>NC_138381.1:64559070-64579949 GCF_054177405.1 Leptonychotes weddellii
CTTAATTACCAAGAGTGAATCCATCCTTCTGAACCAGCCAGACTTTCTCTGCCTCGTACCATCTGTCCTCAGGAGCCTGAGAGCAAAGATCACATAAATCAGACCAAGAGGACCCAGCCCCACCCCAGCCCCACCCCCACCCCACCCTGAGTCAGCAGCGAACCCTTTACATGGGAGCTTCTCACAGTGCGATCCGGGACCACTGAAATCAGAATTTCCCCAAGGGAGAGCAAGGAGGGGGTGCTTATTTACATGCAGATGCCTTGGCCCCACCCCTGACCTTTTGAATGAAGGCTCCAAGGTGGGGCCCGGGAATCTGCATTTTGAGCAATCTAGTTATGCAAGTTTGAGAACTAGCACGTGACAGGGTGAGTAAGCTGAACCATGAGAGGACATCTCCCATTATTGGGACCTCCCTCATGCTGTGGAGAATCTTAACCCAGGACAGGGGCAGTGGGGGCCTCCAGACCCCAGCATATCGAGGAGGAAGTGCTATGCCCTCTTCTCGAGCTGGCCATCCCTCTCCGATTCCCTGTCCATCTCCTATCCTGCCTTATTCACCCCCAGGGGCAAGTCTGTCCCATCCCTCCCTCTCTGGAGGGTCCCTCTTGCCCTACCCCACTCCCGGGGCTGCAGCCCCTCACCTGATCCGAGTCTTCGCTCTTTCCTCCTTTGCTCCCCTCCGGCAGGGCTGGCCCCTCTTCACTCTCCTTCCGAGTCTGAGACCTTTCTGCCTGGCCCTCCAGAGCAGGTGGTCTGCGTCCTTCCAGCTCCATCTCCGGGGCCTCGGCTCCATCATCTGCTCCTGCGCAGGGCTCCCCAGCTTTCTGCCCTCTGCTGTCTGGCCAGCCCTCCTTCCCAGCAGCTGCTGGGGTCTCCCTGCGTGCACCCACCTCCTCGGGGCCTTTACGGCTCTTCTCTGTCTTCCCCCCAGCTTTACCTGCCTCCACGGACTCACCCTGAGGTGGCCCTTCCTTGCCTACCTTAGCCTGGGGCTCACCTGCCTTCCCAGGCACACTCTGAGGCTCCCCTGCTTTCTCTACCTGTCCGGGAACTTCTCCCACCTTTCCGGGCTTCCCCTGCCCTTTGCTCACCTTCTCCGCCTTGATCTGCGGGTCCTCTGACTTCTCTGCCTTACCTGGGAGCATACCTTCTTTGTCCTTCTTACTCTGGGGACCGTCCCACTTGCTCCTTCTGCCCAGGGAGCCTCCCCACTTTCTCACTTGGATTTGGGCCCCAGCCCACTTCCCTTCACCTGCATCCTTGGAGAGATTCCCCTTTGCCATCGTGTTTGGGGGGTCCCCTTCCCCCTTCTCTGCTGTCTCCTGCCACCCCCCTTCGCCTGGCCCCTCTCTACCCTGGAGCTCACCCCCTTTCAGCCCTTTGGTCTGGGGGGCCCTGCCCCCTTTCCCCCCTGCACCTTGTTTTGTCGGTAGCACCATTCCTGGGTCCGCAACACCCTCAGTCTGAGTCTTCTCAGCCTTTGGGGCTGTGTCCTTAGTGCCGGCCTGGGGGCCAGGAGGAGTCCCTGGAGTCTCCCCCTTTTTTTCCCCTCCAGGGTCTGTGGCTGGGGGTGGGGTTTTGCAGGCAGGGGCATCATGGGGCTGGGTCCTCTGCTCCGGCTTGGCTGAGTCTGGGTCCAGCTTGGCTACCATCAGCAACACGTCACCCCGTCTCACACCTCTCTTGAAGGGCAGGGGTTTTTTGGCTGGTGTCCCACTGGGGCCCGATTCCTGGGGCTTCTCGCCATTGATGCTGGTCATCAGCACGGGGTCTGTGGGGCCGGCCCCCTCGCTCTCCTTGCCCGGAATGTTTGAGTTCTGCAGAGAGCTTGACTGGTTGCCTTGGCAAATTTGCTGATTTCCAGATTTGGTGTCACTGTTGGACTTGCTCTTGGGTTGGCTAGTGGAAATTTCTGGGGTCTAGGAGAGAGGCCACAACCACACTTAGCTGCTTGCTGACCAGCTGGCTTTGCCATTCGGTCACTCACTCACTCACTCACTCACTCACTCACTCATTCCTTTGTCCACCCAGCCATTCATCCATCCAAAGACCTTCAAGCACTAATATCTGACAGGCACTGGGCCAGGCAGCGAGCCGAGCCCCAACACCCTGGACCTTGGCCTGGCGTCTCAAGACCAAGTGACAAGAGTGGAAGGAGAGTAGACTTTGGAGCCCAACAGACCCAAATTCAGCTCCTCATTCTGCCATTCGTTAGCTGTGTGGCTTTAGGTAAATTACTTCCCCTCTCTGAGCCTGTTTCCTTATCAGTAAAATGAGAATCATCATGGCCCACCTCAAAGGGCAAGCATTATGATTCATGACAATATAGGAAACTGAGCCCAGCACAGAGTAGGTCCTCCCGCCCCGATTAGAGAAAGAACCCCGGGGGGCAGGTCTGCCCTGATGCCTGGCTTCACCGCCTGCCTGAGTCTGGGTTCTGCCATCAGGAACCATACTGACCCTGGCCTCCCACACACCTAGACCTGGGGGGTCTGGGGTTCTCACCCTCCTCTTGCACCCAAAGCCCCAGGACCATGTTGGTTCCACCCTGCATGGCTTCACCCCTGTGTCTCCCTTCCCAAGCCCGGCTCCACACTCACCTGGGCTGTTGTCATAGTCTGGACTGCTGTCCCTTCGATTTGCTGCCAACTATTTTAAATCCGCTCAAAAGATTTTGGCAGCGGCCCCTAGCCTACAGGAAAATGATTCCATACCATCCTCTGCCATCCAAAGCCCTCAACAAGGAGTCACCACCCTCCATTTGGTCTTATTGTGCCTGCTCGTCCCCATGCTTGAGCCACATGGGGGCATCTCCTACCACACCTGACAGTTCTCTGCTTCCGTGCTTCTGTTCCCATTAGCTTGCTGCCTGGAATGCTCCTTCTGCCTTCACCAGCCCGTGCTCCACTCATCTTTCCACACCCAGCTCAAATGCCATCCCCTCCGCAAATCTCCGCCTGCAGACCTCAGTCAGAACCTGTCTCACGCACCCCGGAGGCCCCGGGGCACCGTCTGCAGCGATGATCACAGTCTGCATCCCATTCGAGCTTCGATATGTGTTTCTGTCCCGTTTCAGGTGGTGGATGCCTCAAGGACACGGTCTCTATCTACAGCTTTGTAATGATGATGATGATGATGATAGTCATAATAGCCACCACACACAGATCCCTTTTGCAAAGGGCCCTACATCGCCATCATATCCTACTTAACCCCAGTAAGGACCCAGTGAGGTAGGTTCTGAATGGCACCCCCACCGTTCTACAGATAAAGAAGGGAACACAAGGATATCAGGTGGCCCAAGAGACAAAGTCAGAATGTACAGTCAGGCAGATGTCTGTGGCGCTAAGCTCAGTGCCCTCAACTGATGCATATTAACAGCCTTACTTGTCCCTAGGACTCACCAGAATCTCCTGGGGGCTTTACAAAAATACTGATGCTCTGGTCCCAGTCCCAGAGAGTTGGATGGAGTTGATCTGGGTTGTGGCGCCCTCACCAGGTGATTCCCCTGTGTAGCCAGGACTCAGAACGCCAGCTCCAGGGCCCACGGCTTAGTGGCTCAGTCTGACCAGGAGCCAAGCAGGACCTAGCCTTGGAAAGGGGCTTGGCTGCACTTGGCAAACATCACCACTGTCTGTACCATTTTTGAAAAGTGAGTCAGTGCCTTATTTTTAACCAAACCACCATAGCAGAGACAGTAACATGGATCTGAGCCAAACAAGATAACCCAACTCTACCCTCCCTCCCTCCCACCCATGGACTCTTCTCCTTTGGATTTTCTTAGTCACCAAAGCCCCAGTCCGCTCTGCGGCCTTCTCAGTAGACGGGGGAGGAGTTACCTCTAGAATCACTGAGGCCAAGAGGCAACTCCCACACGTCCATTTTACAGATGAGCACACCAAGGCCTGGACCACACAGAGTGATGGGGCCTGGAACCCAGCTCTCCTGACATTCGATATGGGCCCCTTTCTGCCCCAGGGTTGTCCCAGCCTCTCCCTGTCTCACCGGCTGCCTGGTCTTCGGAAAACCAAGTCATCTCTCTGAGCCTCGTTTTAACTCCCTGCAAACTGGTGACAGAGTCTAATGGCTCCTTGCAAGGATTACACGAGGACCTTGTGCTGGGTTAAGGAGAGAATCCAGTTATTTACCGATTGGGACAAGAAAATTAAATTGGAAAGAACCAGCCAGGGCTCACTGCCTCGCAGAAACATGTCCCGAGGCTGCCATGCTCCTGCCCCAGGAACATCTTGGCCCATGGTCCAGACACCTGTTGTGGTCTGAGGCCTGTCCATCCTGTGGCTTGGCTTTGAGTCTCTGCCTAGGCCCTGGGGTGACAGTTTGTCCCCATCCTGTGCTCAGCTCTGCTCCTTAACTTGTGTCCCGTGACACTGGCGTGGTCTGCAGCCTTGTGGAACACTTTCCTGCCCAGGCCTCTGTGGCCACATCAGCCACCTTGCTCCCCAGACTGGCCCTTCCCGAGGCGGCTCACCAGAGCAGAGAACACACAGACACTTGCCCTGCCTCAGCCTCTATCTGGCCTCATTGACCTTGAGCAAGTTGCTTTGACCTCTCTAAACCTCAGTCTCCGCCTCTGAGAAGTGGGTATAATCCCATCTACCCCATGGCTGCAGAGGAGCTCAAGGGAGCCTGTGAGCAGCAAAGTGGACCTCGTCTAGTAATAAAGAGCACACGCTCACATAGCATCATGACCTAACCACAGCCTATGGAGGTTGACTTTGGCCCCCACTTACGCCCGGCTCCGGCAGGGGTGGGGACACAGCCCATCCTCCCTGTACTCCTCCCCCAGAAGACTTGGCCGGGATGTTTCTACAGTTGCTGCCGTTATGCAGTGAAACCATTGTAACTGGACAGGGGCGGGCCCGTGGGGGACCGGACAGGCAAACAACAGCTGAAGGGCAGTGGGAGGCAGAGCCTGGCTGGTCACCAGGCCCAAGCCAACTCCAGGCCCCGGGGGCCACCAGATCACTCAGCCCAATCACTGCAGTATTTGCTCCACCGCAAGGGGGCGCTGGAGAGACACAAGGAGGTGCCCTGTCTATCTAACAGTGCTAACACCCAAGCCCACCTGCCTGGTGTCCAGCCTCATCATCTTGCCCGGGGTTCCCTGGCTAAGGACCTGGGGGAAAGGACAGAGGCAGCACTGGCCGCCATCAGGGATAAATTTGCAAGTCCTTAAAGCACAGGGGCTGTATCTTGTCCAACGACTTCAATTCCGCGGCACTATTCAGAATAATTAGGGGATTTAGCGGACACCGACCCATCAAAAATGATGCCAACTGGAGCCGGGTACTGAGGTCCCTACTTGTGCCAAGCATTAACCCTTTAATTATTGGCATGTGGCCATTCTGAGGGACTCAGGGGAGGGGCAGCTGGAGGGCGCTGGGGGGGCCTGGGGTCACACCTGTTTGCCCCCTGGTATGGAGAGGTTTTGATATTTTAACAACCAATATACCTATCACCAACAACTGAACATAGCCAGTCACTCAATATCTTTTCCATGTAAAGTAAGCCAACTCCACATCCTTAGCTAACATCTAGGTTCCTTTTTCTGCAAAAGTAGGGGTAAAAAGATCCCCATAATTGCACATCAGCTGATATCCTTCATTCATTCATTAAACAAACATTTGCTGAGCACTCACTCTGGGCCAAGTTCTACAGGAGGTGCTCCAAATATTTAACTATGCCAACCACAATTAAGGCAGACACAGAGGGTGCTGTGGGAGTCGGAGGACGGAAGGCAATGGCAGAGCTTTTCAGACATGTACTATTTGGGCTGGGTTTTGAAGGAGGCATAGGAGTTTGGTAGATCAGCTGAAGAAAGGACATTCCTCCAAGCCAGGAGAGCAGGAGAGAAGGCAAGATGGTGACTGACTCAGGGGGTTCATAGGACAGGACAGTAGGTGTTGACTGGCACCCAGTCCCCTTCCTGGAGGGCCACTTACCTCTTGTTCTGGAGAGGCGAGCACTGCCTCTTTCTTCAGCCTTGCTTCCTTGGACTCTTTCTCGGTCTCCCGGACCAGTTGCTTAATGAAGCCCCCTGGGATGACAGAGAAAAGGGGAGGGGGCGAAGACGGTGGAGGGCTCTTGTCCTCCTCCCGAATCTGTTTTTGCGGAAGCAAAGAAAGAGAAAGCTCAGTGAGTGAACCAGTGGGAGCAAGCGGACCTTTGAAAAGTTTGCAGTGGAGGCTGGGAGGAGGCCGAGGAGGACATACATGACCAAGCGCATGTATGAGAGGCTGCGGCGAAGCAGATGAGGTTGGGCGGGGCTCTGGGACACCTTGAGGCAGCACATGGAAATGGAATGCCTGAGCCGCAGAGGCCGACCTGTCAACGTGATTTCTGCCTGGAACGAATTTCCTCATAATGTGAGTTTGGCCCATCGGTTCCCTTCCTTGGCATGGAACAGACTCTGGGAGGACCTGGTCTGTAAGGAGCTTTTCCAAAAGGGGATGGACCCCAGGGAACCATGCACATTCTCTGCCTCAGCTTGCAGTTAAAATAACAGATTAGTCAGTTACTCACCTATGGCATGCCAGGAACATGGGAGGGTAAGGAATGGTTTATATAAAAGTCCAACCCTCTGGCAACAGCCTACTCCGCTGACCCAGGCCTGTGGCTTCTTGATGGTCCTTAAACAAGGATCCGGGCAGCCAGGGGCTCCCCACCCTGGATCCTAAAGCTGGCAGGCTGGAATCTGGCATTTTACACTAGAAACATGGCCTCAACCCAAGCTGGCTGGAGTTGGCGTGTAGCTGAGACTCCTGTGTGGACCACAACGACCTAGGGATTGAGGCAATGGGACCTGCTCTTGCCAGTGGGCTGTATCTTTAACCAGCATCACTGTGACCACCCACGAGGGGAAAAAAAAAAAATCTGCAGGGCTTTCTACGGCAGAGCCACACGCTGGTTAAAATAAGCTCCTTATCAAGGTCCTCATGTGTGGCTGGCAAAGACTTGATCTCTGCAGCCCAGCTGATAGAAGGGGAATCCAAAGGAGATAGGAGAGACCAGGAGACAAAGCAGAGGCCAGGGGTTAAGGCCGGTTGATGCAGACCTCTATCCAGGGAGAGAGAAGCACGGAGCATGCGAGGCTGGGCTCCCGTGGACCCCACGCCTCTCCCTCTCGATGGGGACTGAAAGCCATGTCATAAGACAGAATGAAGCTTAAGGCCCACTCAGCAGGTGTCAGCCTCTTATTCCTGCAGCATTATTCACAACGCTACACCCAGATCAGCCCAGGAGAACAAAGGCAACCAGGAGGGAGCCAGAGAGAACTTCTCAACCACCCACCCCTCAGCCTCCCGTGCATCAAATCACACACGAGGGTGGGATGTGCGGTGAAGGAGACAGGAGGCATCAGAGAAAGAGACGGCCCTTCGTGGTATCTTGTGAGAAAATACAAAAGGGGAAAAGAATAACTGGGAAGAAGGGCCCGTTTCCAGTTCTCCATGGTGACAGAAGGCAGGAGCCACGGAAACACATCCTCAAGGCAGAAGTCTGGCAGCCAACAGCTCTGTCTCTGCCCCACCGCCCACACAAGCCCAGTGTTCATGGGAGTGGCCATGACGATCCGGACAGGACAGCTGGTCTACCCTCATTCCCCCGCCGCCTACTGAGGAACCGGAAGAGACCCGGCAGTCATGGGAGGAGTTCAAGGGGATCATGAACTGGGTTGGAGAGGCTGTGGCTAGCCAGAGCTGGCTGAGAGGGCATGGAGGGGGTGCCTGGACACGTCACAGGGAGGCACTGGATGCCAGGCTCCTCGCCTGAAGCGGGAGGGGACAGCCTGGGCCACCCATGCTCTGACTTGTCCTCTGACTTGGCGGTCGGCCCCAGGGCTGTAGCCTGAGCCCTGAACATTACTTTCCTTCTGCTCCCACAGGGCGAGGCGTGATGAGATGGCCATGCTGAGGCGGTGTCAGGGCTGAGATGGGATGACACAGAGTTCTCTGCTGGACAGCACGAAATGTGGCTTTATGGATGCACACAGCACACGAGACGGACAGATGGAGACATGGGTGGGGCGGGGGAGAGAAGAGAGATACAGGTTAGCTCTTGGACACAGCCCTCCTCCCACCCACCCCCCACCAGCGCCACAGACCAAGGTCACACGGCTAGGCACAGCCCACGGGGAGGACCCCGGTCAGCATGGAGGCCGCTGGTGGCCGGGTGGACAGTGCCCCTAAATCCTTTTCCCCTTGACCCCACACTTTGACTTGTCATTGAGATATAACAAATGTCAGAAAATACAGAAGTATACAGCTCAGCGGCTCTCACCCAAAGACCGTATCTATTTAACCAGCACCCTGATGAAGAATAAAAAACATCGCTTTATTTATAAGATCAGGCCGATCTAATCTATGGTGATGAAGGTCGGAGGAGCTGTTAGCTTTGGGCTGGAAAGGGGCACAAGGGAACCTCCTGGGGTGATGGAAATGTTCTATATCTTGATCTGGGAGAGGGCCCCACAAGTGCATCACATGTAAAAGTTCACCCGGCTGTACAATTAATTCACTGGATGGCAATCACAGCTCAATTCAAAAATAAACAAAACAGGGGCACCTGGCTGGCTCAGTTGGTTAAGTGTCCGACTCTTGGTTTCGGCTCAGGTCATGATCTCATGGGTCGCGAGATCGAGCCCTGCGTTGTGCTTAGCGGGAAGTCTGCTTGAGATTCTCTCTCTCCCTCTCCCTCTGCCCCTCCCTCCCCACCCCACCCCCACCCCCGCTCGAACACACTCTCTTTCTAAAAATAATTTTAAAAATAAACAAAACAGGGTGCCTGGGTGGCTCAGATGGTTGAGCATCTGCCTTCGGCTCGGGTCATGATCCCAGGGTCCTGGGATCGAGTCCCACATCGGGCTCCCTGCTCCTTGGGAGCCTGCTTCTCTCTCTCTCTCTCTCTCTCTCTCTCTGTCTCTCATGAATAAATAAATAGAATCTTTAAAAAATAAAAAATAAAAAAAATAAACAAAACATTCCAGCCCCCCGACCCTCCCTCACATCCCCTTCTTAAGTTACTGTCACCCAGAGGACAGCCACTGTCCTGACTTTGATAACACAGAATAGCGTGGTTTTCTTTTGTGAGGGGGTAGTTGACACCACAATTTGACACCACGCATTAGGAAAAGACAGGAACCAAAACTATTCATTGGCCCAGTGCTTTGGGGGGGGAAAACGATTTAGCATGTTTAGCATCATCCTGAGAGTCTTTTTTTTAATAAAGCGGGCTCATTTAGGGCGCCTGGGTGGCTCAGTCGTTAAGCGTCTGCCTTCGGCTCAGGTCATGATCCCAGGGTCCTGGGATCGAGCCCCACATTGGGCTCCCTGCTCGGCGGGGAGCCTGCTTCTCCCTCTCCCACTCCCCCTGCTTGTGTTCCTGCTCTCGCTCTCTCTCTCTCTGTCAAATAAATAAATAAAATCTTTAAAAAAAAAAGGGGGGGGCTCATTTATTGTCACTGTTCCCAACGTACAAAAAAAATTAGAAAAGAACCCCCCAACTCAACCTCCCCCAACACCCCCAGCATCAAATTGAAAGTCTTGACAAACGTTCGTAACTTTTGCCCTAGAAAGGCCTCTTCTGGAAAACAAGTTTGAGGAAGTGATCCTAAAACAGAAACTTTTATCACGGGGTCCCTTATAGCACCCAAACCAGAGACACAACCCCGGTGTGTGGTAACTAGACAAAGTCAAATAAATCCCAGCCCACCTAACTTGAGGGAACACTATGAATCCATCAAGAACGGTATTTAGGAAACATTCTGAAACAGCTCCACGGAGCTATCATTTCCAAGGCCAGCCGTAAGATTCGCCCATTTGTAAGCATACAGCGTGACGTCCTTAGATGAGTTTACAGAGTTTTGCAACCAAGACCACAATCCCATCACCCCAAGAAGACCCTTCCAGACCATTTGCAGCCCCTAGCTGTTCCCTCCCTCGGCACCGGGCCACCACTAAATCTCTGTCTATTGTTATCGATTGCTTTTTCTGGACATTGGCTATAAATGGGATCCTAGCATCTGCGATCTTTTGTGTCTGGCTTCTCCCACTTTGCAGACCGTGTTTGAGGCTCATCCACATGGCTGTGTATGGGAGCACTTGATTCCTCTCTGTTGCTAACTGACGTGCCATCGCACGCATAGCCCGTGTCTTGTTTATGGGGTTCCCGATGAGAAGCGCTGCCCTGAACGGTCCCATAAAGCTTTGTGGGCCATATGCTTCCATTTCTCCTAGGTGGATCCCTGGGCGTGGCACTGCTAAGCCGTGGGGTCACGTCGTGTTTGACTTTTTAAGAAACCACCAGGCTGTTTTCCCAAGCGGCTGCACCTGTATGAGGCTTGTTGGGGAAGCGGGCACCGAAACACGGGAAGGTGCTCGCGTCGTCTGGTGAAGATCAGAAGACAGAGCACAACCCTGCACACACTACACCATCCAGAACGGGCAAAACCGGGGCGCCTGGGTGGCTCAGTCGTTAGCATCTGCCTTCGGCTCAGGTCATGATCCCGGGGTCCTGGGATCGAGCCCTGCGTCGGGCTCCCTGCTCCTCAGGAGGCCTGCTTCTCCTTCTCCCACTCCCCCTGCTTGTGTTCCCTCTCTTGCTGTGTCTCTCTCTGTCAAATAAAGAAATAAAATCTTAAAAAAAAAAACAAAACAAAAAAAAAACGGGCAAAACCCAAAACACTCCACGGAAGGCGAAGAGGGGGAGGAAATACACCAAGGTCTTGGTGGAGGCGGTCATGAGTGAAGGGATGGGTGTCTTCTCCTCCTTCCGACTTTTCTCAGTTCTGTGCTGGGCCTGCCCGCGGAGCGGTGTCCCTCCCCGACCCCTCCCAGCTCCGTGATGGAAGATGCCCCCCTTCCCCATCATCCCAGAGTTTCCAAAGGCCTGGCTGGCCTGTGAGTAGCCACTTTGAGCGACTTATGCACTTACCCATAAGAAGATGACTTGCACAGAGTTCAAGGCGATCCCACCCGCTGCCTATCTTAGAAGCTGGAGAGGCGGACCTTGGGGGGTGGGTGGGAGGGGGACCGGGGCTGCGCTGCAGCCGGCTCCCACCATCTCATGGGAGCCCGCTGGGGCCACCTTATTCCAGCTCCGTGTTCTGTGGCGTCACCTTAACAGCCAAGAAGTTGGCTCTGGGAGTGTTTATGCCCCAGAAACCGGCAAATGCGTCAGATCGGGCTTTGGTTCCAGGAGCTGCCTGGTTAAGTGTTTACCAGCATGTGACTGGCTGAGACCCCAGCACCCCTGGGGGGGCCTGGCCAAGAGGTAATCTCAAGATCCAAAGATCCAAGAAAGGACATTTCAGCTCTGATGAGGTCATGAGCCCATGAGGAGACCCTGGGAACATGTCTCAGTGAGAACAGCCAAGTCTTTGCCTTGAGGAAGAACTCCCCACCGTGTGGACTCCCCAGCTCGCAGAGACGGAGGAACCTGGAGAGGGCGCACAAGGTGAGCTCCCTTGGGGGGGAGGGGGGCGGCGGGGATGGTGGGGAGGGGAGACCCTGGGGAGGCCCCCAAGTGGCTCACGGCCAGAGTCAGCACTGCTACGCGCCTGGGAAGTAGAGCCCAGGCTATGAATAGGCCTGATGGGAGGCAGCCGCCCTGTCCACAGCCCACCCCCCTTCCCATCCAGCCCAGGCCTGGCCAGTCCAGCGGCTGCTTCCCAAGGATCGCCCTCAGCTTCAAGGCTCCAGGGAGAAACCTGGCTGTCAGTGCGGGGTGTCCTCAGCCGGGGCTGCTGGCCTGCCCAGAGGTCCCACAGCACAGGGGGACAACGAGAGGGAGCTCTGCGTGGGGCCATCACTCCCCGCGACCTGCCCTTGGAGGCACCAGGCCAGTCCCAGTGACCCAGGGCCAGAAGCCAATGCCACTGGTGAGGCTTTGTCAAGCCTTAATTTAAGTAGGTGTTCTTATCACCACGTTCCTTTCCAGGCCTAAAACGCGCACCTGCTGCATCAGCTGCTGTTGTAAGCCATGAGGAGGCCCCAGATGCTCAGAATTCATGGTGTAACGTCTTCGGTCACCGCTTAGGGGTGGGGGAGGCTGGGGAAAGGAAAGGTGATCCCCAAAGCCGGCGACAGCTTGAAACAGTTTTTCATGAACACATGCTGGATCTGAGCGGCCCCATAGAGCCCTCAAGGCTTTCCCTCTCACCCCCCAAAACGTCCAGTCCTGATGCAGCAGTCAGTCCTCCAGTGACTTCTCCTGTCTTGATAGAGGCCCACGTGGCCTTCACAACCATCTGCCCTAACGCCTCTGCCCCTTTCTCCTCCTCAGCAGTGACACCGACCTCCTGGAGGCACCTTCTACACAGGTTCCCACCTCAGGGTCTTTGCACATTCTGTTCCCTCTGCTCCGAATGCTTTTCCTTCTGCACGGTAAGTCTTTGCTCAGATTCATCTTGTCACTGATCCTGGCTTCACTGTTTAAATTGAGGCATAGCTCCCATCCTTCCCACCCCACCTAGCCAAGGATCGCCCATCATTTTATCCTGTTCTTCCTCCACCCCCACCGCAATTTATGGCTATTTCACTGTCCATCATGCTTTAGATGCTGTTTTTCGTTTAGTTTCAGACTCACCCTCCAGAACATGACCCTATGAGGGCCAGAATTTCCGTCTGTTATGTCCCTTTATGTAGCTCCAGTGCCTAGAACAGTGCCTGGCACATACTTAGCTCTCAGCAAATGTTTGTTGAATGAATGAAGGAGCGCAGGAATGGGTAATGATGAGGAGTGCAGCCAAGAAGGGATGGAGCAGGCCCTTGGCAGCGAGACTGTGGCAGGGATTTCTGATGTTCCCCCTGTGCTGTCTGCATCGGGGAGGGGGAGGCATGGCGCAAGGGGCAGGCAGCATGTTCTCATGGCCCAAGTTCATGTCTTGCCACCACCACTATCCTGTGGGACCCCAGGAAATTCTCTGAGCCTCATTTTTCTCAGCCGTCAAATGAGAGGAGAACACCCCCATACTGAGCATGTTTTTGATCACCAATAACAGCTCTGAGTCATATTTTCATTTTTATTGGACTCCATGCATTAAGGCTGGCCTGCAGAACTCAGCCCAGGGCCCAGCCCAGGATAATTCTCCAACATTCAGAGAGAACCTACTATGTGCCTAGCACTGAGATAGATCCTTACACCCAAATTGCCTCCAGCTCCCCTTAAATTCCTACCAGACCTAGAATTTATTTATTTTAAAAGTTGTTTTTGGGGCGCCTGGGTGGCTCAGATGGTTAAGCGTCTGCCTTCGGCTCAGGTCATGATCCCAGCATCCTGGGATCGAGTCCCGCATCGGGCTCCCTGCTCCTTGGGAGCCTGCTTCTCCCTCTGCCTCTCTCTCTCTCTCTCTGTCTCTCATGAATAAATTAAAAAAAAAAAAAAGTTGTTTTCATGTTCATTCCCACAACAGCACCATGTGGCTGGCATCCCTCCCATAGAGCAGACAGTGACTCAGAGAGGTTAAGGCACTCTGGTCAAGCTGAGATCTGCCCCCCGGGGCATCCCACTCCTCCCACCCATGCTCTGCTCTCATCTCAGCCCTATGCTCGTGGTGATAAGCAAGGGCCAGTCTGGGGCTGCCAGGTTGGGGCTTGGAGGCACCCTATGTCCTGGCGGCATGTTGCGGAAGCCCAGGAAGTTGGCTCAAATAGGTACATTCGTGGGTAACACGGGGTGTGCTCTCCTATTTGGTCAGTATCTGTTGGGTGTTAGCCACGGCGCTGGGTCTGTCGTAGTTTGAGGATCAAGGGGGTTAACAAATTCGCTCAAGGTCACACGGGAAGGAATGTGGATGACCTGGTTGCCCAACCTGCTCCTTCTGCTCAAGCCTGAGATCTCAGCCCTTCGACCCTGGAAGGGAGGCAATCAAAAGCTAGACCACTGACGATAGCCCCGCGAAGGTCTGGGCACTGCTTTGTGCTGAGAACGTGAGGGGTCATGTCACTGACTCCCACCAGGCACCCTAGCCTAAGGTGGGTTCTGTGAGCCACCCCATATCAGAGGGAGGGCAAGTGCCTTGCTTCCAGCCAGGAAGTGACAGAGCTGCCTGCTGGACCCACGCGATCTGACCTCAGAGGTCATGGCCATGACAGCATCCCAGCACGCAGGGATCAGAAGATGCGGTGGGGGTGGGGCAGGGGGAGAGGAAGATGCCCCTGAGCTGGGTATCGTCCATTTGCCCCTTCAGACCCATCCTCCACCTCTTTCACCTTCTGGCTTCCAGGTGGGTTCAAGCTCACGGGAGTCACCCGTTGGCAGAGATCAGAGGGCACCTGCGCTCTCGGCTCTCCCTGCTGGGCGGCCACGGGTTGACTGCCTCCCACCACCGAAGCTACCCTCCCGAAGCCCCCTCTCCTGTCCTGGTGGCGGCTCCCTCCTCTGCCTCTTCAGTCCTGGAGGAAAGAAGGCTCCTACTCTTGCTGGTCCCAGCATGCTGCACTCAGGAGAGGTCCGCAAAGTTTCCTCGAAAGGGCCAGATAGGAAGCCAGTCAAGCACTGAGGGCACAGGGTCTTCTCCCTCGCAACTACTCAGCTCCGCCTTTGCATGCCAGAAGCGGCCCCGGGTGATATGCAAACGAAGGGGTGTGGCTGTTTCAATGCAACTTTATTTTTTAAACCAGGCCAAAAGCTGGATTTGGTTCTGGCCAAACTGGGAAGGATGAGGTCAAGGCTCCAACATCCATGCCACATGCTCTCTGAGGACCGCCCTCAGGCTCTCCTTGCTCATCCCTTCTTCCCAGGCACCCAGGTCTGGGGCCATTTCCCAAATGGAAAGGCCCCAGGTCTATGCAGGTTGCTGGGGGAGGGAAGAGTGGAGGCTTGGTTCATCTTTCTGGGCTTCCTAATGCCCGGCTTCCTTCTTTAGCCTGCTCTGTCCTCCGGGATGCTGACCACTAGGGTTTCTGTCCCCAGGGCTCCCTGGCTCTCTGGTCTCCTGTTGAGTTTGGTCAATGGAAGGCTCTGGAACGAGACCTGCATATGGGAGGAACTAGAGGTAGGGTATTTATCTCCCTGCCTGCCCTGCTTCCTCCATCTCGGGCCCCAGTTTTGGCAAAGGCTGCGTTTCTCCTTCTACAGCCCTAAGTCCCTTGGAGCAGTCCCTCTCCAGGGACGGACCGCAGTTAGCCCTCATGTTCCTCTATTAATCTTCTCTGCCTTGCATCAGGCCCAAGGCTAGTAACCCACCACTGCTCATCTCCTGCTTCGTTGGTTTCGTTAACCCCATACACACTCTTGGAAGTGTTCGTTCATTAAGAAGTCTCTCCACATTACCAGCTGGGTGTGCTGTCTCCGAGTAGGACCCTGCCCAATACAGCCAGGGGGCAAGGAGGTTTCAACTCACGCATCAACTCTGACAGTTGCCTCCCGGAGTGTTATATGGGAACAACACTGAGCTTTTATCTGGGCTCGGTGGAAAAGAATGTTCTGATTGATTATTAATGTCTGCCCTGGGCGTGGAAGGAGGGAAAGATACACCATTGCTGCCTATTTGCCAGCTATAGGTTTAATGGACGAAGTGACTCTCATGATTCATGCATGATCCAGCCAAGCTCACCCAGACCTTGAGTTTGATGGCCAAAGAGCCACACAGTAATGAAAAGAGACTTTGCCCAATCCAGAGACACTCTCGCCTCATCAGAGCAAGGGAAGCCCACAGCTAGCAAGTAGCTGAGGATTCAGCCACACCTGCAAAAACCCACATTATCCTGGAAGATGAGAAGGGGGTGGGTGGGGGAGGTGATGAATGAGAAAAAAGAGCAGGGAAGTTAGCAGTAGGAAAGAGAGGTAGTGAGGGAACAGCAGGGGAGGCACTGATGGAGAAGACAGGGAGGCAGGGGGTGGAGAATGCAATGTCCACTGTCAGAGAGCCTCAGAGGACCAGCCCCGCTCACAAGGAATTTCCTGGATGGAAAATCAATGAGTCCTTTCTTGGTCATACCCAGCAATGGGGAGCTCACTACTAAGTAAGGCATTCATTGTGCTTTTCTTCTTTGGGACCAGAGCTACAAAGCCCTCAGAGGCCACAGAACCCACCTTCTCCGATCCTGGCACAGAACCAGGGTCCTCATCTCCCTGTTCCCTCGGGTCTGCCACTTTTTCTTCCTACCCACAGAGCTGCCTTGTCAGGACAGCCACATGCAGGCCCCAGTTCTGTTCTCTGGAGCAACAGATAAGGTTTTCCATGTGACACGTGTGGGGTCTGCCCCCCATTTTCTCATCCGAAGCCTTCAACCATTTCTCGGGTGAGAAATTTCTCATGGCTCCCAGATCCTTCAGAATGCCGGCCACTGTCCCCTGGGAGTTTTCTAGCTGGTTCTCTGCAACAGAGTGGACACTTCCGTTCACAAAGGCTGACCGGGGTGAACAGAGCGGACCTCCGATCCCTCAGTGGGCTGACCTCAACTCTGGGGGTCTCACAGCTAAGCTTGGGCCCCACCTGCCTTCTGTTGAATCTCCTAGGGCTGCAGCGCCCCATCTGTCAAATGGGGGCACTGGCCTTTCTTGTCCACTTCGCAAGGTGGTGGGAGTACTGGATGTTCTGTACACCTGCGAGCCAGGACTTTCCCAGCAGCGCTGTCTCCTATTGTCCCCAGTCAAGTTCCAGTCTTTCAGGTTCCTGGACCCAATTCCAACAGCGGGGGTGTTCCCCACACAACACCAAGCTGTTCTCAACACCAGCAGGGTGATCAAGAATCAACTCCATTCAACACAATTCTGACACCATCTACCTGGAGACAGCATGACATTCTTCAGGTAAAGGGCTCAGTCCCACAAGACCACCCTCCACTTCGGACACCAGTCCCGAACCCGGGTTGTCACCTGTGTTTCTGATAACCTCTGGCTATAAATCAGAGGTTCCCATGACCCCCATTCTTGGGTTTGATACATTTGCTAGAACAGCTCAGAACTCTGAGAAACACTTCACTCCCCAGACGATCACGTGTTTATTATGAAGGGATAGAAGTCAGGAACAGCTAGATGGGAGAGAAGCTCAGGGCAGGGGATGGGGAAAGGGTGGGGAGCTCCCAGGCCTGATCCAGGGGCACCACTCTCCCCAAATTTTCATACGTTCACCAACCCAGAAGCTCTCCAAACAGTATCCTCTTGGGTTTTTATGGAGGCTTCATTACATAAGTACGATTGATGAAATCATGGGCCATTGGTGATTGAACTCAGACTCTCGCCCCTCTCTTGTTTCAGGGGTTAGGGGTGGGCTCCAACCCTCTAATCCCATGGTTGGCTCCACTGGCAACCAGCCCCCACCCTTAGGTGGTTTTCAAAAGTTAACATGATGTTAACGGAACATGGTTTCAAAAGTTTCATGGTGTTAACATAACAAAAGCCACCTTTATCACTCTCACGCTTAAGGAATTCCAAGGGTTTGAGGAGCTATGAGCTCTGAACAATGGGATGAAAACCAAATATTTCCGAGAAATATATTTTGGTCATCTGAACATGGCACCCAGGTCAATTAAAATCTGCAAAAGTTTACACCTCAGTGGCTGACAAACCAGCACCCACCGGCCCCCCATCCCTCGCCTCTATCCCCAAATCAAGCAGTGAGTGTTTCTTGGAGAAATGATGAGAGAAAAATCTGGGTCCCTCCAGCACATCACCACTCCCCTCTCCATATCTGTGGTTGCCCCACTGACCTGGGCTGGCCACGTGCCCCGCCAGCCGCCGTATAGCCTGATGAGATGCTAGACCTCACAGATGGGCCTCCTGGCCTCATGCAGGGATGGCCAATACTGTTTCTCCCTCGTGCCAGCACCAGCTGATCTGCAGTTGGGAACTGCCTGGAGTGTTACATTAAGAATGATTCCGCACTAGCGGAAAAGCATGTGGTGATTGACTAGTAATGCCTGCCGTGAGCACAGGAATGGTTAGGGGTGGTGCCTCTGCCAAGTATTTGCCATTTGCCGTCTGGTGTTCTGCTGGCCACCGTGAAGCAAGAACCTGGTCATACTTCTGCTGCAGGGGCTCCCCTGACTGCTTTTAGGGTCTGAGTACCCCACAACGGGCTATCTTCCTACCCCTGCTGTGTTGCTATCTAGAGCCATGCTGTCGAATATCGCAGCATCTAGCCACATGTGATTTAAATTATTCAAATGATTTTAAATGAAGTTCAATTAAAACATCACCTTCTCGGGCGCCTGGGTGGCTCAGATGGTTAAGCGTCTGCCTTCGGCTCAGGTCATGATCCCAGGGTCCTGGGATCGAGTCCCGCATCGGGCTTCCCGCTCCTTGGGAGCCTGCTTCTCCCTCTGTTTCTCTCTGTCTCTCATGAATAAATAAATAAAATCTTTAAAAAAAAAGGGGGCGCCTGGGTGGCTCAGTTGGTTAAGCGACTGCCTTCGGCTCAGGTCATGATCCTGGAGTCCCTGGATCGAGTCCCGCATCGGGTTCCCTGCTCAGCAGGGAGTCTGCTTCTCCCTCTGACCCTCCTCTCTCTCATGCTCTCTGTCTCTCATTCTCTCTCTCAAATAAATAAATAAAATCTTTAAAAAAAATAAAAATAAAAAAAAAAAAACAAAAAAAAAAAAAACATCACCTTCTCAGTCACACCAGCCATATTTCAAATGCTCAACAGCCACATTTGGCCAGCAGCTACCAGAGCGGGCAGGACAGATACAGAATATTTCCGTCATTGCTGAAGTTCTATTGGATCGCATTGGATTAGATCCGTGGTTTTCAGTAGGTGTGACTGTGCCCATCAATGGACGTTTGGCAATGCCTGAAGATATTTCTGTTGTCACAACTGGAGTGGGGGGGCGGTTTGTTGGTGGCATCTAGCAGGTGGAGGCCAGAGATGCTGCCAAACATCCTATAGGACAGCCCTCCCCCCCCACACCACCCACGACAAAGAATCATCCTGACCCAAATGTAGATAGCGGGGTGGTCAAGACACCCTGCTCTAAAAAATCCACATTATATGGAGAGAAGCATTAAGGGAGAAACGAGGGCAAAACAGTCTTGCTTTGAATAATAAATAGCAAAGAACAATAATGGAAAAAAAAAAAAACTGAGAAAAGGAGCTGACCCACTGTTGGCCAAGAAGAGAAGAAATTCCTGGATCCATCACCACTTAGTAGCTCTGTGCCCTTGGGCAGTCACTAAACCTCTCTGATTCTCAGTTTCCTCGCCAGTAAAAGTGAAATACCCCCCTCCAAAGGATTACCAATGGATTCAGTGAGGTCATGAGTGTGAATGGGCTTTGTTATCCGTCCCTGTGAAACAGTGCAGCGTAATTTACTAGCTGAGCTCCTGTTGTTTATTACACTAAAGATAAAGTCTCCGGCAAAAAAGTAGAGCCCTGGTCTCATTTCATTCTGCATGACGTTGGCGGCACTTAAGCCTCGAAATCTCACTTCTTGATCTGTAAAATGGGGCTAATAACTCATGCCCCAACTCACAGGAATATGCAGCACCAATGAGACATTTAATCCCATTGAGCAACTGTCTCTCTCTCAACTCAACAGCTAATCCGGTTGCCCTCCATGAAATTGAAACTCAAGCCCCAGCTGGTACCCACGAAACAGCTGAAAACGCATTCAGTTTTTACGGGCCGAGAAAAATTCCCTTGGGACCCCGGCCCCCGAAATTCCTGTTTCCCTGAGCATGAGTATTGGCCAGGTATTTGGTGAACCCACCTTGCCAATTCTCCAGGATCTTTGCTTCATTGCCAGAAACTGTAGTTCTTAAAGGGAATGAAGCATTAGGGAGAGGTTCAGTGCGAAGCAGGACAGAAAAGGAAAATCACGGAGCTGGGTGAGTCAGGTCTGGGGGGAGGTGATTCAGATGGTGCCCCTGGATCCTTCAGACTGAATGGTGTGTGTGTGTGTGTGTGTGTGTGTGTCTGTGTGTGTGAGAGACAGACAGACAGAGACAGACATCTGCCTTGATAGTTATGTGATACCCCTCCACCACCTGCCGTAAGCTATCATCCCAAAGACCTTGTTTGGTGAATAAAGATCATATTTTTGCCTCTGTTGACACAAGACCCAAGATTTAATCCTTTCCTTTGAGGCTTGCATGATGATGACGGAGAAGGCTTTCAGGTGGGGGTTATAGGGAAAATAGGGCTACTATTCCCAAAATGAGGAGCCCTAGGCTGGTCCCCAATGCCAGCCTTGAGGGCAGGGGCTGTTCTAAGCCCACTGCTGGCACTGCAAAGCTGTGTGTCCTTGAGCAAGTTGCTTCCCCTCTCTGTGCCACAGATGCGATTGGATCTGACAGCACCCAGGGGCCCTCCACTTGTCTGAAACACACTTTGACCATTCTCCATTTTGCAAACAATTCAATTTCACAGAGTTTCGCATAGTATAAGGGCACCATGAAAAGACATGGAGGAACTGTAAACCATGTCATTAAGTGAAAGAAGCCAATCTGAAAAGCCTCCATGCTGTATGATTCCAAGTATACGACATTGTGGAAAAAGCACAACTCTGCAGAGAGTAAAAAGATCAGCGGTTGCCAGGGGTCGGGGAGGAGTGGGGGATGATCGGGCAGAGCACGGAGGACAGTGAAGATGCTCTTCATGATACGGCAATGATCGATCCATGTCATTACACATTTGCCCAAACCCCTAGAATGTCCACCACCAAGAATGAGCCCTAATGTCAACTATGGACTCTGGGTGATGATGATGTGTCATGTAGGCTCATCCATTGGGCCAGATGTCCCACTCCGGCCCGGGATGTGGATAGTGGGGAGAGGCTATCCATGTGTGAGGACACAGGATACATGGCAAATCTCTGTACCTGCCCCTTGCTATGGACCTGAAATGGCTCTAAAAAAATAAAGTTTATTAATGAAAAAAAATTAACTGAAATTAATATAACACTATATGTTAACTAACT
>NC_138381.1:64580449-64587634 GCF_054177405.1 Leptonychotes weddellii
GGCGTGGGACCAGCCAGGCTTTCTACCCCCCAGCCGCCTCTAGGAGAAAGCCTGCACAGAGGCTCTGGGAGGGCCGGGCCCCCTCCCTGTCCCCAACACCCACGGTGGCCTGTGAAACTTCTCCATTCAAACAGACGCCTGGTAACTGGGGAGCCAGATAAGGCACCTCCTGGGACCAAGGGAGGATCAAGTCAGCGCCACATGAAATCCAAGCTTTGTCTGTGAACCCGGCATTCCCCTCCCCCACCACGCACCTGCTTATTGAAAATAAAAGGCCATTACCACGAAGACTTGCCCTCGTCAGGGTGGGGAACTTGGCGACAGGAAGAGTCGGCGGCCTGACCGCAAACTGACACCCCGTTAAGCAGAAACCACTGGTAGTGGAGGAAAAAATATAAACCCCGAACATGGGTCGGCTAAGATTCCACCCTGGAGGGTATCCATGACTCTGCACGTAATTTTAAAAATGATTAGCAGACGGCTGGGGCCCGACAGACAAAGGGGATCCTTAGAAGAGTCCACTCACCCCAGCATTTTGTTCTAAAAAATCCTTCCATGAAAGACTCGTGTTTTCTAAGTGGGCCATATGGGCTGCCGGAGGCCATCCAGCCAGAGAGGCCCCAAGACGACAGACCGCAGGTCGGGACACGCGCCACCCCAGCCCCCAAAAGCACATCCTGGAAAATGATACCCATCAGCTCGCAAGGTGCCCCTCGTAAAACCTGGTCCCACGGTACCTTCTGCGCACGAGGCCACAGGTCACGGGAGCCACGCAGGCCCGAGAGATCTCCCCGGGGGGCAGCGCAGAGACCCCACCAAGCCCGGACAGCAGGGGCGAAGGAGAAATGTCAGGAACACCCTCACACACATCCCCTTCCCTGACTGCTCCTCCCCGTCCTCCCTCCCCCTCCCCCCTGCGCCAATCTGATGGCAGCAGCTGAGCCAACAAGTCATTTCTAAAATTAGCCGGTGAGCCCCAGGTCTGGCCAGGGGACAGCAGCCCGGGGTGGCCGTTGACCAGGCATCAGACAGCATGGACATATTTGGTGGCACGGAGCAGGGGAGGGGACAGCACATTCTCACCCGTCATCCCTGTCCCCGGCAGGCCGCACACTCCCGCCTCTGCCCCACACAGATAACCCGAGGCCGCAGGGGTTGGGGGAGGAGGAGAGCGAGGCTCTGCTCTCCAGCTAGACTCTGGAAAAAAATAACTGGAGCCAGTTCTGGTGTCTCAGAGTAAACAATCATGTGTCACCGCCGGACACCCACCTGCGGGCTTCACTGAGCTCATTTACTATTCCCGACAACCCTGCCCGACGTAGGGGTTTCCCCGCGCTCATTTGACAGACGGGGAGACTGAGGCACAGAAAGCTCAACCAACTCGCCCGAAGCGGTGGAAAGCCAAGATTCGAACCCAGGCAGTGCTGGCCCCAGAGCGCACAGTCGTAAATGTTGCAGCCAGTAGAACACTATGAAAGGTACCGTGTCCGCTGCGCAGAAGGAGAAAAGTAAGGACGTCGATAGGTTAAGAACATCATGGGAGTCCCCACAGCTAGCAAGGGACTCCAATCTAGATCTTTCTGATTCCCAAGGCCATGGTCATTCCATTCAAACATGGTATGCTGCTTCTCTTAAGAAACTTTTATTTTTATTTTATTTTTATTTTTAAGATTTTATTTATTTACTTGAGAGAGAGATAGAGCACAGAGGCAGAGAGAGAAGCAGGCTTCCCGCGGAGCAGGGAGCCCGAAGCAGGGCACGATTCCAGGACCCCAGGATCACGACCCAAGCCGAAGGCAGACACCCAACCGACTGAGCCACCCAGGCGTCCCAAGAAACATTTTAACCGGTAGTACACGTTGTTACTTTTCTATCCCTGTGGCTGATAGAGCAATATATTCTCAAGGTACTTACTTCCTTCTGGGGGTTGGAGATTTAGCATTTTATTGGAAGTTCGTGGAAACACTTTTCTTTGGACGATGAAACATGAACCCACCTCCTGGTGCTAAAACTAGCCTCCTGGCGCTTTGCTGTCCTGTTTATCTTCTATATCTTTTCATGGCTGTCGATCCTACGTGGTGGGGTGGACGTGTAGACATGACTCTAGGCCTGGGCTGGGGGTCTCTGGCAGCCTCAGTCTGCAGTGCCGTTTGGATTGACTTGAAGGGAACTGTGTCCCGAGGGCACCTGGCATTTCTGCTTTATTCTCCTGGTAACTGTGGTGCTGAAAAATCCACCAGGACAACCAAGTATTGCTCTGCCCACGCTGTGATTTAGGGCAGCCCTCGTAAGTGGTGTTCTGTCACCGGGCTGAGCATTGGCCTCCGGGTCTCCAGGCTTTGTTCTCCAGGGGGCAGGACAGGACAAGAAAGTGAGGGCTCTCTAACCAAGGTCCCCCGGGGAAATTGGTCCCTTCTGGCACTTCTGGAACATGGACAGTCCAAGCGGCTGCAGGTCCGTTGGGACACAGACTAGGGAACCGTGGGCATGTGCACCTGCCCTGGGGTGGTCAGGTTCTCCCCCTGGAGACCTGGCCTCGTCTTCAGCTGGTCAGTTCTGGATCCATATATTGGCCAAGGGATGGATTGTGATATTTTATTTTTTAAAAAGATTTTATTTGAGAGAGAGAGAGAGAGAGAGAGTGCATGAGCAGGGGCGGGGGAGGGGCAGAGGGAGAGGGGGAAGCAGACTCCCCGCTGAGCAGGGAGCCGGACACGGGACTTGATCCCAGGACCCTGAGATCATGACCTGAGCCGAAGGCAGACGCTTAACCCACTGAGCCACCCAGGCGTCCCTGGATTGTGATATTCTATTGGGGCAACTGACTTAAGCCTCCTGATCATCCTTAACTTCTTCTTTGAGTAGGACCCTTGTTGGTGGCCCATCTCTTTTGCCCCTGGGGATGCCACATTCTATTCATTATCTCCATATAACCTGCGATTCAGGGGCCCCCAGTGCACCCCACCTCACCGCACGCTAAGTGACTGCTTCCCCCTGGCTCCTGATGACTGAGTGCCATCCCCCAGCCTCTCTCGTTTGGGGCTCCTATCATCCCCACTGTTCTCAGAGAACCGTGTGTGTATGTTTGTGTGCTGATAAACTGGAGAACAGTCCCCTGCGTCTGAGTGTCGTGGGGCAGTCATGAGAATCCCCCCAAGTGACTGCCGAGGGGCCTGTGTTGTATGTCACGGTCCCCACAGAGATGAAGGGGAACTGTCTCTCTGTGTCTGTGTCCTTAAGTGGCTGGTACACAGTAAGTGCCCCATAAATGCATATGGGATAAATAACCAAATGTATGGAAACTGGACCAGAGCAGGCGTCCCAGGACCTGGTCCCACATCATGCGTTCTCTAGACGTCTGTTGGTCTGTCTGTCCATCTCCCATCGGTCTGTGTTCTCCTGTTCATCCCGGTCTCCAAGTACCAAGCCAGGCACTGAGCAGGTGCTCATGGAATCTTTGGTGGGCAAAGTAGCTAGTGAACAGAAAACTATAGCCCGGATTGTGGAGGTGGGAGAGATCCCTGTAGAGAGACCCCCGAAGCCCACCTCCTGGCCTCAGGGTTCCCTTCTATAAAACGGGGATCCTGATGCCACTGACTGTTCTAGTCCTTTATGGCCCGTGGTAGGTGCTCAGTGAATGTTTGTTGAATGACTGAATGATCAAATGTAGATCTATAAAAGTTTTCCTAGCTCTGCCCCGCCTGCAGAGGAGAGCCAACACTGACCTTCCTAGTGATGCTGGTGTCCTCTCACGGGATGGCCTCGGGTGTCCTGCTGGCCCCCCAGAGGGTTTTCCTCCCCTCGCACACCCCATGCTCAGAGGAGCCAGGCTCGTGGTGTCCTTGTCAGGGTGACAATCCTGTAGAGCAGGAGAGTGGTCCCGAATGCATATACTCTCCCATATCTGGCCTTCTGTTGGCAACTAATTTCTCTCTGCTTTTTATTATCTTTCCCCAAAGCATCCATTAAGCTTAGCCATAGCCATCCGGTCCCACTGTCCAGGATTTACTCTCTCTGCCACTTTTCTCAAACGCTTTGCTGCCCTAAATAAAGAAGTAAACGGAAGCAAGCTCAAAATGGGTAAGTTTATTCAGGAATAGCAGAGGGATTGCAATTCAGGACAAGCAAGCTGCAGGCGAGTAGGGTCGCAGGTTTGGGTAGGTTGTATTGATGGGCAGGGAACATAAAGAGGGGACAGTTCAGCGAGGGTCTGTGACAATCAATGACAAACGGACACCAGCTCTCAAAATTCCCCGAGCAGACGGAACCAGTCCAGCCACACAAACAAAGGTCCATTCAGCCCACTTTGTGAGACCAAACTGACCTGCGTCACCTCTGGGTCACGCCTCTGGCAAAGTTTCCCACGGTGGATATGGGACAACCTCTGACCAACACCTCATCATCCAAGGAAATTGCAACATGATCAGTCTTCTGTAAATCAGGAAAATCAGTCTCTTAGCCTTGAGGTTTTATCTTCCCGGGGGGCACATGCACGAGGCTCCTTTTCTATGTTCCAGTTCTTAGATTTAGCGTTTTTTTTTTTTTTTTTTTTTCCCAGCTCGATAGGACAAAGCATCCAGTGCACCCCCTTCCACCGGCGTACCATCCCCACTCACCTCTGCTGCAAATGCGAACGCTGGAAGCCCCCTCTCTTTGAACCAGGGGTTTCTCTGTTCCACCTACTGCCACCGATTCCCGTCAGTGACCACGGCCAACCGGGCAGTGGGTGATCCAGCCCCCGCACCCCAGGTCAGCACCTGTGATCTCCTACCGCACCCGGGCCCAACACTATAGACTGCTTTCCCCGGGGCAAGCGGACTCTGAAATAGAATGTAATGAACAGAACTTATATTAAAGAGTTCTCTTGGTATCTATGCCAATGGAAGGATGGAGAAGGAATGAGGATCGGACAGAGGGAAATGTCTAGCTGTGACGAGGGCCCCCAAACAGCCTGTGGCAACCCCACTGTAACCCCTAGAGCTAGTTTGTCCCCGAATTGGGACCAAGATGGCCAGCCCTTTGTACCTCGGTGCAGACCAGTCACTGGATGTGGGCACCCGGGCAAGGGTGTGACATCGGGCAAGGCGGCGCTCTGTAGCTAAGGCATCCCGAAGGGGCAGACAGCTGAGGGTCGCCTGATGACTGCAGCCCTAGCACAGACAAGAAGGCCTTCCGTGAAGGAGGATCTGGACAGCACATGACGCTGTCCACTCCCTGGCCGAGGTCATCCAGGACATACTTGGCAAGGTGGAGGGACTCGTGACCACATTCAGCACCACTGCTGCTACCTCGGACACAAGGCTCCCATGCTCACCCCTGTAGTCGCTGGCCACAGCCGAGGCCAAAGTCGACCCCGAGGCGAGTGGGAAGTTCACTGGCATGGTGTTTCATGCCCCCACCGCCACTGGGTCTCATGGATCTGATCTGCTGTCTAGAAAAATCTGTCCAATACATCGACATCAAGAACGAAATGAAGCCCTGGGCCACACGAAGAACGAGTCCCCCTCCTGCATTTTTTTTTTAAGATTTTTTTTATTTTAGTTTTTTAAAGATTTTATTCATTTATCTGAGAGAGAGAGACAGAGCACAAGCAGGGGGAGGGGCCGGGGGAGAGAGAGAAGCAGGCTCCTCGCTGAGCAGGGAGCCTGATGCGGGGCTCGATCCCAGGACCCTGAGGTCATGATCTGAGCTGAAACGAGTCGGACGCTTAACCGAGCCGCCGAGGCGCCCCCCTCACCCCCTCCACCCCGGAATTTTAACACCGGCTCCTCTACCTTCAGGGCTGACATTACCTTTAACACCACTGTGTCAAGCTCATTTCCTGGCATGACAATGAATTTGGCTACAACCACCACACGGCAGACCTCATGGTCCACACAGCCTCCCAGGAGTTAAGAGCCCTGGCCACTAAGTCCCTGCCCCAACTCTGTCCCCAACACACTGAGAATTTCCCATCGTCTGCACCAGGGGTTCGAAACGGGGTGGTTTTGCTCTCCGCAAGAGGCGTTTGGCAATGTCTGGTGCTATTTTGGGTCGTCCAGACTGGCCGGTGGGGGGTATGCACTGGCATCTAGTGGGTAGAGGCTGCTCAACATACTACAGGGCACAGGAAGGGCCCCGCTGTCCCTCCAGAGAAGGACCCAGCTCCAAACGCACTGAGGCCGACAAATTCCTACGCAGTTTCTAGCCCAGGTCCCTGAGAAAGGGGAAGGCCTTGGGCTCTTGCCCTCTTGTCCTCACCCATCGTGCTGCCATGAAGTCCACGCCGTGCACATCGGGGCAGGACTGGGAAGGAAGGCTGGGAACGAAAGGTTGAGGGGAGGGCAGCAGATATCCCTGAGGCAACGCGGCAGAAACTGAGGGACCTGGGGGGCACTTCATTTTTGCTCGCGAGTCCTGCCTATGCCCCTCACATTTACCCTTCGTGGCAAACCTGGAGGATATTTTGGCTGGAATGGTCCGTCGGGCTCATCTCATCCAACTCTCATAAATCAGAGGTGAGAAAATGGCAGAGCAAACGGGTAGCCCAGAGAGGCCTGCTGGGAGTGGGGTGCCCAGCACTAACCCCTCCTTCCAGGCCCCGAGGGGGGACAGGCTTCCAGCAGCTCTGGGGAGCGGCTCTCGGTTACGTGGCGCATCCGACCACGGGCTCCTCTGCGTGGCCACCCGCCCGCTGCCCACGGAGCTGCCCGCCCACTCCGTAGCCCGGCCTCCTGTCGACTCTATTAAACGGTTTTCAAATTGGCAAACAACGCGTACATTCCAGGGAAACCAAATAGCTACGTGAGTCCATCCTGCCTTCCTTCTTTCCTGAACCAGCACCACACAGGAAGGCCTTCCAGCTCCAGGACAGGAAATAGCCAGCCTACCCTCGACCTGTGGGCCCCCAAGCGGGCAGCTGGGATCCTGGGGCCGTCACCTCCTTGGATTTCTGGTTTAAACTGACATGCACCCCGGGGTCTCTCAGCTCATCTCCATGGGAGCAGGAATGGAGAGTGAAGGGTCTGCGCTTCCCGGAGGGACTCCAAGGCCACCCTGGGAGTATGCTGGGGGGCCCCGTGTAGTCTAGACTAACTGGGGAGGAGATGGACGCCCTCCTGGGTCTCCCTGTGGCCCACCTGTCACAGGATCTTTCCCCACAACATGTCTTGCAGGACGCACAGGCGGTTGGGTCTCCAAACCCCC
>NC_138381.1:64587734-64662137 GCF_054177405.1 Leptonychotes weddellii
GACAGCACACCGAAGTAGGAATCTTTGTACAGAGCCTTTTTATTGAGATTTTTATATAAGCAATTTATCAACACAGGAAACCAGCCTCGCTGCTCCAAAAGAGCTGTGTAAGACGGTGATACCAAATGACAGCTCGTGCCCGCACAGGGCGGGTGATCGCAGGCGTGGAGCAGCGTCTCCCGTGGGCGAGGACTTCAAACGTGCACTAGTAAGCGGATACTGAGAGAGGGCTACACAGCCCCACTGGCACAATCAACGTGAAGCGAGATCAAAACAAATGATAATTTCATAAGTACAATATCTAGATTTACAATATCTAATTCACCCGCTTCACCCTGTTGGGCAACGCACAATAGAAAACGGATTTATTTCTTGAAGGGCGTGATGCTTGGCCAAGAGTATAGCGAAGACGAGGCCACACCGACGGCTACCCAGCGAGGAAGACAGGCAGAGAGAAATGTCAGCGTGCGGAGGGACCCCCTCTCCCAGGGGACTGGTCAATCCGGTTCACGGGAATACTTCAGGGTCCGTCCGCTCGGAAGTTAAGACCTCTGGCAAAGGTTTAACCACGTACGAGAGCATTTGCCTTTATGGCCCCATCTTCCAAACCATTTTGCAACAGCGATGCGGTGGGGGCGCCGGGAAGTCACGTTCAAAGGCCCTCCGCCTGGAAGCGGGGTTTTTAAACACGGCTGGCCCCCTGTAAGCAGCGCTGAGGACCGACCTCCCATTTAGTACTCGATACCTCAGGCGCAACAGCCGAATCTCGGGGCGACGGCGAGACGGAGTGCGGGGATTTGGCACAACCGGAGTAGGAAATGATGCTCTGCGGGCGGCTCTCGGCTCCAGGGGGAGAACGATCCAGAGGGATGTCTACCTGCCCTGTTGGCTTAGTCGGGACCGTGGCTTTAAAACTGACATCAAGAGGGAATCCCACCGAAACGTGTTACTGAGATTCTTTTAGAATGCAGCCAGTCTGGGAGCGAGCATTTGGGGGTACCCGTCAACAAGCAGGAGGCCTTCTGAAGAGGTAGATGAAAAGCAGTATTTCATGACAGGCACGCTGTCAGACGTCCCCAGGAAGCACACACGCCTCTCGGCACAGACCCGAGGATAAGCTTTTGTTGCAAACAGTCCACGGCAGTGAAGAGGGGATGTTCACCCCGCGTGGCTGTGCGCGTTACTTCCACTTCATTTTATGAAGCACAGAAAGGGCTGCCGTTTCTTTAAATAACAAACTATACAAATAAAAAGGAGCAGAAAGAAGGAATGTTTCTGACGAAAACAAACATTAAGGATTCAATAAATAATATAAAATGCTTTTGTGCTAAAATAGAACTCTGTTTTTTAATATATATATATATAGGCAGTTCGGCAATCTTTACGCTACTCAGAAAAAGCCAAATCTATTGTAATTAGTTAAAACATAGAAAAATACAATTTCACAACAGAACTTAAAAAGTGGCCAGTGTTTAGCTTATAAACCACATATAATATATACATCACGGGACACAAATCAGCTGAGACACAGGGAATTAAATTTCAAGTCCTTTTGTAATTATGAGTGCATGGTTAGAAATAGTTCTCCATTCCCTACCCTTACATGAAAGACGTTTTATATTAGACACAATAAAATATGGAAGCAGAGTTACCAGTTTTCAGAGATAATTTTGAGATTGTGGTATTAAGAGAGTTTACTGTAAGAATGTGAGTTGCTGAAACTTTAAAACAGCTTTTGTTTCTTAAGTTTTTCATGAAATGCATGTACTGTTAACTCATTTTCTGGAGTGAGTATGTGTGTGTTTCAGTAAAGGTAATTTAACATTCGGGGTGCTGCATTTACCGATCAATGCTCCCCCGGCCGCGTCCGTGAGTGGCCAGGCATCCGGCACCACGGGGAGGGCATCCCTGTCCCTTGGCAATAAAAGGCCAGGTCTGTTAGTCTTTTGAGGGTGAAAGAAATCTCAAGCCCATTACAATGTGAGGGAATCGTATTATTCCAGAGTTCGGCTTTCATTAGTTCAACAGGAAAAGAATTCTTTTTAAAATGTGGCCTGGGTCAAAAGAAAAAAAAAATTCATATTCGTATGAATTTAAGTAATTGATGAATTCAGATCTCTAGAGTCAACCTTTCATGGGAGGGAAAATCATGTTAGATCTTTAGGGAAAAACATTTTCGAAATTTCAACTATTAAAGCTCACTCTGGAAGTGGGCATGGATTAAACAGCACGCCGGGTGTTGCTATTCTGGGGAGCCTTCTTGTGGTTCCAGTGGACGTGTGACAAAGGTCTGTGGCAGACACAGGGCCCTGCAGGCGGCCACCCAGCCCCCGCGCCTGGCCCTCCCAGTGGCTGCGAGGCGCGCACAGATGGGGGGTTAGCTCTGGGTGCCGGGCGCCTTCCTGGAGGGTGCTGGAGGGCATGCAGGGCCGTGATGGACAGCTGATGGCCTATTCCTAAGTCCAGTGGCTCCATAATTGAAAATAAAGTGACCATGTCTCACAATCATTACTATTCAACTCCTGTTGTAAGGAGGGAAAGAATCAACCAACCCTAACTCAGTCATTTCCTTGGTGCTTGGTGTAAAGGGAGTGATTTTTTTTTTTTTTTTTTTACTCGCAAGTTAAGGCCTTCCTTCCTTTGCCACATTTCTACCACTGTTCTTGCCTGGGAGACACCCACTCCACCTGCCCTACAGCCCACGGCCCCCCAGCCACCACCTGTCCCAGACTCCAGTGAAGCCCGTCTCCTCTCTGGGCACAAACGTCAGTCCTCAGGCGTGCCGAGGAGGTAATTCATCAGGTGTCTCCGAATGACCCAGAAGCACTTCCCTGAACAAAATCACCGAGAAAAAAAAATCACGTATGATTAAGTCCTACAGAATCAGTCTTCTCTTATCCCAGCACATTTCAAAGTACCTTTCATAGATCTACATCATGTGAAAAAGGGTCCGACTTCGAGAATCTGTCTTTCTTCTTGATGTGAAAAATCAATTCCATCGACAAGTCAGATGCTGTATCGAATTGGCCCAACTACAAATTCCGAGTGAAATTTTTCAGATCATCAGAGAAAAGACCACCCTCTGATCTTTTTCATGGAGTTAAAGCTCGCTGTCGATGGGTAAAGGATGTTCTGTAATGGCCAGTGAGGGCCTTAAAACAATTGTTTCTGGTATCCATATGGCATATTTCAAATCGCACGTCAAGCTAGGTCTTGCTTTAAACAGATGGTTGTGTGTTGTTGTTGCGGGCTTTCCTGAGCGGGACACTTGCTTTCCTCCACATCTGGCCCCTCTATTTCCACACAAATTCTGAAACTGTCATGTCTGTGGATTGGCCAATCAGAGGCATGAGAAGCGCAACACGTGCATTAGCAGTAAAACAGCTGGTTTCTATAAGTTTTGCTGAAAAATCATACTTAAACACGATGCAGAAGGGAAAAAGCCGACTCCCAGTGCCATGAAAGGGCAAATGCACCGGAGAGAATATTTTCACTTAGAAAAATAACCTTGGATTGGCTGAAGTTTTACATTTCTTCCATATACGTTGTAGTGCAGCTGAAAGTCATCTTTATTTTTAGACTTTGCTTTATTAATTCCCTTGATTTATGAAGTCAAGACATTATAACTTTATAAAAATAATATCAACTTTATCTTCTTCAAGTGAGAAAACGTGTGCTGAATTTTGTCCTTTCTCACGGTCTACACGTTGAAGGGTCAACCATCTAGGAACGAGGTGACACCCTTAAAACTTTCTGCAACAGATCTCTAGCACAGTGGCCTTCTTTGGCCTTGCAGGCACGAGGTGCTGGCACAGAAGGGTCCCGGAGGCGTCTTCCATGTGGTCGCGGAGACGCTGGCCCTATCAGATGGCTTCGGGGACAAGTGCAGGTAGCAAACTCGCCGGACGAGACCCCAGCGCTTGAAATTAGGCTTGGGACAAAAGTGCTCTCAGGGTATTTCCCAATTCCTGTTTCCTTTCTAAAGGACAGATTAACCTCCGGTTCTACTCCAAAGATGGTATCTTTCAAAGAGCTGCGGGTTGGCGTGGCTAATGCCCTGGGTGGGAAATGGGAGAGGCTAAGCTCAGACCCTGAAGGAGTCTGCGTCCTTCTCAACAGGAGGGTCTTGGCTCTGTCCGGCAGAGGCTTGGGGCACAGCAATTCCCGACCTGTAAATGCTCAGCGATGGGAGCCTGCGATGGGGCTGAGGACAGCAGTGACAGTGGTCATTAACCACACCCGCGAGGCAGCTCACCCTTTAGGAGGAACAGCTATCTTTCTGCTGCTAGTGGTTTTTTTTAAAAAAAACAGAAGTGAACAACATTCCTGGCTTAAAAGGGAAGGCATGTAAAGAGTGCCTCCATCCTCCCCTACTGGAAAGAGCAGAGTAGAACATGCGCACTGATTTAAACCCCAACCAGTAGTTGAGATGGATAGTGGACCTCCACATTTCTTTTCTTCTCCAAAGTGACCCCTATGAAATAAAAAACTCTCAGTAATCATCTTCCAAACTCTCAAAATATAATTTCATTAAGAAGTACTCACTTTCCCAATGAACACAGTGCATGGAAATCTGGAATCAGTAAAAATATCGAGGGGAGGATGCAGATAAAGATGATGCTATTTATATTGTTAGTAGTTAACTTAGAAACACACAACAAGATTGCACTAAGAATAAGACAAATATGTGGACTTTAAAAATTATTGTTATTATTTTCAGTCTGGTGACAGGACTTTACTGGGAAACACACTGGTTCATATAGCCCAGCATAGCCCAGCATTTATTTGGGGCGTGAAAAGGGCACAGAACGCATCGTGGGAGAACCGTGGGGAGAAGAGAAGCCCCCGGGATTAGGCAACAGGCCTTCCCGCCCCACTGCTGTCACAGCGTGGGACGACCCACCCAGGGCCAAGTACCACTCACTAATGACGGGTGAAGGATGACACGGAAGTCAACAAACACAGTTAACTCATTTCAACACATTCATTCTTCAGCATTCTTTTGTCAGTAAAATTCATTTTAAATCATACTACAACGTGAAACAGAGCAATTCTTTCCTTCCTTTACACACCCGTTATGGATATGTGTCCCGAGGGCAGGCAGAAGGAACCAGAATGACCCTGTCCTATAACTGCTTATTGTTGGAGCCCAAGACAGACTCACCCCCAAGCGTCCGTGCGATTTGTTTATTTGAAGATTTTTGAAAATCACTGTTGCCCTGAAAGTTAAAACCCTGCTGCCTGTCCTTCGGAATCCCTGTGAAGCCTTCCAATGGTCCACTGTTGAACGCCGTCATCATGAGCGACTCCCAAGTCCTCTGAGGGCACGCTCCCTCTGTTCCGTCGGAGGCAGGCGGGTACCTGGGTGGTGCCGCACACTCAGCAGGGGCCCAAGGGCAAGCGTCTCAGAAAGCATCTTCAGCTCGCCACGTGGGGCATCAAGAAGTCGGTCGGTGCTGCAGTGCACGGAGGAAACGCGTGCTGACCTCCCGTCCCCCTGGAGTGCGGAGCGGACACGTGTGAGCCCAGCAGAGGACACAAGGCAGCGCTCGGGCCATCCGGCACCTGCCGCCACAGAGCACTGCACTCCATCTTGGCAAGTCTAAGATATGTTTGATATCAGACATACAAACTGAAGCTATAAGGAGGAATCATTTCAAGTTCTAGGTTCACGTCTACCCAAACAAGTGTGTAAGAAAGGGAAAGAACTTTCGTTTCTTTCTTCAGTAGTTTGAGAGTGGACAGATGTCATGTGCAGGAGGCACTCAGAAGGGGAGGGAGGCCGGCCCGGGCCGGACCATGGTCACAGCTCCTATTAGGAGCACCTCGGCGTCCTGGGTCCTCCCAGCCGTGGAAGGGCCCCAGGGACAAGAGGACTGAACATCTGACCCCCGGACTTCTCCAAAAGACTCCCTCTCAAGGGCGGAAAACCCCCGGTACGGGCTTCCTCGAGGCCCCGTCTCCCCAGGACTCTCCTGTCCCGGGCGTCAGAGGCCGTTGCTGTTCCTGTGACAGAGGGGAGGCTTCGAGAGCTCAACCACGCTGGACCGGGACTTGTTGAGGAACTTGGGGGCGCGGCGCAGGAGTCGCTGAGCCTCCGTAAATGTCTCGGTCAGCTCCTTCTTCCACTGCACAAACTCGGGGTCGCTCTGCACGGACACACAAAGGGAGAAGTTGCAACAGGCGTGCACGGCTGGCCAGCAGATGTGGTGCCTCTGGGAACGACCGCGCCACACCGCTTTCCGGCGCGCAGCGCTCCGCTGAACTGTGGGCCATGCGGGGAGCAGGGCCAGGCTGGCAAGCCCTTCGGGGGACCCCCTGAGCCCCACCCTGAGAAGCACTGATTCGTTCAGAGATCACCTTCGATTTCTGATTTCTAAAACAGCTCAAGTCTATACAGTTATGCCTAAGGAGGAGTTCTGGCTGATGAGCGAGCGCGTCACGTGTGCAGTGGAGGGATGCTTATTAAACACACACCTCGGTTACCTACTACTGGTCTCTCTAAATACGCTCTCGTGCACATGCGCACACACACCCACACACACTCCCCCCCACCCACATGCACACCCACACCCTTACACAAACACCCACCCACATGGACACACACACACTCCCCTCACCCACATGCACACCCACACCCTACACACACACCCCCACCCACATGGACACACACACATCCCATACGTACCCACACCCTACACACACACCCCCACCCACATGGACACATACACACACAAACCCTACACACACACACACACACACACACACACACACACACACACACCCCAGTACCCCAGAGGAATTAAATTTGGGCTATAATAGAACTTTGGAGACAGAAAGATGGCATGTCCCTTGAGAGAAGTCACTTTGGTATCTTGTGTTTATTTAGACATGCAAGCCCCAACCTTGAACATGCTGAAAGAGAAGAACTGGGAGACCAGCTAACAGACCCCTACTGAACACTGATCAGAGTTCCCAGATAGGGCAGTCAGATTATTCCACGTACCTCCTCTCCTGTCATTTTCTGACGTTTGTTCCTATAACAGTAACGGTTAATTTGCTGAGACCCTTGTGCCCCGGGGCTTTCCTGCTACCTAAGCGACAAAGCACGGATTCAAGAAGCTGCTCCATACCCAGGCAGCTGTGTTCGCGGGAGACGCACACAGTTGCTTGAACTTTCGCTTACGGGGAAAAAGTGTTTTAAAAACCTGAAAAACTCACCTCACACTGCAAGACAAATTGCTTCCCTCCTTTTATCCTCAACAAAATGCACTTTTTGTCTTTAATCTGAGTTTCTTCCACAGACAGAATCTGTTCCATTGTCAGTAAATTTTGCTAGCCATAAACAAAAAAAAGACACATTACTTCACATTATCTCCCGATTTCCTAAGTTAAATTAATAAATAATCTGGAAAACTATCAGCTTAGGAAAAGTTAAAAAAAAAAAATCAGCCTTTCCCTTTCTCTGATGATGTTCTAGAAGAGAGGGGAATGGCTAGGAAGGGACATGCACAGAATTCAAATGACGGCATCTCGAAGGAAATGGCAAAGGACAGACTGTCCCTGTAAGACGGCAGCACGGCTATTCCCTTGACACAGGATCCATTTGGGAACGGCTGTGACTCGCACGCGTCCCTTCCGTGTCGCACGCTCCCCTGAGTGCTATCGACTGAGCTGGGAGGAAACAGCGAAGTGCTGTGCGACGTACATGAGCCGATGGGGTGCAGCTGAGCTCCTGACATGGCAGCTCGGGAAGGGTCTGGCAATGTTGGCTGGTGAGCTAAGGATATTTTGAAAGAATGATATCAAAAGGATGCTATAAATACAGGCAACATCCTTAAAAGATGGTCACGCCAGGTCTAGAACACGACTGCTTGCGGTGAACGTTATGGTGTCGTGAGTACCTTACCATTTTATGTCTTTTTGGATAAATACTCCAGGACTCCTAAATGAAAAACACCACCATCATAAATGCTCATTTTTCTGTTTCCTGATTTATACCTATGAATCGATCCATCCATATACACTAGGCCGCTCTCAAACAGAACATCGAATGCTGACTTTTAAAACCAAGCTACCAGGGCACCTGGGTGGCTCAGTCGTTGGGCATCTGCCTTCAGCTCAGGTCACAATCCCAGAGTCCTGGGATCGAGCCCCGCATTGGGCTCTCTGCTCAGCGGGAAGCCTGCTTCTCCCTCTCCCACTCCCTCTGCTTGTGTTCTCGCTGTCTGTCAAATAAATAAATAAAATCTTAAAAAAAAAAAAAAAGCTACCTTACTGTATCCGATGTTCAAAAAAAGGGAAGATTTTCTTTAAGTTTTCAAATATCCTGAAAAGCTAGATAACTTCCTTTCAACGCACACCATGGTGACTGTCCAGTAGACGGCAGACTAAAATTGGCCCTGGGACAACATGGGTTTGAACTGTGTGGGTCCACTTCTATAGGGATTTTTTTCCCCGTAAATACAGTACAGTTCGGTAAATCTATTTTCTCTTCTCCTTGTGATTTTTTTTTCTTTTTTTTAAAAGATTTTATTTATTTATTTGACAGAGAGAAATATAGCAAGAGAGGGAACACAAGCAGCGGGGGTGGGAGAGGGAGAAGCAGGCCCCCCGTGGAGCAGGGAGTGTCGTGTGGGGCTCGACCCCAGGACCCTGGGATCGTGACCTGAGCAGAAGGCAGACGCTTAACGACTGAGCCAACCAGGCACCCCTCTTCCTTGTGATTTTCTTAATAACATTTTCTTTTCTCTAGCTTACCCTATTGTAAGAATACAGTATTTAAGTCATGTCACGCACAAATTCTGTGTTAACCCGCTGTTTATCAGTCAGCCTTCTGGTCAACAGTAGGCTATCAGCAGTCAAGTTTTTGGGGGGAGTCAAAAGTTACACATAGGTTTTCGACTGCATGAGGGGCCGACACCCCTGACCCCCGAGTTGTGTAAGGGTCAACCGTAAATGCGTAATATGCCCAGGGACACTTATTATCTGGAAATATTATATATTCTATAATAATAATAATATATACGGATTACAATTTGTGTGTTGAGTTCATATATTTATAAAATACAATATATATGATAGAATATTACACATTATATTATATAACACCAGCACCTGAGTTACAACTCAGGACCCCCAAAGAGACTCACTAATAGCAATTCAGAGCCTAGACGCATTAGTTTGAGGAAATGAGCCCCACGGCACCAGCAGCGGTGAGCAGTCTGACTTATCTGAAAGGAACGTGCTGTGCAGTGGCAATCACTATAATTAGATAGCAATTTACCAACGGGGATTTATTATTTTTATTTATTTATTTTCAAGGATTTTATTTACTTATTTGAGAGAGAGAGAGAGAGCATGCAAGTGGGGGGAGGAGGAGCAGAGGGGACAGGAGACTCCGCACTGAGTGTGAAGCCCGACATGGGGTTCGATCCCACGACCCTGAGATCATGACCTCGAGCCAAAACCAAGAATTGGACCCTTAACTGACTGAGCCACCCAGACGCCCCTTTACCAACGGGGATTTAAAAAACACATTCCAACATCGAACATACCAGATTAGAGGTTATTCTACACTGCTCACCACCGGACAACAGATGGGCAGTATTCTGACACATCCAAGACATCAACTATGTTTTTGACATTCGGGACCCACTGCCCTGCTTCCTTGGCCCCAGAGGACTAGCCATTCCCTCCCCAGGAGCAGAAGTATGCCTTCTGCTTGGATGGCCACCTCTGCACGAGCCCTCCACTCCCCACACAGCAGGTGCTGAATAAAGGCCACCTGCCTGGCTTCGAGGGACAGTGTGGATTCAAGATGTCTTCTTACCTTGTTCACAAACACTGGCCCTCAAGAGAGGACCTGAGGGGGCAGTGGTATCTTCCTGCCCATGCTATGGACGTCACTTAAACTTTTCCAACAAAACAGAGACCAAAGGAAGTGTCTGGCGACCTCGGCTCTGGGCCCAGCATCACTTAGCTCATTTCATTTGAGCCTGACCGGGGGCGGGGGAAGCACGTGAAGGGGTGACTGAGCAGAGGCAGACCCACAACTGTCGTGCTGTGTCACGGACGCCAGACCCCCTTCTCTGAGCTCTGGATTCAATCGCCTCTGTCCGACTCCAACGTCCTGGATTTGTTTGTTTGGTTTTGGGGTTTTTATCTCTTTTGATCTCCCCAACTACTCTCCGGCCTCCTTCAAACCTGTTTTGACCTCACATTCTATTTTCAGACGTTACAGAATCCTTCTTTGACTCTAAGTTTAAAAGTTAGAGTTTGAACACCAAAATCTCATGTGCACGAGTTTAAATAGATACCCAGAGTGTAACGGGCTATTTTAGAAGACATGCCAGCCATCCGAACGAGCCATGTGACACTGAGAACCCTGCAAGTCCGTGCTGGGTGGGCCGCTCTGGACTTACCCGGGACTCTCCCTCTCCTCTCCATTCAAGTCTGTTCGGAAAGAGGTAAAAATACCGACGCTGCCATTGAGTCAGGAACGGGTTCCCCAGCTTCAGCATGTACCCGTGCATGATACAGTCCTTTCCCAGAGCGTAATCTGAGCAATATAAAATAACCGCAAATTAAATGGGCTCGGACACAGATGGTCTATGTTCTTTTCAGAAACAAACGAACAGAAAAGAATGACACACTCTTTGGAAAAATCAAATTTCTTTTTTTTTTTTTTTTTTAAGATTTTATTTATTTATTTGAGAGAGAGAATGAGAGGTGAGAGGGTCAGAGGGAGAAGCAGACTCCCTGCCGAGCAGGGAGCCCGATGCGGAACTCGATCCCGGGACTCCAGGATCATGACCTGAGCCGAAGGCAGTCGCTTAACCAACTGAGCTACCCAGGCGCCCCGGAAAAATCAAATTTCTGTGAACGGAGGACATTATGCAAATCCGTACCTCAGTTTTGAGACCCAGGTGAGCTGGGGATCGAAAGAACAGGTCTCCGCTAACATACTGAATGGCTGTTTCTCAATATTCGGATACATTCGTGATGTTCCCTCATCGCTCAGAGAGGGCACAGGTTTGTTCCCAAACTATTTTTTCATTATGTGTAATAACAAGAATTGGAGATTAGAGAGGAATTCAATTCAGGCTATGCCCAAAGTACCTTTGCCTTTATGTGGGACTGGGGTTCTCCACTCAATCCCATAAATAATAGTAAGGGGCTTACCAAGCAGCCAAGGTAACACAAGGCTCAAAACTGGTTATTCCTTAAGGCTATATTTATCCCTCAAATATACGGTTACCTAGACAGACTGAGCTAATTTGGACTCATGTTAAGTCCTGATCATATTGTTAGAGTGAAGTACTATCTCTTTTTTTTTTTTTTTAAAAGGTTAATTTTAAGTGACTGGCTCTGCTTTCTTTCTTTCAAGGCTTTGGAGACCAGGCTAAAAATCATTCATTCACCCCTCCCCTCATTCATTCAATAGCTATTCAGGGAATGCCTGGTGTTGGGCATGTTCTGGGCGCTCTGGATTCCGCAGGGCTACATGGCAAGAGACAGAACTCTCGCCCTCAGAGAGCTAATGTTCTAACAGGAGACCCAGACGGTAAACAGATAAGCAATACCCACACTGTCCCGCATACAGGAGGGAAAAGAACCAAGGAGGGAGGGGACAGGTGATAGGGTGGGCTCCCCAGAGCTGTCATTTTAATGCAAAAGTGTTTGCACGGCTTAAGTATATGGAAGGTAGAAGCCTTGCAGGTTTACCTCAGAGACCTAAGCCTAGACTGTATTGTTCTGTAAGGTGACTCCTGAGATCTTCAACCAAGGGCCCAGTGATGTCCAAATCAATCATTTAAACATGAAGATAAATTCATTAACTTGCTAGATGCTCTAACTGCAGCTCTAATTAAAAGGATGCACTTCGGTAAGGTCATTAAGGTATACTAATTTTTTTCTAGGTCCAATTTGTCAAGATTCTAGTGACATCATGACCCTCCCCGGAGCAAGCTACCATTGACATAAAAAAGTAATTTCTCGTGTAAAATTTGCTACGGCCAACAGTCCAGAGTGATGTCAATGGATGCGCTGTCTAAGGAACAGCTTAGAAATGAAGCCCCTCGGGCGCCTGGGTGGCTCAGTTGGTTAAGCGACTGCCTTCGGCTCAGGTCATGATCCTGGAGTCCTGGGATCGAGTCCCGCATCAGGCTCCCTGCTCAGCAGGGAGTCTGCTTCTCCCTCTGACCCTCCCCACTCTCATGTGCTCTCTCTCTCCTCTCATCCTCTCTCTCAAATAAATAAAAAAAAAATAAAATCTTTAAAAAAAAAAAAAAAAGAAAGAAATGAAGCCCCTCTCCCTGCAGAGTGGAGGTGAGCACAGTTGCAGGGCCGCGCTGTTACCTTGGGGTACTCAGGCAGCTTTTACATAAGGAGGAAGCCACCTGGGCGCGGGCACACGTTTCTGAGCAGGTGATAAACGCTACTGGGAAATGAGAAATGATGGGCACGACCGACCAGCCTGCATCAAGCTGCCCCCATTCAAGTAACTTATTCACACAAAGGAACTGGTTCTGGTCAGTCACTCTTATCATATAACGTTGACCTCAGAAAAGTCTTTGCCTAGACGTAAAGTGAATCATAGCATCGTCCTCAACCACAGTACATTTAAATATCCAAGATCCTTTAAAATCTTAGGAAAATCGAGAGCGACAACATTTGGTGAATCAAGAATGGCCGACTGGTTTAACACCGGATGTTACACGCTCCACTTTGGAAATCCCAACAGGGCACTCACATGTTGTAAATAAAAATGTGGTCTGGCAATTCCTTAATGCTGTTTGTAAAATAAATGTCATTCTATCCATTTATAGCTCTGGACAAGGGACACGCATGCTAAGTTCCTCACCAGAGCCAACTACCATATACTTTGCCAGGCCCAGTGAAAAATGAACATGCAGGCCCCTTGTTCAAACATGATTAAGAATGTCAAGACGGTGACAGCGAGCGTTCAACCCAGTGGGGTGCCCTAGGAGGTGGCCCAGGTCACACGCCCGTGAAGCCGGGCCTGCTCCTGGCACGGTAATATTCAGGCTTCAAGGAAGACACTTGCCAACTGGCTCTAGACGCTCCGAGGTCAGAGGACACACTGACACACTGCTGCTGACGACCTTAACTTACATGTTGACTGAAGACTGAAATATTACACTGAGCTTTTCCAAGCCACATACCACTAGTTAGGGCATCCCCCCTGCCACCCCTGGAAAGTGCTTTATGACCCAAATACTTTCCCGGCTTTACAAGACATTTTTTAAAAAATTCATTGCATTGAAAATATTTTGAGACACGCTGGCTATTTTACCTTCTTCGTGTCCAAGTTGCTTATTTTTAGCTCTCTTTCTGGCCTCGATTTTATCCGTGTCCGCATTCACTGCGTCATAAACTGTTTCTGCCACTTCCTGCTGCCAGCGCTCCGAGATCAGCAAGGGGAAGTTCTTGTAGAGATCTTGGTCGCAATCAAGAAGCTTATTATTTTAAGAGATCAAGATAGTTATGATTTAACATACTCAGCAAGGCAACAGATTCAGAAGTACTCTAACCGTACACGGGAAGATAACGGGACAACGGCACACAACCCTTCAGAGACGGCTCGGTCACCGTCACAAATGTCGGCTACTGATAACCATGCAGCCGGGCTCTGCCAACGCGCCTGCGGACAGCACCTCACGTCCAGTCCCACGTCAGGGAAGATGCAGCCCGTCCTCTCATACCATCTTCGTTACCTTTCACCAATGAAAAACTAACCCGTACAGGGCTTTATTTAAAGTCCAAAAGGATCCGTCAACAAAATAGAATGTCAAGGATGGCGAGGAGACTCTATTTGCAAAAGTAGGAACTTATATCCTGTACTTTGAGAAACAATTAAAAGGGAGAAGGTAGGAGGGTTTTCTCACCACCCTCGATTCATCTGAAAAGTGAGATGAGAAGAAGGGAGAGGAGGCTGAATTTTCCATTCATTCCATGAACCTTCCAACCTTCCACGAACCCAGGGTAACAGCGTGATGAAATGCACAACCACGGCGCTCAGGAGACATGGGGGGTTTAGGCAGCTTCGCCTTTAAGAGGCACTGGGGTAAAAATTACACTTAATGATAGCATTTGTCTTCCAAACTACTACTCAAAATCCTTCATTCCTCCCCCTGAGCTTAGAGGCCACGCTCTGAAAATGAGCAAAGAGAATGATTTTATGCCACCGAGCTACATGCAGAAAGGTGAATGATGTCACTGAAAGAAAGGAACACATCTGTCATTCAAAAGCACAGAACTCTTTAGAAACTTGATTTGCGTGCTCCTTTGCCTGAGAGAGAAGTACTGGATAGATAATTAGAACAGGCAAGTTATTTGCAAGAAAAAGAGCAAGAAGAGGCACTTGCGCCCAAGACTTCAGCAAATCGATGAAACACGGAGGGTTCTCCAACTGCCCTTAGTGACCTGTTATGATAATGTGTTGATTTTAGGATCGCTTTGATTCTCAGAGCCTTCCTTTCCTCTTTTGGCTTCCTTCAGAAGCCCAGGCTGAGCCCAGAGCTGAAATCCTCAGTGGCTCAGAGCATGAATGCTGGAGGCACGTGCCCAGCCATGCGTGAATGTGCGTGTGTGTGTGTGCGTGCGTGTGCGCGTGCGTGTGCGTACATGTGTGTGTGCGTGTGTGTGTGGGGGGGGATTGCTAGTGCACCAGGCCACAGGGTCACCCTGTGATCCGGGACAGATTCTGAAGGCTTTGCCAAAAGTAAAAACACACTCCTTTCCAAAGTAGTTGCTCGGAAAGGGCCAACTCTGCTATGTATACAAACCATTTTACTTCCTAGAATTTCAGAGAGCCTTGACTTTTTAGGACTTAGCGTAAGTTGTTAAAAGTGAATAAAACAGGGCGCCTGGGTGGCTCAGTTGGTTAAGCGACTGCCTTCGGCTCAGGTCATGATCCTGGAGTCCCGGGATCGAGTCCCGCATCGGGCTCCCTGCTCAGCGGGGAGTCTGCTTCTCCCTCTGACCCTCCCCCCTCTCATGTACTCTCTCATTCTCTCTCTCTCAAATAAATAAATAAAAAAAATCTTTAAAAAAAAAAAAAAGTGAATAAAACAAAGAAGAAAATCTGTCCTTATCTGAGGTGCACTTTTTTGTTGTTTTTGTTCTTGTTTTTTAAAGAACACTGTATAATTTGGGCTGCTTTTTTAAAGGTAAAGAATGCATGGTTTCTTAAGATGCAGACCCTCTAGCTGGACAAGGCTGTCCCGGGCTCCTCATTTCCCGCTGGGCCCCTGGCCACACGCCCCTTCTTGTTCTGAGCGTGCTCATCCTCAGCTCTTGGTCACGAAGAACGAAAACCACGTTGACAGAACCTCCTAGCTGAAGCATGGATGACATGCCAGGAGGCTTAAAGCGGCTCTCTCTTCTACCTCACAGGAGGCAAAACCAAGGCGCGAGGGGTTACCCGAAGTCACTCAGCAAATAAGGGCAGATTGGAGCCCAGTCTGTCTGACTCCAGAGCCACGATTATGGTTAACAAAATTTAAAGTATGAGAAATCTCTTTTTAACATCGAGAATGTCTGTGGGCTCCCACATCACAGCCGCTTCGTTTTTAGCACCCTTTCGTGGACGGTAGTACCTTTGCTGACAAAATTCTATTGTGACAACAGCAATCCTTTTAAGCGACTTCGTGAATGATCCTTCCCCAGAGCACGGCTGCACAGAGGTACTTCCACACCTGCCGCGTGCTCTGTCCAGGCTGCAGACCACGCCTGGCAGCGCGCACGTCGCGGCACCGGACACGCTGCGGCCCCTGGGAGAGCCACTGCGCCAGACCACAGAAGTGGCCTCAGCCCCCTCCACCTCCTCTTCGCCTCGGCTTCCCCTCCTGGGAAGCTGGTCCTGGGAGCACCCTGATCGCCCCTCCTTCCTGACACTGCCAGTTCCAACCAGCTGCCATTCCTCGGGCCCCAATGCGCCTGGCCTCTCGTGGGGTCTCCTGCAGCTTCCCTCCTCCCCAGCCGCTCACCCACCACTTCTGTCTCCAGGCCCCGTTGGTTCCAGTTCTGTGTGTCCCTGGCCACGGCTCCTCACAGGTGTGTGTGCTTACAGTGTGTGCTTACAGCCTTCTGGAGGGGGAGCTGCTTGGTAGGAAAAGTGGGGGGGGCTTACACCACCAGGGTATAAGGAGGCAGCTGAGAAAAGATGGGGAGGTCCTGGGGGACGCAGAGAAGGTGGGGGCAGATGTGAGCCCGGCATGTAGTGATACACTCTGACTTAGCAGCCTGAGGAGGATGGTTTTCCCTCATGACTCACTGTCTGTAATTATGCCTTGTCTACTGGGAAACATAATGATATGAACAAAAGTTTGAAAAATGCAGAGAATTATATTAAAAAAAAAAAACCACAGTGATTATTTCACTTTTGATTGACAAATGCAGAATGACTCATGCTGTTTGCTCTCTTCATCCTAACACAGAGAGGTCTGAAAACTTAAAAGGATTAAGATGGCTGGCTCTTCGGCCCATGGCAAAGTGTGTTCACTGTCACAGCTGTTTCTTCTCTGCCTCATGTAAGTTCGAGTTCTATTCCAATCACAAATATATCCAAATCCGTAAGAAACTGACCACTTCCCAGGTTGTCAAACATAAAATGATTAGTCCACAGAAAGCTTTCATCGTTTCTAATTTAGGTCCTTGACTTCTACATTCTTCCAATATATAGGTATTGACTGGTAAGTTACATTCCACCAGCAGGCCAATGCTAAGACAATCACTCAGTTTGACAGCCAATAAAAAGCCTCCCCACCCTCCAAAACACCCAGGGCGAACATCACATGTGTACCTTGATGCCCTTGGTATCCTCTTCATCAAATGAGCCAATGTCAAAGGCATCAGCAGCATTGACTTCTCCCCGGGGAGGAATCAAGGGTGGAGGGTACTGGAAGATCCAAAGAAGCATGCTTCAGTTATCAGATCACCTTACGGCCCATCCCGACCTACGGCTCTACAGTGAGAACACTGTGAGCACCACTGTGCTGCATGCTGATCATTCCAGCCGAGCTCCTACACATCACAGCACATCTTTCAGAGATGAGCCTGGGCATGGAACAGCCCTAAAAGACGACCCCAGATTTTAGAGAAACTTCAGGGGGGAAAAAAAAAGATTCACGTCCAAGGTCTTAAAGCATTACTGAATATAATTAAGTCTCAAGACTGCACATCCCGCCAGCTCAACTTTAGGAAAACACCACGTCTCAGACAACAGGGCACCACACTTCACTTGCTGGAGCCTTAATGTGCGGGGAGGCCAGAGGGAGCGCTCCACACCCACAGAGGTGCCCAGCCGACGCCAACGGAGCTGGAGCCCACTCCCTGGTTCACAGTGGGCGGGACTAACAGAGCATCATCCCTCCACTGCTGGAGATGATGCAAAAACGAATCCAAGGCTGATCCACATTTAAAAAAACCCTTTAATTTGGGGTGTTTTCCTGTACTCATGGGAATATAAAAAAATATCTTAAAATAAGGGAAGGGATTCTGTTGCTATCCAATCATACTGATCCTTAAGTTGTATGGTGCTGGGTTAGAAAAAGTATATGTAGATTTGTGACCCACGTTTCTCGTACATTTCTATAGAGATCTTTATGAAAATACAGTCACTGATTGAGATAGGAAGTCAAAAAGATGAGTGAAAGCTAAAAACATCTCAGTTATAGGGACATTTGAATTAGATGACAACTCCGGTTTGATATTATTAATGTACACTGCAGATATTTTGAAAACTTTTAAACTAGGGAGACAGAAAAGTCAGCCCAGAGGGAGCTGGCAGCAATGGCAGCCCATGGGTAGAAGAGCAAGAAGGACTCACACTGCAGCCTGGGGCGTCTGGGGGGCGGGGCTTGGGGCGGGGCCGGGGCTAAGGGCGGGGCCCTGGGGAGTGGACCCAGGAAGTGGGGGACAAGAGGGAGCACAGAGGTGGTGGTGCCCAGTGTGGGGTTCCAGACAGAGTACCTTCTGTAAGTAGACTTGCTGCCAGTCGATGCCCTTGAAAAAGATGTGCTCCTTTACTTCTTGTGCCCTGTGGAAGAGGCACAAAGTTGGTAAGGGTGCGTTTGCAAACCTAAGGAGTATTTTCCAAAAACTGTCTCCTAGTAAGAACACAGAGCAACGACCATTTTCTGTTCTTTAAGTAAGCAAGTAAAATACGCTTCTTTCAAAGAAACACAGGAAACACTGGATGTTTAGAAATATTGTATGCGGAAGCTAGGAATATTATCCCATATGGTAATTTATCGGGGACGCATATTCCAGTTTGAGAGAACCTAGGAGTTGTCACAGATAGAGAGATACACAGGATTCTGTTGCCCAGAGAACAAATTCAAATAAGAATCAAACTAGAGATCTCCACATTGAGGAGATTTTCAGCAAATGTCTATGAGGCATGTTAGATCAAACGGTAGGCATATGAAGTACCAAATATGAATTCAGAAGCAAACTAGAAATCTAGGAACACAGCGTATGCCAAACCTCCTCATAAATTGAAGAAACAAGTTTTCCTGGAGACCACCCTTAAAGCTCAGTTTATGCAGAAGAGAAGGGGCTGTATACCAGGAGGAAAGCCTACCCAGGGAAAGCGCATGGTCGCCGTGCTTGCCAGGGACCAAGGCCTGCCCTGGGTCCCCCAGCCCTGTCTCCTGTAGCAGAGCCCCAAGGGCTGGTTCTCGGCCCCCTTCCTCTGCTATCACTCCTTCGGTAACCTCACTCTGCCAGGCCTTTAAGTGACCCGTACCTGCAGACAAGCTCTCAGATCTGTGTCCCAAGTGCTGACTTTGTCCTGCACGCCAGGAGGCCCACCCACCCAGCGCCTACTTGGAGTCTCCACTTGATGGGGCGAGAGGTCTGTAGAACTGCTGCATTACTCCCACACCTTGTTGTCTAAGGCCAAAGAGCCGGATCACCCCCGATGCCCCACTAACCCCTACACTCCACAGCCCACCCCTCGGCAAGTCCTGGGGCTGACTTACTGCCTCCAACCCTCACCGAGATCTGATTCCTAGTGGGGGCGGCAGGGTCTTTGATCATGGAGGGAATGCTAAATGTCCCGCCACCACTGCCACCGTCCAGGTCCCCACCCTGCTCCCCGAATGGCCCTAACTGCCCCCCTGCCCCAGCCTGCCCCCCAGCCACACAGCCCACAGCCCCACCTGCCCCATGCCATGCCCACATCATCTTTTCAAACCATCTCCCTACACCCCTCCCCAAGACTCTCCAGAGGCCTCCTGTTGCCCTTACAGCAAAGTCCAGGGACACGGCCTACAGGACCTGCCTGAGCCCACCACCTCTCTGACCTGCTCTTGACCTCCCTCTCCTGGCTCTCCAGCCTTCTTGCTCTTCTGCATCATGGAAGCTTAATTTCCCCTCAAAGCCCTACCCTCACTGACCCCTCTGCCTGGAGTCCTTCCCCTCTCTCCTCCCAAGGCTGGAGTCTCAACGACAACACTACCTTATTTATCTCATTCATGCTCTTCTCTCGGTCTGAGGTCATCTTACTTACCGGATCGTTTCTATAATGTCATTCACCCCCACCCAATATAAGCTCCAAGACAGCAGGGCTGTGTCGACCTGTGTGTAACTGCCTCGGCCCCAGCAGTTAGGACCGTGGCTGACACTCAGGGAGTGCTCAGTAAGTGTTTACTGAATGAATGAATGAAATCTAAAGCAAAGGGTGTCCCTTTGCGTTTTGCATTTGTTCCTTCCCAACAATTGCTGAAATGATGGAAGAGGAACACGGAGACCTAAATGTACCACAAAGAGGGATGGGGAACCATCAGCAGACAGGATGGGCGTGGACGCAGGAGCCGTGATTGCTGGCAGGAAATAGCACAGCTACTGGCCAGGGGACAGAGGTGCTGAGCTCCAGGCTCAACGCCGTGTGTGTGGAGGGGGGTGTGGGAGGGCGGAGGGGGAGACATGCACTGAAGACAGTCTGAATTCTTCGTGCATGCACGCGCGCACGCGCACACACCATACTGTCTTCCTCCATATCCAACCCCAAATGCTACATGTTTATTCTAATGGAGTGGGGGGAACCTCTGAAAGGTTCTATTTTGAAGAAATTAAGCCTGCTAAAGATTTTAAAAAGCAATCAAAGGAAGGACTAGAGATTTAAGCCCACAGAAAGTAGAACAGAATCAAAGCGAAGATACAGGGAATACACAAGGTCAGAAGCATTGATGACCATTCTAGAAATTCCGACAGCCACCTAAAAGGAGTTCTACGAGCTAACCAAGGAAATGGAGGAGAGGGATTGTCAAATAAAAAAATAACAGTATTCCCCAAGCTCAAGAAAATGAGCCTCCACAGTACAAGAACTATCGGAACCTGACATGAGGAGTGATAACTGGGCTCCATGACCAGCTTTATTGCACACAATAAAGCAATATATCCCCAAAGTTCTGGGGGAATATCATTATCGATTTAGAATTCTGTATCCAGCCAAAATATCAGTCAAGTTTGAGGATTACAGGAAGGCATTCTGGATATCTAGCAGATAGAAAGCAAGTATAAGACAGTAGCCGACCAGTTACACGGGAGAGAAAACCAGTAAGAACCTGATCAGGATATTGAACTGCCATCACTGCAAACCTAATTAGTAAAACGTCACCAAATGAACTGTGAAATATCAGGATTCGTTTCCACCATCAACATGCTCGATTTTTAAAGTTAAAAAGTGAGCGACTCCTTCAAGTCGTTAATTACGAAACACAAAGGACAGCACACATATTTCCCATGTGATTTTTCTCCCCCGCCTCGGGTCAAAATGGGAGATTTTTAGGGGCTAGGAATGATTTGGGATGTACTGGAACTAACTGTTAGGTGCCCCGGGTGATGATCCTCAAGAGCTAAAATAACAGCCTACCCGCCTCCGTGGCAGCCGAGCCGCTTACTGGCGTCTCTCTGGAGCAGGCCTTCTAGGAGCGACCGCAGTTCTGGCGAGAAGGCCTCTGGGAGTTCCACGTTCTGGGGGAGGAAAAAACAACAAGATTTCAAAGATGCCCTCCTGGAAACAGGGCCCTGATGCCCAACCAGACCTAAAAGGCCATTTCTTGGAAAAGGACAGTGTTAAAAACTGCAGATTCATTGTGAACTAATATTTACTCTAAAGAAACGTGAAACTGTACTAGTCACTTTCTTTTTTTCTTTTAAGTAATCTCTTTGCCCAACGTGGGGCTCGAACTCACAACCCCAAGATTAAAAGTCGCACGCTCCACCGACTGAGCCAGCCATGCAACCCAGATAACTAGTCATTTTCAACGTCAATCCATAGCCTGGGGCCAGGTCCGGAGAAACACGTCTCCCCACTCTTCTGCGCCTCAGTGATTTTTCCTTTTCTTCGATCTCCTTACTTTAGTTTTTGACTTTCTGGATCTCTTTCTTACTGAGGGGTGACAAACCTTGATTTCTGCCTTGGCATCTATTTCCACTAAATTGCCAGTTAGGAATTCTAGGAACTGTATCTCCACTCATTTGTTTTTAAGAAAGCAAATTTTTACACTGGTTGTTAATGGAATGAGACGTGAAAATTATAATGCAAATAAGAACAGAGTTTTTAGGGGCACCTGGCTAGCTGGGTAAGTCGGTGGGGCATGTGACTCTTGATCTTGGGGTTGTAGGTTCGAGTCCCATGTTGTGGGTAGAGATTACTAAAAAAAAAAAAAGAAAAGAAAATCTTAAAAAAAAAAAACAAAAACCCACCAAAGCACAGAGTTTTCAATCTCCTTACCACGGTGAGGGTCATTCGGTCTATCTCATGCTTGTCTTTGGTTTTGTGCTGTCTGAAAGGGCTGTGCCTGTGGAAATGAACAGCATCCTGTGACAATGTGGTATCAGGTCACTTTGTGCAATGTCCCTGGCTCATATCTGAGTACTCTACTGTATCCTGTTACTGTTCATCCAAAACTATAGAAATACAAAAGCCATACACATTTACCGTGCCCAGAGAAAGGCTGGTGTTGGGGTATGTTAGTGTCTCAAGGGGGGGGTGTTTATGCTCACTTGAACTGTCTGATCCTCACGTCAGTGAAATCATGGTACGAAAATATGCTTCAGCAAATACATTCCTAGTGATATTTTAAAATATCCTTAAAAAGAAAACAATCAGCCAGCCGGTAGTCATGAAAATGAAGGCCATTTATATAACATTTGTCATGTTAGTGTTTCAGATAATGACTTTCATACAATTTTATCTTTTTTTTTTTAGAAAAATGGATATTAGTTTCTTAAACAACCCAAAGAACATACCAAAACACAAAACAACTACAACGGAAACACAACCAAGATGAACACGCCTCCCCCACTGGTAACTAGGCGATACCTTTCTTTGATGATAACAGACATAAATGAACCCTGTGTCCTCGGGGCCCTCCAGTTCTGAGAGCTGCTTTCTCCTGTTTTACTTAAGGAGAGCCCCAAATGTAGGAGTCAGCAGACCTGGGTTCAAGGTTGTGACAGGGGTGTTTACTGGCTGCAGGCCAGTCACGGAAACCATCAGTCTCGATTTCTTCATCTGTCGATGGGCACAAGGCCCCCTACTTCACAGAAATGACAAAGGGAACAGACAGGCACCGTGTATGCTGGTCGCGGCCAAGACCACAGTGGTGTACAGGAGGTATGTGATACAGCAATCATTCGAGAAATTAATAAGCAAATTATTCCTACTCTTAACCCTGTTGTTAAAACCCTGGAGAAGCTGGCTTTTAAAGGAAATCTTATTAAAAGAGACTAGTAAACATGCCAATTACAAAATCCTGGTCTTTTTTTTTTTTTTTTAAAGATTTTACTTATTTATTTGAGAGAGAGAATGAGACAGAGAGAGCATGAGAGGGGGGAGGGTCAGAGGGAGAAGCAGACTCCCTGCCGAGCAGGGAGCCCGATGCGGGACTTGATCCCGGGACTCCAGGATCATGACCTGAGCCGAAGGCAGTCGCTTAACCAACTGAGCCACCCAGGCGCCCAATCCTGGTCTTATTTAATTTGAAAATTAAAGAAGGGATATATGTACATGACTGAGTTTCCTTACAGCAAGACGTGCCTAAAAAATGGTGAATCCTACAGTTTAATTTCTAAGGCGTATATAACATCATCACAGGCAAAATACTCTATAAAGTGGGTTGGAGAACTGAGCACATAAATGTGATTCAGAAAAGAGAACTCATCCTTGCACTACTTACTGCTCCCACTCTGACCATCCTACTGAATTAGTGAAGGGATGCACTGAATCATCTCTTGGAAGGGATTATTACATTTCAGAGCCTTGATTATCTTAAATATTTTAATGTTCATTTTGTACAAGAGAGGGCACTCTAATGCTTTATTGTTCTTCTTGCCATGCAATGAAATAGAGTAATTTCCATCTCTTGAAAGCAGTAATTTGAAAAATAAACTCTAAAACAAGGTGAATGAGTGCCAAGCAAACATGCACTAATCTTTAAACTAGATTTTGACTGGAAATGTCCTGTTCACCCTAATTGTTTCTTAAAAAGAAAAATGTACAATGATTGCATTTAAAAAGCAAATCGGATAGGGCGCCTGGGTGGCTCAGTTGGTTGAGCGACTGCCTTCGGCTCAGGTCATGATCCTGGAGTCCCTGGATCGAGTCCCGCATCGGGCTCCCTGCTCAGCGGGGAGCCTGCTTCTCCCTCTGACCCTCCCCCCTCTCATGTGCTCTCTCTCTCTCTCATTCTGTCTCAAATAAATAAATAAAATCTTTAAAAAAAAAAGTAAAAAAAAAAAGCAAATCGGATAGAACAAATGGTATGTTTGCTGATTTATAAGATATTATCATTTTAAAAACCATTCCTTGTATCATCCTCAGATGCAAAAGACACGGAGATATTCACATGTTCGTGGTTCGAGAGAAAAAGGATGAAAGTTTATGAAATCTTGTAAGACTTCAGTCTCTGCCAACCCGGCCGTCTCCGCCCCACGCGGTCCCTGAATGCACACTAAGGGCTTGTGCGCAGATCTCCCGGCGCGGGGACGAGCCCTGCTGGTTTGGCTCCTGTGCGCGGTGCCGCGGGGACCCCGCTCCTGCTCTCGACCCCCGCGGACTTGCTGCGACTGCCGCCGGAAGGAAAGCGCTGTGCCCTGACCCTTGCAGCGGAGGACCGCTGTGTTCTGACAGAAGTGCTCTGTGCTAAATGTAAAAAGTCTTTCATGAGACCGGAGGGAGGCTCGCAAGGGGGAGTGGAGTTGGAGCCGGGGGGTGCCAAAAACATTTCCAGCACATGAACCCTGTCACTACCAAGCCCGCTGTATATACACGGCTATTCCGCGGCCGACTCCGTTAGGCAACAGTCGGAAACGCTTTTCAGCGATTCGGCTCTGGGCTGCGCCACGGACAAAGTCTGCGCTTTCAAGTTCGACATCTTGATGCACATCTGTTTCCAATGCAGTCTTGATTATTCTTTGTGAACAAAACCAAAGATTCCGTTTCTATTTTGGAAACTGTTAAAGAAACCCTCCGACAGTAATAATCTCCGCTCGGAGGGAGGCACGTGGTGCTCCCGGACCCTGTGTGGCTGCCGCTGCGCCCCGGTGTGGCTGCCGCTGCGCCCCGGTGCGGCCGCTTTAAATAGGACACAGTTTGGGGCCTGCCCACAGCTTGCGGGGCGGCTGACTTCTCCCAGCAGCGCGCGCGCGGCTCTCCGGCGGCTCTCCGGCGGCTCTCCGGCGGCTCTCCGGCGGCTCTCCCGCGGCTCTCGGGCGGCTCTCCGGCGGCTCTCCGGCGGCTCTCGGGCTGCTCTCCGGCGGCCTTCCGGCGGCTGTCGGGCTGCTCTCGGGCGGCTCTCCCAGCAGCGCGCGCGCGGCTCTCTGGCGGCTCTCCCGCTCGTGGCGGGGCGCCGCGGGAACACAGTTCACATGTGCGGCGGGCAGATGCGGCTTTCGCACAGACCGGGAGCGCGCACTGTACGTTTCCCCCGAACGGGTGGGGAAATCGTTCAAGATGTGAGAAGTGATGGGAAAACACACACGCGTGCGCGCGCGCACATGGCAGATCACGTTCACAGCGGAACGATGAGTTCAAGAGACTACGTTTATAAGTAAGAGTGATTCAAAACTCTTACGTCAAAATTTAATTTTCGAATACCAAAAGGATGACATGTTACATCAAGTATGAGTTTTGAACCTAAGCCAACAGCTGCCAAAATATTTATAAGCATTCCTTTTTCCCCCTACAGGAACAAACTCAGTAACCTCGGGCAGAGCTCAGCGGTCCCCAGACCACCAGCCAGGCTCTCTCCCTGCATCTGACACCTTCGGGGACCGACCATCAGAGGGTACGAGGTTAGGATCAAAGCTACTGTCACATCAATTCTTTTCCTTGACAAAGATCTGAAATCTAGATTGAGGATCAGGACAGCAATCCCACACAGGCGCCAACAGGAAACCTTCAATACCCGGCCCATCCCTGTGAGTCCAGGGAGGCAGAACGCAATCTCAAGCCTGGACAGCTTGCGCTGCTCACACCCAGACTCCTTTCCTTCGAGCCTCCGCGGTGTTCTTCTACAGTGGCAAGGCAAAGTGAGGGTGCGTGAGGGGTGCGGACAAGGGTTTCAGCAGAGGTGGGGGGGACACACTGGTCCGTGGAAGAAGCATTCAACTGAAGAAAAGAGAAGCGAAAAAGACCTGCTGGTGACCCCCTGTTCAAGCGCACTATGCCTCTGTGGGAAGGAAGGAAGAGACATGCTCTGCCTGGGCACTGCTGACCTTTTGGGCAGGGCAATGTTTTGTTGGGGGCAGCAGGGCCCATCCTGTGCATTGTAAGATGTTCAGCAGCATCCTTCGCCTTCACCTAACAGATGTCAGGAGTAGCCCTTTCCAAAGCTGTGACAACAAAAAAGACTCCAGGCATTGCTAAGCAGCACCCCTTAGCTTCCTAGCTTCCGTATCTGAGCACCCATCGGAAAAAACCAGCAACCACCGATCAGCATAGCAACATCATTTGGCCACTTGCCTCCTTCCTGGTCCCAGGCCCGCAGGTCCTGGCCTTTTGCCTCGGTCCCCACACCTGTCCCCCATCTCCCTCCATCCAGTGCCATATGCATGCTGCTATGAGCACCTTCTTCTGACGAACACCCAGCCATGTCTCTCCTTTGCATAAAAGCCTCCAGTCTCTGGAGCCCCCACCCCCCACATGGCGTCCTAGGCTTTCCCTTCTTGACCCCACCTCCTCGACCTTCTCCCCCGGCACGCCCTCCTTGCCCAGGTCACCACTGGGGAAAGGCAAACTGTCCTATATTTTCTGCTCCCCGCAGGAAAACATGTCCACTTTGCTCCAGTCTTGGAATCGCCAACCCTTTCCAGGCCCCCTTCACAGAGCATCCCCTGCATGGAGTCTGCCCTACTCTCCCAGGTCAGCCCTGGGACCCATTTCTTTGCTCCCCAGGATACTGCAGTCCGCCTTGCTCATGTGTGTGGACATCTCTACTTTCCTGTGAGCTCCTTAAGGACTAGATATGGCTTCCCCCCCGCCCCCCGCCTCTCCTTCTTCCTCTCCCCAGAGCAGGAAGCACAGTCTCCTGCATATTGTAGGTACTCAATAAATGCTTACCAAGTTTACTCTAAATCACTTAAGTCAAAAAACATCTCCCTGCCCTTTGGTTTCCATGCTCTCTCCTTTCCTGTGAATGGCTTCTGGACAAGCAAGGCAGAGAATGGCATAAGATCATAAATCTTAGTGTGAAAGGTTCATCCAGTCCCATCTCTTACACACTGGAAGGTTTCTTTGCACGCCAGCTCAACAGATGGTCCCTAGACAGTGACGGGGACCTTGCTACCTGTGATGCACAACACTCCTTCAAATGCTTAAGTGGGCATTGTTGTGTCAAGCTGACATCTTTCCCCTCCTTAAAATGCCTGCTCTTGGGAGCGGTGCAGCATGAATATAACCCTTTCGAGAAGACAGATCCTTGGCCAACAGGGAGCCAATCATTAGGGTTCCCCTAAGCCTTGTACCCAGCTCTTCCAACCTTTCCATAAGAGCCATGGTTTCTAGATCTTTCCCCATTTTCCTCTTGTCCCATTCATCCCATCCTCGGGAACACCCTCTGGATGTCTTCCTGTCGGCCAAGACTCCTCTTGATGGGAGCCGCAGTGAACACAGCGTTTCCCCCGAGCCCGCTCGAGGACCCATGAGGAATGAATCCCTCCCAATTCAGTACTCTGAACCTGACCTGTGGCCAGATATGGCTGGATTCACTTTATTAACCACAAAAAAATCACACTGCTGGCATATCGTTAATAATTACATTTTCAGATCTTTCAAAAACAGTGTCATGCCAGATCATCCCCAGTCTATATGCGTGGACATTATTATAAACAGACTAGTATCAAACAAAACAAAGACATGAACCAAGCCCTAAATACATGGCTTGGCAGGTTTCCCTGTGACATTTTACTACTGATTTTTCAATCTTGACTTGATGTAGTCAACGGTTTCACTGTTGCATGGAATTTTACTGTCTCAAAATTCCAGGGGTGTGGATTCTGTACCTCCCACCCCTTCTCCGGTGGCGGCCCAGACAAAAACCCAATGCGTGTCTTTGCGTGCTCACCTCACATAGAGAGACTCCACCGGGTGGTTTGTGTGGGAAGTGGTTTTCTCTGGCCTGTCTTGCAGAAACTCTCTAATTAGGTCAGCGAGTCTGATGATGTGAATTAGGGCCATCCAGGCTCCACACATACAGTAATTCAATTAAGGACCAACAGGACCTGGCTCTCTGGGCAGTAATACAATTTTGGTTCCCCAGTGAAAACGGTGAGCAGAGAACTAGATTACCAGAGTCCTGGGGAAGCAGCAAGAGTGCTGGGACCCTAATCTGGGGGAAACATGGAGTCCAGCCCCTTTGTCGAGCGTGCTAATTATGGTAAGAGGATGTGGCGGTGCTCAACGAGGCTTCCCAGTGGGAATGTGAAAAGCTCAGCAAATGACCAGACCTGTCGTGTTCACAGCAGAAATAGGAGAAGGAGGGTCTTGACCAGGAAATGTTAACATAAAGTGCTTTTTGTGTCCTTGTGGATGAGGATGACCAAAAACATATTTTCAAAACTTAAGATTTCCATTCCGGTTGGCTGAAAATTCTTAAAAATTAATGGAAAAATGTTAACATGATCATTGTGCTCGATACGGGGACATATTTTTGACAGTGCTTTCATTCCCTACTCCTTCTGCTCTATTTCACCATCTTTGGTGGTTGAGAACTAACACCAATTAATTAAAAACACAAAATTACGCAGTTTCATTTTTGTGTTTTATGAAAAGCAAATTAACTTCAGCACGCTTCTGAATACATGCACGCTTTTAAAATCGGTTCACTTTGGGTCTTGGTCCTTTCTTGTAACCCTCAAAATGCTTAACGTTGGCAAGACAATCATGAGTAACTGATTCCTAACGAAAAAGATTATCCTACCTTCTTCAATTATCCACATTTTAAAATAACTCTCAGGCCCCAAATAAGGCTTATCCCTGGGACCACTTCAAAGCAGTCTTCTTTTAGGCTTAAATGTGTTGACATTCCTACAAGGTACGGAACAAAAATACGAAACTGTAAGCTTTTGCCTAAAAGTTTATGGGAGCAAAGCTCTCGCTTTATAAGGCGGAACGAGCCCTGGTCATCATCTAGGTTAGCACTGTGTGATCTAAAATGGTGTCAGAGCCTAACAATGTCTAACTGGTCTGGGTTCTGATCCGAGGACATACCACGGCGACGGTAACAGAAGGATGCATTTCACTCACCCTCGCAGAAGCTTGAAAAGCATGCAACCCAGGGAGAACCAGTCGGCACTGCTGTCATACGCTGTCCCCTTCTGCAGCACCTCGGGGGCCATGTACCCATGGGTGCCACTAGGGAGAAGAAAGTGCACACACAGTTATCAGAACACGCCCACCTTACAAAATGGTAACAGCTCAGCCAAGAGGGTCAGATGTCCTTTGTGGAACGGCAGCAACTATAAACACGGGGGAGGGGACAATGGGGGCTCCACACAACATGATGCATGGAACAAAACAACCTTTCCTGTCTGAATTAGTATAAGAATGAATATAAATAAATTACAGTAGGAGATAAATATGAAAACATGCAAGCTCCAGTCTCGGAGGGGAAATCTGAACCACGTCAGTCTTTCTGCACTACAGCTATGAAGAGGTCTCCTGCCTATTCCAGAGCTCTTGTGAGGACGTACAAAGGGTGGGCGTGAGGCTGGGGGAGGGAAAGATAAGCAGGCACCTATAGGTGGTGCCACGGACCCTCAAGGGATGGGGACATCCCTCCTGTGTGGCGCCACCTCTGTGCTAAGTCCTTAGCACATGCTAAGGGTGGGGGCTACTTACTAACATAGTCAGCGACAGACCCCAAGGGGGTGGGGAAGAAGAGGGGGCCCAAGCCGACAGGTACAAAAGATGGAGAGATCCCATGTCCAGTTTTGAGGGCTGCCGACAGACCAAAGGACCCCGCTAAGCAAATGTGAGGATGGTTTTCAGGAAGTTGAGAAAAAGATTTGGGAGGACAACCATTTTATCTTGAATTGCACTATTCTGCAACTCTGAATCCCCTCCTGTTGTACCATTCCCCACCCCTCCTTCAGGATTTGAGCGCGCACTGTTCCTTCTAGAAGAGCGAGAGGAGGCTCGTGGGGGGCTTTCAAAGATGCAGCCCGAAAGGGTTCCTGCAAAAGCTACGCCCTCCAACCTGTCCACCCTGGCTGATCTTCCTTGACAAGGTGGGTGCTAAGACAACACCTCTATCGCATGGGGTTTCCACGCAGATTCCACGTACGTAAGGGGTTTAGAAGGGTGATGGCACAGAAGAACAACTTGATCCACGTCAGGGGTGTTCTTCTCTAGTCTTATTTTATTAGAGTCACGTTTAAGTTATGCTCGCTCATAATCATTCCCGATCCAGGATCAGGACTGGGCTCTAAAGCGTTCTCACTTTGGAAGATGGCTCTCAAGCAGTGAAAATGGGCGCTGGTCCATCATGGCAGGCCCAGCACTTGAATGAGCTACACTGTCTGGAATCTGAAGTCTGACCGTGTCAGGCCAGCTGTGAGGGCACGGGAGGGTTCTAGGAGGGGCATCCGAACCAGTCTCGGGGAAGGGTTCATTTCAGCGCTGCCCAGAAAGACCTTGGTGGTGACCTGCAAGCCTATGATTCCCAGGATCAAAACCCATGTCTGGGATGGGAAAATACTACAAGGATAAACACAGGGGGCTAAGCTGACACCGGACACAATCAGAGCTGGATCCCGGACCCCCTGCCACGTGGCTTTCTGATTCTGCTTGTATGGCAGCAACTGCTGCTTCCCCACATTTCCCACTGAAGAGCCGAACTACTCTGAACCCTGAAAGAACGCCTGGAGGTTCTGAGACACTGTGGCATGAGACACAGCCTTGCTGTCTTAGAGAAAATAAGCTGGAACTCCAATCCGGCACTGGTAATCTATTCAATCCCGAAAGCCTTTCTCTGCTTTCTCAGGACTACCGCATAGTTAACTTTCAGTTTACAGTAATTTGCGAGTCATTAAATGGACCCACTCAGTTTAAGCCCAAATTGGGAACCTCAACCACAACACTTGCTGTAGACGGACCAGCTAGGTGAAGTCCAAGGATCACACCACAGCTTTGAAAAGACTTGGGAAACCACGTCCAGGGCGAAATTCTGGCCAAAAGCCCTCATCGAGTCCAAAGTGGACCATTTCCTAGCCTCGGGGAGTTTACCCGTGTAGGGTAAGGAGTCCAAGCTCTGGACTCAGACAGAACTGGACTTTAATTCTAGCCCCACCATGTGCCAAGTCTGTGACCCTATTCAAGTTACGCGATGTCTCCGGACTTCAGTGTCCACACCAGAATGTAGATTATTCCACCAGTAACCTCCGGCACTTCTGTGAAGATAAGAGCTTATTCAAAGCAGCCGGCCCCACATGCCAGGACAGTGGATGTCCAGCCGGTGACGCGGTGAGCACTGCGGCTGCTGGCACCACCGCGACCCACACACCAGCCCCTCCCTACACGGCCAGTTCCGGGGGGTCCCTGCGGCACTGCCCCCGCCAGCCAATGGTACCTAAAAGCTTGCTGCATTCATCAGTGGACTTGACCCTCACAACACTCAGATGAAATAAATACCACTGGCATCTCTTTAGAGAGAGGAAAAAAGGAGGCACAACTTGGAAGCGGATTCAAATCCAGATCTGCTGCCTCGAAAGCCTTTGTTCGTGGCCAGGAGATGATGTACTTTTAAAATAGTGTCCTCACTATCATCATGCAAGCACGGAAAGCAACCTTCCCGATCCTACCCCCTTCTACAGCTGCTGTTGGAATCCGAGAACAGCTCACCGCTCAGAGCTGACAGGTGAATTACAGTAAGAAGTGGGTGCAGCTCTGTAAGGAAATCAATAACCCCATCACTGGAATTAATTCCTTTGCAAGATTAACTCTTCTGAGCTCTTGGATTCGCCTTCCAAGGTGGCTACACTAAATTGATGAAATTAGCATACCAAATAGCTACTGCATTAAAAATTCAAACAGCCCTCTTAAAAATGCCTGATGAACTTGCTGAGAGAAGCTTATGCAACCACAGGTTCTGGCCTAATAATTGCAAAGTGCTGGCAAAATGCTAATGCCATTATCTCTGGACCCCAGATTCTGCAGGAAGGGAGAAATCTGTTTACAGAATCGGTGCTCTCCACCACACACGTTTGCTCCAGGCTTTAAAAGGTAACTCTGACTTAACGTAGCCCCTCATCAGGTATTGCAGCAATGCAGAACCACTTGACCTCTACACCCACAGAAAGAAGGGTCTGGGGTTGATTTTCTGCATGGATGCGTGAGGTGAGACCCCTGGGAGATGAATGTTAACTCAGGAGGGACAATAAAATGTAATTTTAAAGGATTTCAGTGCTGAGAGTGATATATTTACAAAAAAAAAAAAAAAAAAGATTAAAGCAACACTCGTCTGTTCTACCACAAAATGCACCCATGTCCATGCCCTCCACCCGGATAAACTGATGCCAAAGGATCAGAAATGAAAAGCAGTGTGTGTTCCCTTCTGCTTCTGCAGAGGCCCGGGACCTGTCCGTCCCTGGACAGGGGTGAGCAGAGGGGTCAGGTGCTGGCTGAGGTCTGTGGGGCAGGGGGTTCCCTCCACATGGTCTGTTGGAGGACTGATGTAGTTAATGCTCAAGTCTAACATGGCCTGCTAGCGGATGATTTGTGTTTTTAATTAAAAAAAAAAAAAAAGATTCCTAATTTCGCTCCAGGGAAATAAAAAGCCATTTTGAAAACGAAGGAGAAAGTAGATGGAGACAGACGCTTGAGCTCTGGGCCTCCCTTGGAGAGCTGTACGCAGATGCCCCTGCACCTTGCCAGGCACACGGGCTTCCCTTTCTCCTCGGGACAAGTGCAGGGATTTAGTTCTGCCTACTCTGTAGACGAGAAGACGGAGGGGCAAGCAGGTGAACAGACTGACAAGGGTCGCACAGCCGGCATGGCTCAGGTCTGCTGCGGAGGCCCCTCTCTCCCCCAGACACCCGGGCCCCGGCGGTCACACTGCGGGCCCACCTACACTCCCCAAAGACAGAGGAGGCACACCCAGCTTAGCTCTGCTCCCATAACCAGGGCTATGGGGCCTGCCCCCGACCCAGCGTTATCACATATGGACAATCCCCTCTGGCAAGAAAAAGCTGGGGGAGCAAGCGAGCAGACTGGGCTCTGAGCCAATCCACGCGTCGCTGGAGAGGAACAACAGTGAACGGTGAACAAAGCTGACGGCACTACTCACACGCTCGCGTGGGGCTTCTTTTTGGAAAAGTCACAGGCGAGACCGAGATCGGATATCCTGACGTGTCCGTGCTCATCCAGGAGGATATTTGCGGGCTGAAGAGAAAGACAAGATGATCTTCAGGAGTTCCCAAATTGTCATAAGCTTTGAGAATCTCTACAACCACAGGAACGTGATACCCTATCATTTTATCTGAACACGAATTCCACACTATCACATCCAAGTTGGGTATGATGCTAAAAGTCACACTTTTCATGTTTAAATCCCGCAGGAAAGTGGCAATGACAGACACAAAGGAGTCTACTCATGAGATAACGAGACACAAGGCACGGAGCTTGCAGGGCTGATGACCACAGTTCATCAGAGTTAAAAAGTACTTCCCGCTCCCCACCCCCCGAATAGCGAACAGCGGCCCAGCCAGAGCCGCACACCTCTCCACAAAGGGAGCGCGTCCACCAGCTTCTCGGCTTCTGCGAACCACAAAGGCCTCAGGGGATGAGCCCACGAGGCACAGGACAGAAAGGAATCTCACGAGAATGTACCACCATGGACCTAAGAAATCAACACATTCCACAGTGCCGCACCAATCCCAATGAACGGCATTTCTGCTTCTGAGGACAGAATCAGAACCCAGGACCTCACCGAATGACCCAGGATGACTGTGACCACAACTCTGATGAAATGTATCTACTGAGATTAGATTTAGCTGGCATAATCATGGAAAACAAAGCTCCTCTCCCTAATATACATTGAATTACAGTCATCTTAATATTTTCCTGCTGGGGATCAACTATTGTTTTGCTTGAAATAAAAATAAATGGCATGCTATTATAAAACTGAAGCATGAATAATCATGAGTGACTAGAATTCAGTTTGAATAGAAATTAAAAAATACCACTGCCTACTGAATAGCTTAGAAAACAAAACAAAAAAAATACAGCATAAACATGATTAAAGACCGATTACAGATCTAAATTAAAATGTATTACAATAGTGCTTCATGGGCCTTCAGCATGTAGTTTATTCTTCTGCAAAACTCACACGAAGGAAACGAAATGTCATGCGCCAACCAGTGTCTAATTATTTCTAATTCAATGAAAATACATTTTTTTCTTCTTCATGCTCAGATGAAAACTAAGGAGATAATTTCGTAACCTTGCAGAAAGCTTTAAATTTTACAAAGTGTTTTGTGACAAAGTAAGAAGCTCAAAAATAAAATATAATATTTTAGATTCTTGGAAGGCAACCTTAAAAAGCGAAGACAGCTAATCAAAACACAGCAGCTCCTGAGAGAAAGGAGCATAATCTGCACATTTCAGTCGGTTACACTGGATTCATTTGAGAAAGAATCTGAAAGAGAAGGCAAACACCTCCCCCCGGAATGTATTTACCCTGTTGGGAAACTGTCTCTCCTATCATTTTTCTCCTCGTTATTATGTGCACATTACTGTATTTGCATGATCATTTCTACAATTTGTCAAGGTCCCTTTTATCTCTATCCCTGTCTTCTCGCGATGAGTGTCACCACGGAGGTACCGAGCAAACTCCTAGCTCCCTTATGAATGCAGAACCCAGGACCGAGCACCATGGCCTGGAAGGGGGAAACTTGGAATAGACTCACTGCATTTTTTTCCAAATCCAGAGGGAATAAGAATGAAGAAGCCCAGACACAGCCGTCTGGGGCTCTGCAGTTCAGGGACCTAGAAATCTGTTAGTGATTTCGAAGACAGTCCTAAAACAATGTGAAACTCTCCGAGTGGCCTTTAGGGGAAGTTCTGCAGGTTGATCGGCCCTGCCTCCGACGAGCTAGGACTCGGCCGTTCTGCGTCTCGGTTCACCCGTGTATAAATCCCGGAAGACACACATTCTCTGCTTTTCATCTTTGTACATCACCAGTTCTAACACAGAGCCATGACCAAACCAGTTGCTTAGTGAACATTAAGTGCATTACAATGAACTGTCACATCAGCAACGCCAAGAAACTCCTACCTTGCTTTTCATTAATTCATTGCAATTTTTGAGTTGGTGTGTGTGCTGCGTCAGGCAGGGGAACACACATTGAGCTGGCAGTGACAACTAGGAAGGAAAGGAGTGCCTGGCACAGAGTTTAGAATCTGGACAGAGAGACATCACACAGATGTGACCTCACTGGGGCTGAGGGGAGGGAAATGGCATGTCCTATGAAAGACAAAGGACCATCTGGAGACCCAGGACCACAATACCTACTGCACAGCTCCCGGAAACAGAGTGCCTTACCTTCAGATCTCTGTAAACCACAAACCGATTGTGCATGTGTTCCAGCCCCAGGATGATTTCAGTGGCGTAAAACCGCATCTCCTTCTCAGAAAACACCCCGTGTTGTGAAAGGTGATAGTGCAAATCGCCCCCTGGAACCAGAGACGCAGAGGTTAATACAAAGTGTGTCAGTTCACAGGAAACAAAAATCGTTGCCATCCTAAATAGGGCACAGTTGAAAAGAGGCAAACTTTGCTTCTGCTTTGTCTGTGTATCTGTCTTTGACTTCTGTAGTTTGCCAAAACACTTTCAGAAGTATAGAGGAATCTCAAACATTAGAAGACTTTCATGCCGGGATGGCTGGGATAATATACAACACAGTCATCACTCTCAGACTGGGAGTCCAGCTCCCAGATGCACCTTCACAGGGTGGGGGTATGGGGCAGCTAGGTTATCTGCTTTGAGTATTTACATCCTATCTAGTAACTGGACCAACCATGTAATGATCCAGCAGATGGCTTAGCAACTGGCTCCGTGGACAAGAAAGAAAGAAGCACACAGAGAAACAAAATGATCATATTGATAGATATTTGGGAAAGCAGATACAGTAAAAATTTAACTGGTGAAATCCAGGGAGGTGGGTATGGGGTGTTCCCAGGAAAATTCTTTCCGTCTTTGCCCCATGTTTGCAACTTTTCATAATAAAATGTTGGAAAAAGGCAATCATCATATGAGCTCAAGTTACAGAGACAGAGAATGTCACCAACAGGGTAAGGGAATGTTCTTATAAACTGTAAAGGAACAGCCTCTACTGATCTGGAGAAGTTAATGTGTGGCCAGCTCTATGGCCCCTGATTTTGCTTACGTATCTCGCCTTTCACGCACACGTGTTCCCGTATAACCACTGGCGGATCAAGATTTCCGGCATCCCAGAGGCTGCCCCGTGCCCTTCCCTGTCAGTGCCTCAGCGCCCGCCCCTGGTTAGGCCAAGGGACTCCATTCTGACCTCTTACCATCCCTTAGTTTTGCCTGTTCTGAGAGTCGCGTACATGGAATCACACAGGAGACATGCTATGGTGTCTGGCTTCTTTGCCCATTATTATGTCTGGAAAATTCCTCCATGTTGTTGAACGGATCTGGTTTTAAGTCAAACCCTCAAAACATAACAGAACCTCAAATGAACTTCCAAAAAAAAGGTAATTCATTTGCTATACTGTATGCATTTCAAGCTCTTAACTTGGAATATATACCATGTCACTCTCTAGTATTAGAAAACTATTTTTCCAGCTAGAACTTTCTCGGCATTTGCAGCGTCATCATTCATAGCTTAAAAGATCAATGGCTGGCTGGTCTGGGCTGAGGGTACAGAAGATTCGGCCCGAAGCCATGCTGGCCCACAGCCAGTCCTTCAAAGTTGTTTTCCGAATACACTTCTATCTTTGGCCTACGTTCTTATGAGGGATTTCATTCCTAAAAGTTGAGGGTCAGGAAACAAGCTAATTAAAGATCTAGGCCAGCTGCATTCCAGAAAATGCAGTTTCACTCTGCGTATTTTATGAAAATCTTTTCCAGAAAATGCAATTTCCTGGTGAGAGTCTAGGAGGGCCAGAGGGGAATGGTGGTCAACATTTTAAAATGAATTCTAAGGGAAACTTGAAGAGTAAGGTTTCCTTAAACCCAATTATCCAAAAGACCCAACCGCCAGGGTGCCTAGATCGGTGTCATGTCCCGGCGAAGTCTTTCCCTGCGTTCAGACTTCCTGCGTGTCGCTCACCGTTCATCAGATCCAAGATGAAGCAGAGTTTATCTGGAGTATGGAAGGCATAGGTCATACAGACAATGAAAGGACAGTCCTAGAGAGAAAAAGCAAGAGTTTGTAAGAAAAACAAAAGCTGTCCCGGGAAGCACGTGTTACCTGCTACCAAACAATATCCACAGCTTTTCTCATCCACATGGCTGCCCTGTGCGTTGAGCACAGACCCCTCCGTGGTACCCTTAATGGTCCCAGCAATACAGATCTGATAACATGACAAAATGCATAGAGACAGAGCATTACTAAGTGGAACAGATGAATTCAAAGGTCTCATCTCTCTCAGATTCATTCATGACCCTTTTATCTGCATCTTCTTCAAAGGACCCAGATTCTACAGAAAAATATTGCTGCCTTGCTAGTCTTTTTGTTGGTCAACATTTTTGTGCTGGCTAGTCAAATATCCATTTCAATCTCGGATTCTGACGTTGGAATAACCGTATTACATATATCACAATATAGGGAGGAAATCCCTATATTATTGTCTTGAAACACTGGGCGAGCATAGAAGGGAATTCAACTAGCTTTTCAAAGTGGAAAAATATACCAAGGTCAGGGACTGAATAACTCAACTATAAAGATGTCAGTTTTCCCCAAAGTAATCTAGAGATTCCATGCAATTTTAATTAAAATGAAAATCAACAAGCTGATTCCAAAATGTGTATGAAAATGTACACAGCTAGGAAAAGTAGAGACATTCTAGAAGAAAAACAAACCTGGAAAAGTTACATCACCAGATATCAAGACTTACTATAAAGCAAAAGTAAATCAGACAGTGTGGTAGTAGCCCAAGGACAGACAAACTGACCAACAGAACAAAAGAGAGAATCCTGAAATAGACTCAAGCATTAACAGTCAATTGATTTGTGATAGACTGACAAAACAGGGTGGGAAGAAAGGATGGCCTTCCCAATCACCGGCACTGGAGCAACTGGGTATCTGCACAAAGGAAGTGAACATCTACCCCTACCTCACACCACACACTAAAGTCAACTCCAGGCAGACAAAGATTTAAACGGAAAACAATGAAGCTTCTAGAGGAAAACAAAGGAGAATATCTTCATGACCTTAGGGTAATTAAAGATTTCTTAGGCCACAAAAAAGCACTAGCAGTAAAAATATTGCTAAACTGGACTACAATAAAATTAAGAACTTCTGTTCTTCAGGGGTGCCTGGGTGGCTCAGTCATTGGGCGTCTGCCTTCGGCTCAGGTCATGGTCCCAGGGTCCTGGGATCGAGCCCCGCATCGGACTCTCTGCTCCGCGGGAAGCCTGCTTCTCCCCCTCCCACTCTCCCTGCTTGTGTTCCTTCTCTCGCTGTATCTCTCTCTGTCAAATAAATAAAATCTTTAAAAAAAAAAAAAAAAAAAAAAGAACTTCTGTTGTTCAGAAGATACTATTAAGAGAGCAAAAAGGCAAGTCACAGAAAAGAAGATATCTGCAATTCATACACACATAAAGGACTCACATTTAGAATATACAAAGAACTCTGGTAAATCGATAAAGAAGAAGGCAAACAACCAACAGAATAATGGCAAAAAAAAAAAAAAGGCAGCAGTAGTAATAACAACAGTAATTAATTAATTTTAACAATGGGCACTTCCCATAAGAGAGTATCGAATAGCTCACGAGGCTCTGAACAGATGCTGGACCACAGTGGTCCCCAAGGAAATGTATTATTGCAATGTGTTATCGCTAAAACCCACGAGAATGGCTAAAATTAAAGAGACTGACAATACCAAGTGGTTGGAAAGATAGGGTGGAAATGGATCTCCCATATATGGCTTCTGGGAGCTCACAATGGTAGAAGTGCTCTCGAAAACTGGTGCTATCTGCCAAAGCTGAGCACCGTCTGCAAACCCTATGACCCAGCATTTCTACTCCCGGGTATACACCTCACAGCAACCTGGACTTCTGTGCACCAAAGAGAATGGCGTGAGACTCTTCCTCGCAGCACTATTCACAACAGCCCGAACTGGGAAGTGATCCGTCAGTGTTAGAATGGATGCATGGGGGCACCTGGGTGCCTCAGTCATTAAGCGTCTGTCTGCCTTCGGCTCGGGTCATGATCCCAGAGTCCTGGGATCGAGCCCCACATCGGGCTCCCTGCTTGGCAGGAAGCCTGCTTCTCCCTCTCCCACTCCCCCTGCTTGTGTTCCCTCTCTCGCTGTGTCTCTCTCTATCAAATAAATAAAATCTTTAAAAAAAAAAAAAAAAAAGAATGGATGCATGAACTGTGGGATATTTGTGCGTAGAATACTAGACAGCCATGGTCAGCAAGCTTTTTTGCAAGGGGCTAGACAGTAACTGTTCTCACTTTTACAGGCTCCATGCGGTCTTTGCTCCATATTCTTTGTTTATTTTCTATACAATCCCTTAAGAATGTAAAAACCATCCCTGATTCACGGGCTGTACAGAAACAGGCTACAAGGCAGATCTGGTTCACGGGCCTCGCACAGCTTGCAGGCCTTCACTGGTTAGCTGCAGGACGCCCTACTGCTCTGGGCAATGACTCAGATGGATCTCGCGCGCAACACTGAGCGACAGAGGCCCAGACGCAGAAGAGTACATTCAGACAAAGCCCAGACACGGGCAAAGCTAAATTCCGGTGTTGGAAATCTGGGCAGCGGTTAGCCTGGGCGAGGGGTGGGTGACCGGAAGGGGCACAAGACTTCTGGAATACAGGTCACTTTCTGTCCCTTGACCTGAGTGCCGGATGCGCACGTGTGTTCCCTTGGGAAACTTCATCGGTGCTAAGCCAAATTTATGACTAGGTCTTTACATACAGTGTATACTAGCCACTCACCTGATTCAAATAAAAACTGGCAAAAAAACAAAACAAAACAAAACAACTATATCCACTTTTTTAACAGAAACAAAAAATTATTAAATTCCACAGAAAATATTCAAGTTTCACAGAATAATCCATACATTGAATTTGCATTGTCCAAACCTCTGTTTTCAGGGCAGACCAATAAATCTGAGTTAATACCTTTCTATACCAAAGAATCAAGAACTTGAATTCAATTTCCATATATCTTCCAGAGGAAATAACTCCAGAATGAATTACAAATTTCATTTTGTGATCACCTAGTTTTTGCCTTAAAACGCTGTTGAGGTGGTATTAGTGACTACTGACTTCAAGCCCAATTTTGCTTTAAATAGGCAAAATAAAACTGCTTTCCTTTTTCTGTTAAAAGCCATGTTGCAAAAAAAAAAAAAAAAAAAAAAGCCATGTGGCCTTCCTGGGGCCCTCCTGGAACTACATAGGGAACCACCTTTCTAATAGCCTGCTGAAGATGGCTCATTCTGCTCCTTCCTTAGTGGGGTTCCCCACACACTCTGGTTCCTGATCTGAAGGGCAATTCAGATGTCACACAGAGAGGCTGGTGGACCCAGAACTTAGGGTCTTTCCCAGCTAGAGACAGCAACTGCACTCGCTCCACCAAGGAGACAAGTGGACCCTGCCAAGGGGTATTTCTGAACACGATGGGATAAGATCCTTCTAATGGTAGCCCTGAGAAAGTAGCAAAAGGGGCAAAAGGTTCACTTAGATCTTATGTTATTAAGATGGAACACGAACTGCCGATTTAGAATCACAGGCTGAGTAGGAAGGGCCTTTAAAAAAAAAAAAAGATCACCTGGTCCAACTTGTTTATTTTTAAGACAAGGAAACTAAGGCCCTAAAAAGGGGAAATGACCTGCCTGAGGTCATAAAGAAATTTGGTAGCCAGCCAAGATCTCACCCCCAAGTCTCCTGACCTTGTCCAGGGTTCTATGGTATGCTGCTTACAAAGGCAGGGTTTCTGTAGCAATGTAAAAGGAAAGCTCAGTTAAAGGGGTATGATTCAGTTGTCTCCACGCTGACCGCAGTCCCTCACCTCTCTCAGGTGCTGGGCAGAAACCACACCGGGTCTCGTGTGAAGCTCGAGACACAAAGAACCAAATACAGACCAATACGACAAAACAGGCAGCAATTTAATGACGGTGCAGGTAGAGTTCCCAACATAATCACGGTTAAGATGTTTTGCCTTGATTACCAATTAAAGGCAGTAAGAACTAGTGGATCCATTGGAGGCAGACCCTCAGTGAGGACTTCCTACAGGTACCGAGCAAAGTAGCCTGTATTCTGTAGGGACTCTGTGAAACTCTAATAAAATACACCATGAAGTACTTAAGAATTCTCCACCCTGCAGTCAGAGGAAGGCTTATGAGATCTTCCCGCTTCGAACACTTTGTCTCCAACTGCTGTTAAGATTTTTTTTTTTTTTACATCCTCAGAACTGGCCTGGAAAGCTCTTGACGGTCTGGTCTGGTTCCTGTCAGTCTCTCTCCCCTCTCCAGCTTCATCTTGTGCGACTCACGCATCACTTCAGACCCCGGCTCTGCTGACCTTCCCTGAAGTCCTCAAACCCTCCTGAAGTGCTCAGGACCCAGATACGTGCTGGCACCTCCGGGGACTTCCGAGGAGTATCCATTGTCACCCCCCTCACCCCCCCGGTAACTGCTTCCTGGGCACTGGGTACCTGTCTCACGGCTCTTGCCACACGTCCTAATTATCTATGCATTTCAAGATCGGGTGAACAAATATCACCTTCTCTCATTCTGTGCGGCTCTAAAAGAGCAAGGCGCAGAGTCACGTTTTGGGACCCCCACCTGCAGCAGAATACCTGGCACGATCTAGGCACTCCAATATAGTTCAGGAATGAATGAGTGAGACTTCAAGGACATGACGGGACTGTTTCATGAGGGTGCTAAATTAGCTCTTTCCCAGCTACGGACATGCTTATCCTGGTTCTGAAACTTGAAGATTTCCCTTTTTACTATTCTAGAATTACAGAATCCAACCAGGAACAGTACTTCCTACTGCCTCTTTGAAAGGTCGGGGGAAGGAACACTCAGTCTGAGACTGGAAGGAAAAAGAAAAAACTTCCAGTAAAAAGAAAACTATAACGAGTGACTTCAGTTCAGTTTCATGCCAACACCCTGGGAAACCACACTATACAGGTTAATCTGAAGTTTAACCTAGTGATGCCAAGAAAGATCATTAAAAAACCATAAAAAGTGGCCTTTGATTAGCAAAAGACAGAAAAAAAGAAAAGAAAAGAAAGAAAGAAAGAAAATGAAATTCCAAACAGCTTTATTACAACTCTTTTGGTTAAATTATGTATTATTTTTTTAAAGCTTTTATTTTTAAGTAAGCTCTACACCAGTGTGGGGCTCGAACTTACAACATGAGATCAAGAATTACATGCTCTCTGACTCAGCCAGCCACCCCCTGGTTAAATTATGTATTGATAAGTAAAACACAAAACAAAACAAGAAAACCTCAAAATTCCCAAAAAACAAAAACAAAAGCCAGGTTCGATATTTGAATAAAAAATATAAACAATTCTTTAAAGTTAGCTCAAAGTAGTAGACCAAATTAATCCCAGTTTTTTATTTATTCCCTTCAAGGGTAAGACTGGGGAGGAACCATACCTCTACTTAACTATATTCCCCTTCACCTGGAAAAAATAAATATAAAAATGCGCCATGAAAATTTCATGTATAGTTTCCAACACCAAAAATTTCTTTTTCCATAGGCTTTCTTGAGAATAAATATCCAAGGTGTTGGAGATAACTCATTAAAAATTAATATTTTAATTATCACTTAAAATCTGGAATAAGTGTACATCCATGTTTGAAATTTAAGACAACGACATTCCCAAAAGAACCCAGAAACCAGTGCCATTCGAACCGATTCCAATACAGTGTGCAAGCTGCTCAGTCTCCACTCCAACTAGTTGAAAACATGGTCGTGCACACAGGATAGCTCTTATTTGAAATGCTTAATGTCCATATGTTGGGAGGCAGTGGCACATAGATAGAAATTATTTATAGCTAAGGCATTTTCACTTATTACGGTTGAGCTAAATTATGATACTCTTCTACTTCAGTAGCAGATAACCTTTCTGAAACTGCTTAAAACTAATGCTAGAATAATATAAACCACAATACAATAAATACAGGTGTAAACAAAAAAACATGGAGCCTATCAGGTGATAGTAAGAAAGGAACAAGAGGGGACGGCTGGGTGGCGCAGTCGGTTGGGCATCTGGTTCTCGATTTGGGCTCAGGTCATGACCTCAGGGTCATGGGATCGAACCCTGTGTCAGGCTCTGTGCTCAGCAGGGAGTTTGCTTGAGATTCTCTCTCCCTCTGCCCCTCCCCCGTGCGCATGTGTGCATTCTCTCTCTCTCAAATAAATTAAAATCTTTAAAAAAAAAAAAAAGGAACACTAGCCAGGGAGTCTACAGACTCTGGACAAGGAAATTAACCTCTCTGGGTCTCAGGTTCCTTGCTTCCTAGTTGAAAGGGATTCTCTGATTCACCATTAAAATCTGATTCCTTCATCCTTTGGGTGAGGTTGGCCCTATTTAGAACCCAGCTAGGATATTTGGAGGCCACGCCCTCCCCAATAGATCTCACTGCACACAAACCCTCTTGGCTCAGTGTTTAACCTTAAATTCACATGTGAGGTACTCAGCAGGAGTCTGGCCACTCCACCGTCATTTCCTGCCTTCCCTTCGAGACCTCGAGTCCCTGACCTCCTCTGGCAGGCCTGCTGGTGCACACGGGCATGGCCAGGTTGGACACAGAGTTTTTCTGGGTGTCTTTATAGACATCTGTTCAAATAAATAAAAGCCAAGGCTTTGCTCATGGGTCATACCATTCACTGCAAAAGAAGCCAGAATGGGACACTATTTTGCAAGAAGACACAGGGTAAAAGTTTTTGGCACAAGCTGAGCTAAAAATGCTACCTGAAAACAAATACAATATCCAACAGGTGGAAACATGGTCTTGGAAATGGAAATGAGCAAAATCCACAGCAGGTAAAAAAGCAGCAAGATAGATAACGATAAAGCCACCCTCTAGAGACTGGGGACAGACCCAAATCCAGTTCAGGCCTGAGTAACCCGCAATGCTTCCTCTCTCTGTTTATTTACAGAGGACAAGAGCTGCTTTCCTCGTGCTCTTTCTTCTCTGGGTTAGTCCTCCATCATGCAGTCAGTTCTTAACTAGACTCAAGTGATTTCGTTGTTGTTGCCATGATTACTTCTGCCCTCTCTGCAAGCATATTCCGCCAAGAAGGAAGCCATAAACAGCCACTAAAGGGAGAAGCCGTGGGTGTGCATGATGATGGTCGCTAACACTTCTCTAACTCCCAAATTAAACAGAGATAATATGAGAATTACACACTATTTATATTAACTTAGTGCTGCTCTTCCCTGCTATAAATTCTAACCCACCCAAGAACTGGCTAGCTGCATAATTTGCTGGAAAAGAATGCCTGTATTTTAAATAAATTGTCCTGATATATAAAACCAACCAACCAACGAATACAGAAACAAGCAATGCTCAAAACGGAATACTTACCCCTGTACTCACAAGAGACAACATAATCCTCTCATTTAAGGCTAATGTTTCTCCTTGTTTCATCTTGATCCTCTTCTTATCCAAGCATTTCATTGCATACCTAGAAACATAAATGTTATTGAAAAAACTCTACTGAAAATATATCTAGGCTGCTTTAAATGATACACGTCGTATGGGGGAAAGTTTCTAAAGATTTGGGAAGTGTCTAAAAGAAGCAAAATGGTACCCAAGTGTCATGCAAAAAAAAAAAATTGTTTTTTTTTTTTATTTTGCATGTATTAAGAAAAAAATTCAAGGCCCCCTCCAGGAGGCGAAGCATACCTCCCCACTCCTTAGGTAAGGGCTGCACACAGTGAGCTCCTTCCTAAGAGAACAGCACGGAGTTACGGTGGAGGAGCCTGACGAACACTACCTCAAGCAAGTGGTCAAGGTGAGCATCAACAGTGATGAGTCATGTTAATGACGGGCATCCTTGATATGATGTGATGAGAATGGGGTTTTCTCTGGGGTCTTGCTTCCAAAAGCCCACAGCCCCAGGATAACCATGAGGAAAGCGCGCCTAAACTGGATGTCTAATAGAATGTCTATTCTACGGTATCCCTGACTGGGACTCCTCAAGGCTATCCAGGCCATCAAAAACAAGGAAAGTCTGCGAAACTGTCACAGTCTAAAGGAGCCTCAGGAGACATGATGACTTAACTGTAACATGGGATCTGGGAACAGAAAAAGCCATTGGGTAAAAACTAAGGAAATCCAAATAAAGTAGAGATTTTAGTTAATAATAACATATTGATACTAGTCATTTGTTGTGACAAATGTAAGACAGGGAGACTGGTGTAGGCCAGGGGAGCTCCCCTGTGCTGTCTCTACCTCCTTTCTAAACCTAAAACTATTCTAAAATAAAAAGGTTTCTTTAAAAAAAAAATCCAGCAATAATTAAGATATTTCTATCATTACATGAACAGAAGTTCCAATCCAATAAGAGCATAAAGTACAGGGATATAAATAAATTCAGTGAAATAAATTTTGCATGTATCGTTGCTGCCCAGTACTACCATGTGTGTGTTGTGGGGGTGCAGGGATATGTGTATAATATTTAGCATTTAGAAATTGTGATTTAGCAGTGGTCAAGATTTTGCAAGAGTGCAGAGTGCAAGACTCTAAAACATTGACAACCAACAAAATGAAAAGGGAAGGCATGTGCTCAAAAAGGCACACCCAAAAATGTGACTTTATTGATTTGTTTTTAATTTTTTTTTTTTTAAGTAATCTCCACACCCAATGTGAGGCTCGAACTCAAGGCCCCGAGATCAAGAGTCCCACGCTCTACCGACGGGGCCGGCCAGGCTCCCCTGATTTGTATTTAATCTTGATATTTAAGTTATCATATTTCAAATAATAAAAAGAATCAGTAAGACTTTTATATGAAAGTTAGTGAAGATCAGAAACAGCTGACAACTTAAGCTTTTTGAAAACCTGTAACAAACTCCTATTAAGGAAACACAGACATGTTAGCTGGCATTCTCTATAATCACGGGTGAAGAAAGCAGGACAATTTTTCAGCAGAAAGCTAAAAGGAAATTTTTACAAGGGCTTCAGGGGCTTTAGAACTCTATGTGCATGATTATAAATCCCCACTGATGGACGACTTTATAAGGCCCAGGTACATAATATGGTGGTTGTCTGGCTGTGACAGGACCCAGAAAATCCATTTGTTTCTAACTGATCATAACTTACAATGTGAGGACTTGGAACAAAACAGAGATGGATGTTCAAATTTGCTCATTTTATCTACTGTTCCAGGAATTCTTTTTTTTATTTTTTTTTAATTTTACTTATTTATTTGACAGAGACACAGCGAGAGAGGGAACACAAGCAGGGGGAGTGGGAGAGGGAGAAGCAGGCTTCCCACAGAGCAGGGAGCCCGATGCGGGACTCGATCCCAGGACCCTGGGACCATGACCTGAGCCAAGGGCAGACGCTTAACGACTGAGCCACCCAGGCGCCCCTCCAGGAATTCTTTATAACAAATCCACCAATGGAGACATTAATTTACTTAATTACGGGATCGCATATCGAGTATATATGAAGTGATGTGTTCTTTAAATATTTAATTTTCGTGATGAATTTCAAAATGTTTCATCTACTTCTATCGCTACCCCCTACCACGATGGCATCCGGTAAACGTTTAAATTGTAGACCAGAGAAGCCAGCACACACGGGCCTGGAGCCCCTGGGTTGAGCAAGTTGGCTTCCACTGGCTTCTGAGGTAGGTGGCAGTTTGAGGAGGGGCTCCGGGGCCAGTGCACATGTGACTGGCAGCCTGCGGACTGGAAGGACACACTCCCGGATCCACAGGGACTGAGCCTGGCCACTTTCTAGCTGCGGGACTCCCGGTAAGTGTCTACCCTTAATCTAAAAAGTAGAAGACAGTTTTCCACACACTGAGAATCATGTAAAATAATAAATGTAATGAAGAGATGCGTTGATGTTATTAATTTCTACATCTACGTCGTGTGGCAGATGAGCAGATCCCCTAAATACGTGGACAAGCCGCAGGGATGAAGGAAAAAGAACAGTCGGTGAAATGGAGTAAGTGACAAGTACATCACTTAGGATCAGGGCCCACCGTGGCACTACAGTGGGACGAGGGACCTGGGCACACTGTTCATTAATTCTGACTATGGAAGAGGCAGTGGTCTGTGCCTTAAAGTGTATCCAATTCTCACGACGAGGAAGTATTTTCCCGACCCCACAGACCAGGATGCCGAGGCTGGACGGAGGCACAAACTTCGTGCAAGTCAGCTATGACCCGGCCATGGGCCGCCCGGACCCGCACTCTAGATCGCCAGGCCATCCTGTCTCAGCAGGGCACCAGACTTCACGCGCCCGAGTGCCAGACACTGGGTTCACCCCGCACAGGGCCCCACAACAGGAAGAAGACCAGCGGGCACACATCAGTGAAGGTAACCTTCAGCCCCCACATAATAAAAATCATGCCCATGACAGGACCTGTCTGAAAAGTAGGAGGGCGACTTGGTAAGGCCTTCAGTGCCCAGTCACAGGGAGGACCCGAGCGGAGGCTGAGCGACAGTGCTCGCTAGACAGTGCTGAGGAGGCAGGAGAGGCAGGCGCTGAAGTCGGTGACCCCAATTACTCCCTCGTACATCTACAGTGACGTTATCAAGCTGCACGGCTGATTCCACTCGGCCACGGCTCTAACAGGCCTGTCACTTGATCACACTTGTAGTTCTGCGTCTATCAAACTGTATTTTCCCATTCTCTTTTGTTTCCAGGTACATGTTCACTTAAACAAACTCCTTCTATATTTAAAAAAACCAAAACACCTTTCCCCCCTGCACTCCTTAAGAACTCCAAGACCATTCACCTTCTGGAAGAGGCCTGCGCCTGGCTCATGTGCACGTAACTGCCTCACATCAACCTCCTCCCGTAAGATAAGCAACTAAGACGGTGATGGAGCCCCATGACTGTGATCCTCACAGCAGGCAGTGCATCCTTCTCACTAACCTCAGGCTACCCATCTATGGAACGGACATCTCCTGGAAAGCTACACCACCCTAAAGGGCATATGCTAAATCACAGGTGCGTCACCGTTTAGAAGAGAATGTCTCTCCTCTGCAAAGCAGAGAATTCTTTGCAGCAGATCGGACCGGGAGGCTGTACATAATGCCCCTTCTTGGTCACCTCCAGATCCCAGGCTCCTTCACCCGTGGCCTGAACCACAAGGGCTCATAACACACAGTACCTGGTTAACTTCCCTCTGAGCCCTAAGAAGTGGAAGTTCCAGCTGACTGTTCTCATTTATAATGCTTAACAAAATAGAACCTCTTTCTTCCTGAAGTAAGGCACTTCAGGAGTGGGAAGATGGGCTTCCATAAATCGATGTAGGCATTTTCTATTAATGCAAGTATAAAACCCACAGAGAGCTTACATTTTTCCAGTGTCTGCTTTCCTGCAACCATACACTTCACCAAATCCTCCTCGTCCAATGATCCTGTGTACGCTAAAATCATTCATGGTCAACTGTGAATTCAAAACACGAAATGGAAACATAGAGTTGCATTAAAATTATGTTATTGTTTTCATGTAAGACACAGTTACTAAACTAGCAGTTCTGAAATAAGGATCTGCATTTTCTGTGACTGACTGCTCTAACAGATGAGATGCGCAAGGTGGCAAGACCTTCTAGAACCTCCTTCCGCTCTACCCCCAAAATGCATAAAAGGGAGGCAAATGGGCAGACAACAGAGTGGGAGTCGAGTTAGATTGTTTTTCCAATCTCCTAAATGTTAGGTTATTAGACGTATACCCTGAAGACAAGGGAGTGTGAAATTTCTACTCAAAATGAGAGTGTCCTTAACTACTCTGAAGCTGGAAGTTTGGGAACAGCTCAGCAATTCTAGGAACTGTCATGGTAGAAAAATAAATCTACATCAAGGGCATCTACGTTTTCATAATAGTGGACCATATGATCAGAAAACCCAACGGATGCTGGCCATGTGAATTTTTTATCGATAACATCACAGAATAGTGAAGACTCGTGCTGGGCATGTGAGTGTGAAACAAGACACTAAATATGAGGAAAGTACATAAAGAGGTTTCATTCATAAGCCCTCTCCTTGTGTCAATATCTCAGTAATGGCCTGCTTCCTAAGTAGGTTTAATAGTCTTAGATGGCACAAAGGCAGACAGTGAGCCTGACATTCACGGTGGTTTATGTATCCTGGCAAGTTAAGGGTCAGATTCCTGAAGGGTTCCCCCAAACAACCCTTCAAACACCATGTTTGCAGTCAGGTAACTGGGCCCAAAGGCTTCACATCCGATGCTCAGGGGACAGCAGAATATGAGCACACCAGGTCTGCTGAAGGAGAATACGCATCACAAAGATCTATGGCAGACAGAAAGGATTTTTTAAAAAAATGCGTTATTTGCCCTCTTGTTTCCAAAATTGTGCCAGGATATGTGAAAGAAAGGAGTTAAAAAAAAAAAAAAGTGCTTCTCCCAATGGTACCGGCAAGTAAAAAACTAAAAAAACTACAAGAAGAAAAAACACTAAAAAAAATCCAGCTGATTATTTCTTTTCCTCTTTGCAAACCTATGTGAAGGGAGAACATGAAGGAGAAAGTAAAAGAGGATGTACCGAGGAAGGAGGGTTCTAAAAATGAAGAAGGGGACGTCCCAGGAATTTCTGACGTTGAAAGCTAAAAGCAGAGGAGACATTCACAGGAAGTGCGTGTTAGTTAGAAAGGAGCCTGTCTTTGAGGACTGCTTTTCTCGTTCTCAGAAATAATCAAAGAGGAGATGAACCCTTGGTCTAATAAAAGATGTCATCATTTTTATTACAAGATTATACCTAATAATACGGAAGAGAAGGGAGACTTTACCAGGATGGCAAAAGCCAAGGGCATGTGGGAAGTACGTTACGTGGGGGCCTTGTGTTTTGGCTACTATTTCTGTAGAAGGGTCGATCACTGCTTAAAATACCCTTTCTTAAATAAATAAACACATTCTTACATGAATCTGAAAAAAGAGAATTAAAACCCGAATTGTTTAAGAGGCTGGATACGGGAGGATGAATTCTTCCTACACAGAGCTGTAAGGGTGATATCTGTTTAGACAGCGTATTACCCGTGGGAGTGTGCTCCGGGGTATGAAGTATTTTCTCACGAAGTTAAGCCAGAGGAAGTTTTTATTTAAAAAAAAAAAAGGAAAGAATAAGAGAAGAGGATACTCACATGGATATTTAATTCTACGTTTTTCCACTGACAGAATCGAGTGAATTTGTCACTAAAAAAGAATAGAAACAGTCACTGAAAAGTTGCATATCCCATGAATCGGATTTAAAGAGCAACGTTAAAGGACAGACGAGGATGGTACCACTCGTGCTGCTTCTTGACCGGAGGGACGTTTCCTTCCATATCTTTTCACAAAGACTTCACCGGTCTTTGTGGCTTTATTTCATGATTCAGGTGCACGATGTCATATTTCCCTTAAATTGTGGTGATTGTTATGGTCCCATCTATCTGAATCAGCACCATCCAAGAGAAGGCCTAACGTGAGCCCCATACGTACTTTCATTTTGATAACGTATTTTATTTAACCCCAGTATAGAGAAAAAATTATCATTTCATCATGTGTGTGATTGGTACAAAATTAGTAATGAGACTTCTACATTCTTGTTTTTATATTAAGTCGTGAAACCCAGTGTGTATTTTGCACTGAGAGCCCATCTCGATTCACACTCAGTCATTTCAAGGGCTCAAGAGCTACATGTGGCCAGTGGCTCCCATACTGGACCACGCAGCTCTAAATGACAAAATATTCGGGGGCGCCTGGGGGGCTCAGTCGGTGAAGCGTCTGCCTTTGGCTCAGATCATGATCCCGGGGTCCTGGGATCAAGCCCCAAATCGGGCTCCCTGCTCAGCAGGAAGCCTGCTTCTTCCTCTCCCTCTGCCCCTCCCCCTGCTTGTGTTCCCTCTCTCGCCGTGTCTCTCTGTCAAATAAATAAATAAAATCTTTAAAAATAAATAAATAATGACAAAATATTTATAAATAATGGTAATAGCAGCAAACACTCAGCTAGTGCTTTCCATGGGCCAGGACCTGTTCATTTCCCCCTCCAGCGACAAGATGAGCAGGTCTGACGAGCAGGAATGATGATGCCCATTCTGCAGCAGAGGAGACCAGGGCCTGGCCAAGGCACACAGTGAGAGGAGTAGGGATGGATCTGAACCCGGACCAAATAACGCTGCTCAAAGATACAAATGCTGTAGGAGAAAAAGCCCTTAGACTAGAATCACAAGACGCGATAAGTCCTACTGAGCGGATTTGTTCCCACAATTTACTCATCTTCTTGATGAGTACTTTTTTTTCCCCCTCTGTCTAAAAAAATATCTATCCCCACAGCTTATTTAATAAAGTCGTTATTTTCATTATGTTTATTAATGAGCAACACTGTAGTGTTTGTTTTAAAACATTTTTTTTTAAAAGATTTTATTTATTTATTTATTTGACAGAGAGAGAGAAACAGCATGAGAGGGGGGAGGGTCAGAGGGAGAAGCAGACTCCCCGCCGAGCAGGGAGCCCGATGCGGGACTCGATCCCGGGACTCCGGCATCATGACCTGAGCCGAAGGCAGTCGCTTAACCAACTGAGCCACCCAGGCGCCCTGTTTTAAAACATTTTTTCAAAAGAAATGCTTTCTAGATTGAACACTCTTCAAAGGCAAAGAATATTCTTGGTGACTGCTGGATTTCATCTAGCCCCTGGCACAATTCCTTACACGGGCACAGTATCCAGAGTTCTATGAATGAATGAATGAATGAAAAGGAAAGGAAGAAGGGGAGAGAGGGAGAGAGTACTATGAAATACATGGTCCAGGAATTACTGGCATTCTAACAGAATGCATTAAGGCATCTAAATATCCCAGTTGCCTGGGGGGGGGAGCGGGGGTGGTTCATTTAATATGCCATCTAAGACAAATGTAGTGATCCAAAGGGGCACATGCACCCCAATGTTTATAGCAGCAATGTCCACAACAGCCAAACTATGGAAAGAGCCTAGATGTCCATCAACAGATGAATGGATAAAGAAGATGTGGTGTATGTGTGTGTGTATATATATATATATATATATATATATATATATAAAATGGACTATTATGCAGCCATCAAAAAAACCGAACTCTTGCTATTTGCAATGACGTGGATGGAACTAGAGGATATTATGATAAGTGAAATAAGTCAATCAGAGAAAGACAAGTATCATATGATCTCACTGATAGGAAGAATTTGAGAAACAACACAGAGGATCATAGGGAAAGGGAGGGAAAAATGAAACAAGACGAAACCAGAGAGGGAGACAAACCATAAGAGACTCAATCTCAGGAAACAAACTGAGGGTTGCTGGAGTGGTGGGGGGTGGGAGGGATGGGTGGCTGGGTGATGGACACTGGGGAGGGTATGTCCTATGGTGAGCGCTGTGAATTGTGTAAGACTGATAAATCACAGACCTGTACCCCTGAAACAAATACTATATTATATGGCAATAAAAAGACAAAAAAAAATTATATGCCATCTAAGGATCTTTTAAAAATATTTCTGAGGCTAATACAGTCAAGTTGAAAATCAAAAGCAGAAGAACTCTTTGTAATTATGCAGCATCTTTTGTCAGTGAATCGAAAATGATGTTTACAGAGTGTTTCATTGATCTCCCTATCATCTCTGTGAGGTTAGTAAAATAAAATTATATTTTGAGCATTTCTGAGAGTTATTTCACGAAAAGAATGCAAAACAGATAAAAATGAAGAAATTCGCTTTGAAAGTAATTTACATAACATGGTTAATGGCTTCAGAAAATCCAGTGTACCTGCTTGCCTAAAACACAAACAGCTTAGATTTCTTGTGGCAGTAAGAGCAGAAGGCTCACCTAGTGGGACAAAAGGACATGCAGGTTGACCAGGTGGCCAGTAAGCCAAGAACAAGCTACCAGACCCCCTCCCTCATTGTTAACTCCCATCCCCATTTCTCCCCCCTTTCCCAACGATCACCTAGAAGCTCGGCTGACCCCAAGAGCTGGGAGAGGTCAGAATTCTGAACCAACAGCACCGGAGCCAGGGCAGGCCGGACCCCGCTGAAACACAGCCAGCCTACCCCCTCAACGCGAGCCACCGCTTTCTGGCAAAGTCTCCGCTCCGACTCAGAAAAAGGTAGTAATCATTTGTATGCATATTAGTTTCCCAAAGTACTGACTCCACTCCAGGATAAAATTATCTCTTGAACTCTAGTGGCATCATAACACAACTGTTTTTTTTTTTTTCTTTTTTAATTACTTTAGCTCTGTGAATAAGTGGAGGGAAAAACCGCAGAGAAGCAGCATTTGTTCTAACGGGGCAATTACTGAACAGCTGTGGGCTGCTCCAGCACCGAGACTCGATCATCACGGCGATTGTCTAGAAATTAGCCCAGTTTGCGGAGAAGAGCACAGTCAGTGTGAAAGCAGATTCCGCTGAAGAGTGCATGATCTCAGAGGGATACTCGAAATCCCAGCGAACGGACTGCTGGTGGCCGGAAAGGCATATGGGCCGGCCGCCTTCACAGACATCGCTGAACATGTTCGGGGTTTCGTACGACAAACATACACATACAGTTTGAGTAGCTCAAAGGGGCACATTTATTAGGGAAAGTAATAATATATGTGACCACAGACATCTGCCTAGAACCTCAAATTCTATTACATAAAGAATCAAGTGCAATCTGGTCCCACCTTGGGGGACAGGATCTCAAAAAGCAAACAAATGAATTAGATAGGTTATAGAACCGTGCTTGCCTTAGCAAAGGTGTCCCAATAAGATACTCTTGATACTGTGGTTCCATAGTCTATTTAAACTTTAGACCATTTTGAAGCTAAAGAGCTACAGATTCAAAGAGACACCAAGATATGCAAATCCTAAATAATAAAGTACTGAGGTGACAGTGTAACATGAAGGCTGGCACATAGTAAATGCTTGGTAAGTACATTCATTGTCAAGAACAAACTGATACCCATTTTAAGGACAGCGTCCATTGGGTAAAATGAGGTAAACCTATAGAACAGCTGTGGGCTGTTCTATATATATATATATATAGTATATATATACTATTATTTTAATATAACGTTAGACGTCAAGTATATCTCAAAAAAATGTTATGTACATACATGAAGTTTCATACCTTTCCATAAACTTTTGGAAAATGTTGCCTCGAAGACTTTCACAAATTTCTTCTATGTAGGGCTGGAAGAGATGGAAAAGAAATCCCACACTGCATAAATAGGAACCTAGAACACATACTGACGAGACTCGGATGACCCGCAGCTCCCACTCTTGCACTTGCCCAATTTTTAGTAACGGATTTATAACCGTGATTATTTAATAGTTATCTACAGCTCAACTGCATGCTCTGTGAAGGTATGGACAGGTCCGTCTGTTTGCCCCGGCATCCCTATTGCCTGGCATGGTTCCTGCAAAGTCACAGATGCTTCCCAAGTGACCATGGTTGGTTTTCCAGGTGTGTGACCCGTGCAGTCCCACAGGGCTCATGCTCAGAAGAGCCAGGGCTTGGTTTCGTGTCCCTGCCTAACCCATCTTAAAATTCTGAATTTCTGAACAAGGGGCCCCAAGTTTTTTAATGCTGTGCTGGGCCCTGGAAGTTATGTAGCACATTTTGTAAATGACTAAAAGTGTTGATAATCAGCATTGATATGAGTTTTAAAGACTAAAAGCTAATGATCCGTGGAGTAAATTTTTTTTTAATTAGCTATTTTACTTATGAACTTTCTACCCCTTGGAATCACAGAGCTAAAGGTAACCATGGGGAAGAGTTAATCCCTCTCCTCATTTTGCCCAGGAGGCTGCAGAACTTTGGACAGGTGCTTTCCCAAGGTCTCTGAGCAAATCCGTGGCTAGGCCAGGATGAAGGGCTCCTGGCTCACTTGTGTGGTGCGCATCCCTTTATGGAAAACAGTCTGCCGGGGACTCTTGTACCACATAAGTATGAACCACACAGGTTCCACTTACACGTTGATTTTTTTACATACAATACTAAAAATGTATTTTCCTTATAATTTTCTTAATGACATTTTCTTTTCTCTAGTTTACTTTATTATAAGAATACAGTATATAATACATACAACATATAAAATCTGTGTTAATCGACTGTTTATGTTATCGGTAAGGCTTCCGGTCAACAGAAGGCTATTAGCAAAGTTTGGAGGCAGGAGCCAAAAGTTATACGTGGATTTTTGACTGCATGGGGGTCAGTGCCCCAATCCCTGTGCTCTTCAAGGGTCAACAGCATTTATTTTGAAATAATTTTGTCTTACCTGGAAAAGAGTTGATGTCACTTGTTTCTTGGATAGGTGACTTTGCACATGCTCTACGGCTTGCTTTGAGAATGGCTTTTCAAAAAAAATTAAAAAAAAAAAACAGAATTTTTTTTTCCACAAATATAAAACGTAACAAACCTCTGTACGTTACACAATACTACAGCATATAATTTGACACAATTACTAAGCAGGAACCTGTGGTAATTATATTGACATGCATTTTTTAAAAATCAGCTGGATATCTGTGGGCAATCCAAACAGATACTTGCTCCTCTGAGCTTCCGCAGTTCTTAGCCACCATGTCAAGAAGGATGATGAGCACGGGGGCACCTGACTGACGTAACATAACTCCACAAGAGTTTAAGACTACTGTGATTAAAAAAAAAAAAAGTGTAAGGAATCTTATTATCACCTTACTAAATGTATACATCCCTCAATTAGTTAATGACAGGGTCCCGAAACTGTAAAAATTTCCACTATATAAGAGAAAACAAATGCATGAAAATCCATGTAAGAATTGAAAGCCAGGGTGGTAGGAGGCTGCAAGTTAAGGAAAGTCTTGCTGTGACCATAGCAGAAGGGAGCTGGCTCTAAAAAAACAGTTCCAATAAGAACTACACACTCTCTTCTCCCTCCAAACTTCAAATTACGTCTTCTTTAAGTATGCACCACAAGAGGAAAAGCTGAAAACGCCCAACATACTGCCAAAAACCCTCTAAACTGCTGAGCGACGTGAAAACCAAGTTTCAGTGGCATCCCCACGGAACACCTGGCATTTTCCAAGGCTCGACCATTCTCCGGCAAGGTAGCAGGGCACCAAGCCTCAACCATCAGGACTGGCTCAGGAATTCTGTCTACTACAAGTGAGGTGAGGCCAACAAAGAAATGCAGGGCACAAGAGGTGCACCAGTCACAGTTACTCAAGTGGCAGGAAGAACCGTGAATGACACAGTGAATGCAGAAGCACTACAATAAATCATTATCGGGCGCCTGGGTGGCTCAGTCGGTTAAGCGACTGCCTTCGGCTCAGGTCATGATCCCAGAGTCCTGGGATCGAGTCCCACATTGGGCTCCCGGCTCAGCAGGGAGCCTGCTTCTCCCTCTGACCCTATCCCCTCTCATGCTGTTTCTCTCTCTCTCTCAAATAAATAAATAAAATCTTAAAATAAAAATAAAAATAAAAAATAATAAATCATTATCATGGCCAGTGCGGTCCGCTCGAACTCCCCTCAATGACAGCAATGTCGTGTATCCGTGCTGGTCAATACCAGAGCCACCGGCCACCTGCAGCTCTCGGGCACTCGAAACGCGCTCGCGAGGACTTGGGGAGTGAAATGCTTAACTCCACTGGATTTTAATTAATTTAACCTGATATCTAAACAGCCACAGGGGGCCAGTGGCTCCTGTATTGGACACGGCAGCGAGGACAGTGAGGCCACTCCTTCAGAAAACTCTCAGAGACATTATGTGGTGAATTTTTATCACTAATTCTTCCACTCACTCCTGGCGGAATAATTTCCTAGGAACCTAGTTTAACCTAATGACTGAATGGATTGTTTATCTGATTTATAGGGGGAAAAGCTCGGATGACCCGCAGCTTCCACCATCATTTAACTATTAATAAAATTAACATAAGAATTATTACTCTTCCTCATTAATCCAAAGAAACCATTTAAGATTTCTATTGATCAATATTTGATTAGCCTAATTATTTAAAGTACAGCCAAATTAACAATAATAAAGCTGAATTTCTTTTAGAAAGTCTGGAATTGAGACCAGCCTTTTTTTCCATCGATCTGCATGAGTTATCAATTTTGTTTTCATCATTTTTTCTTTGGCCGTGAAAGAATCCGCTTTTGGAAATATCCTTGGAGTAGATGGAGCATCAGCTTTGTGTCAGCATTACCAGCAACCAAATGACAGAAGAGAAGACATGGGTCCCGTCCTGGGGGAGTACTGTTTGATTTTTAAGCTGCTTCTTCCTATTTTACTTTCTAGAAACACTGCAAGCTGTCTCCGAGCCAAACTAAAGGCACGCAACAGAAAGAAATACTTACATGTGAGCAAGACAGCAGCTCCTTCATGATGTAAGTGTCATAAATTTGCCGGCTTCTGCAAAGGCGGTCTTCCTCATTCTCAAGCTTCTCATATTCTTTTATCTAGATTTTTCAAAGTTACCGTTGTTAGGTATGCCTTCCCAGAAAACTCACTTTATTAAAAGATATTACTCGCCCAGGCAAAAAACCACTTCCACAGGAGATTAAGCAAATTGCTAAACCGGCTACTCCACAGGAAACAACTATTTCTAATGTTGGAATAATGAAGTTGGGATAATTTAAATGCAACTAGAAACATACAAATGGGTTTTTTCCTATGATGAACCTTGTCACTTAAATTTAGAAGCACAATATTAGGAAACAAATACTGCCATGGTTACAATTATCTTACAATACAACAGCCAGGGGCTATTCGTCCTTGCCAATTCTCCTCTCCAGAGCGAATCCCATTTAAATTTGGCTGTAATTCAGTTCTAAGACTTATGATGGGGATCGTTCTCATTCAACTACAACATTACAAAACAGAAGAAAAGGGGCGTCATTCATTGAGTCATTGAGCGTGTGCCTTCAGCTCAGGTCATGATCCCGGGGTCCTGGGATCGAGACCCACGTTGGGCTCCCTGCTCGGCAGAAAGCCTGCTTCTCCCTCTCCCACTCCCCCTGCTTGTGTTCCCTCTCTTGCTGTGTCTCTCTCTGTCAAATAAATAAAATCTTTAAAAAAAAAAAAAAAGAGGAAAAAATATATATATAGTCAAGATTCCTGCAAAGAGATTTTTTAAAAATCAGTTGAATATTTTAGAAAGGCATCCACCCAGAGATGAAAGCACTGGTTTTTCAGGTTGGAGCCTCACTGCACAATAAAGTATTAATAAACAGGTTACTTCAAACAGTGTATTTTGCTAACTTAGGGAAACCAGCTGGAACGGTGTTAAGATAGGTCAAATAATAAAAATGTGCTTTAGAAATACTTGCTGTATATAGAACTGGCCCCAACCTTCTAATCTGATAACAGAAGCTCCTAGATCAGAGAAATTGCTTTTATTTATTTACAGAAATACTTGTAATCCAAAAGACAAGAGAATGAGGACACAAATGAAATACGAGGTTAGCAGGAAGACTGCAGCAAAGATCTTCAATATGATGACTAATTACTATGTATGACTTACTTTTGGGAACAAAGCGTTTTCAACAGATAGACAAATGGTGACATTGACTTTCATAATATCTGAGTATTCTTTATTCTGGGATGATAAAATAGAAATGAAAGTTACCTTTTTATAGTAAGGCTGGGTTCGATAGTTTTGAAATCAAAACCAGTAAATCTTATAAGAATTTCTGATAAAGAAGGGGCACAGTCGGCAGGGAGTGGAGTGTGTGAAATACTGAGGTCCCAGATGAGGGCCAGCTGGTTCACACAAGGAGAAATTACTGAGGCCATATTATTGTCCTGAATTATCATCAGCATTACAGTGAGATTCACAAGTCTGTAACTGCCAGGGCTTAGAACGGAGTCTTGTTGGAACAGACAACAAAGTGTGCCATGAAGGCAGGTGGACTGCGGTGGGTTACAGCCCATCCAACCAGGAAAGGCTGTTCTAAGGAGCAGCAATCCAGCAGTGTTGGCATCACCAAAGGACCCAAGGCTTCACCCCTGAGTTAATTCAGGACAACAAGTCTAAGGAGTTCAAACACTATGCCAGACGCAAATATGGTAGCTGGGAAGCAACAGAAGCCAGAGAGCAAAATCCGAAGTTGAGCCAGAAAATAAACAGAGGATCTGTCTTAGTTGATTTCTTTTGTTGCTTTAATTTTAGGTAGGTCCAAAGGTCAATGCAGAATTCTGGGATAAAACAGGTAGACTGTTAGTGAACCAAAGGAAACATTTCTGCCTAAACAAGTAAACAAACCCAAGAAATGATAAGCCTTCATGGAATTATTATCCTTGAAAACAAATGTAATGCAACATAAGTCTGTGTTCCAGGGGGCCTAGAAAGCAAGTTGACACCTGTCTAAACAAATGCTGATAATACGGAAGTTTTCCACAAGCTGTAATAATCCAACCCCATGGAACATTCTAGTTTCTTGGGCAAATGATACTCTGAACCACAATACGAGCTTTACTAAGAGACTTGTGCCTCCTAAACTCCAACCTGAACAACAGCAAAGGTAACTCAGCAGGCAAAGGAAGAGCCTAAAGTGTCTAAGTGTCTGTGGCTATAATTCAAAATTTACTTCCTATTATCATGAAGACCACTAATTAAAGAACATGCAGTCACCTATCAATCAGCTCTAGACAGGATGATCTTATTGTAGCCTGTGCATGGAAAATGCTACCTCTAATTTAGGCAGTTAGGTTGACCAGGTCACCTGAGCAGGCAAAAGCCAGAGTTCAAGGTGAAAAGTCTCCCCTTGAGCAGGAAAGAAACATGGTCATCGACGATGCACATTCACTGGCGACACAGTGCCTTTCTGCTTGGGTGGTTACAGAGCTCACAGCTGAACATGTAGCCTGAATAAGTGGAACCCTAAGAGCAAGCACTTTTGATCCACGGCTGTCATATCTCCACTTTCTCACCACCATTGTAGGGAGATGGCCTTGTAAAGCCACCAGTGGCCTCTGCTTGCCCAATCAAGGGTCCCGCTCCTGTCTGTAGCTTCACTGATTCCCAGCAAGCATTCAACTCAGCTGTCCCTCCCACCTTCTTCTCTGACTTCGTGATCTATACTCTCCAGCAGTCTGCCACACTGGTTCCTCTTCCAGTCTCCTTTGGCTTCTTCCTCCTCTGTTGGACTTCTAAATACTGAGGTGCCTCAGAACATGGTGCCAGGGTACCCCTTTTTCACCTGTTATATTCCCCTCAGGTAAACCTACTCAGTCCCACAGTTTCAAATACCAGTTATATTCAGATATCTAAGTCGGGACCTCTAGTACTCACTTCTTCCCCTGAGCTCCAGAGTCTAAATATCTAACTACCTTTTTGCCATTTTCATATCCTCTCTACCCCCCGCCAAGCATGCCCCTCCCCTAGCCTTCTTTATCATGAAAATGAGCAAAACCATCCTCCCAATTGCTTAAGCCAAAAAATGAATAATCATCCTTGATTCCTGCTCTTTTGCTCACACCCCTGCTTCTACCTCCCCCTACGTCCAATTAATCAGCCAATCATATTGGCTTTACATTCAAATTATATCACAAACCCAGGCTCTGCTTTAGATAATAGCCAAATAACTGCCAAGGGAACAATCCTCCTGAGAAAACAACTGTAAATTCTGGACATATATAAAACCCAACTACTCTGGAGCACTAGCAAGTGACCAAAAGTACATACATGATAGGGAAGGCACATCCAACAGAAGCTGGAAAGTAAGAGGATATTCCTGAAAATAAAGAGTCAGGGAGGGGCGCCTGGGTGGCTCAGTTGGTTGAGCGACTGCCTTCGGCTCAGGTCATGATCCTGGAGTCCCTGGATCGAGTCCCGCATCGGGCTCCCTGCTCGGCAGGGAGTCTGCTTCTCCCTCTCCCACTCCCCCTGCTTGTGTTCCCTCTCTCGCTGTGTCTTTCTCTGTCAAATAAATAAATAAAATCTTTAAAAAAAAAAAAAAAAGAGTCACGGAGGCGGAGCTCCAAAATTCTGTGTATAAACTCTGTCAACATCTCTGTTGGATTCCATAATGACATGTGAGCATGGCAGATCCAAAGCAGTCCAGTTAAGGCTAAAAGAACTGAACAAGATTCAGCTGCTACCCACTGTTTAAGAAGAGCTTTTGAAATTTGAGCAAGCCAAGTTAATTGCTAAAACAAAACCTCAATACCCTTTTTTTTTTTTTTAAAGATTTTATTTATTTTTTTGACAGAGAGAGACACAGCAAGAGAGGGAACACAGCAAGGGGAGTGGGAAAGGGAGGGAGAGAAGCAGGCTTCCCGCTAAGCAGGGAGCCCGATGCGGGGCTCGATCCCAGGACACTGGGATCATGACCTGAGCTGAAGGCAGACGCTTAACGACTGAGCCACCCAGGCACCCCCTCAATACCCTTTGAAGAAGCATACAGAGTTTAGAGTATCTATAATGTATCAATCCTACTGTACAAGATATAATCTAAAATTATTCTACATATCAAGAAACAGGAAAATGTGGCCCACGTGCAAGAGAACAGACCATAAATGAAGACCATTCCAAGATGACTCTGATGTTGGAATTATCAGACAAGGATTTAATGCAGCTATTAGAACTATACTTAAAGACCTAACAGAAAATATGCATGTAATGAAAAAAAGAGGAAAGAGCAGCAGAAACATATTAACTATGAGAAAAACCAAACAAATTTTAGAACTAACAAACACATCTGAAATAAAAAATTCAATGGATGGACATAATAGCAGAGTAGAGATGCCAAAAGAGTCAATGAATTTGAAGACAGATCTACAGAAGCTTTCCCATCTGAAGAACAGAAAAAATATCTGCAGGAAAAATTGAACAGGGCATCAGTGATATTTGGTATAATATCCAAAAATAAAACAAACATGTAATTGGAGTCCCAATAAGAGGAGAAATAGAGATTGAGGTAGAAAAAATGCTTTAAGGATAATGGCCCAAATTTTACCAGATTTGATGAAAGATACAAATTTATAGATTTCAAGAAAGTCAGCAAACCCCACAAAGGATAAACACAGTATCTAAAATTACTCCACTAGGGGCACCTGGGTAGCTCAGTCAGTTGGGTGCCTGCCTTCGGCTCAGGTCAGGACCCAGCGTCCTGGGATGGAGCTCCGCATCAGGCTCTGTGCTAAGCAGCGAGCCTGCTTTTCCCTCTCCCTCTGCCTGCCTGTCTGCCTACTTGTGATCTCTCTCTCTCTCTGTCAAATAAATAAAATCTTAAAAAGTAAAATAAAAATAAAATAAAATTACTCCACTAAAACACAGAGATTTTCATATTTGTCTCAAAGAAACAGACTTTATATATAAAAACACTGGTTGAAAGTAGAAAGGAAAAGATATATCATGAAAACAGTAAGCATAAGGAGACTGAATGCCTATAATAATACCCAGTGAAGTCATTTTCAAGACAAAGACTATGATAAGCAATGAAAAGGGACATTTCACATGAAAAGACATAATCATCATAAATGCATATGCACCTAATAACATAGCTTCAAAATACATTTTTTAAAATGACAAGAAAAATAATAGACAATTCCACAATCAGAGTTGGAGATTTTATCACCCCTCTCTCAGCAATGGATAGAACAAAGAGATCTAAAATCAGTAAAGACATGGAAGATCTATCACATCAATCCCCTTAATCTAATTGATATTTAAAGAATATTCACTTAACACTCCCATCTTAAGTTTTCCATGGGCTTTAGAATAAGACCTGAATTTGTTACTCTGGCCCCCAACCCTGTCTCCCTCCTCCACCCGATCTTATCTCATACTATCCCAATCCTCTCATCCACTATGAACATACCATTCTGGTCTTCTTTCAGTTCCTCAAACATGCCAAGTTCTTTCCCACCACATTAGGGGCTATGTCTTAGCCACATCGAACCGAAAATGCTCTCTCTCCTACCCTGCTCTCATCTTCAAAAGACTAGCCTCCCTGTCAATCAAATCTGTTTTCCATGCCCATTCTTCAGAGTTAGTCTTTGACCCATCAATCTAAAGTGGCCTCCAAGTCACAATACATCATATTGAGTTTTGAGTCTGCTTTGAGTCCTTGCATAGCAGTTATTACTTCCTGATACATTTCCTGTTATTTGTTACTTTTTGTTGTCTGTTTCTCTCAACCAGAATAGAAGCTCAAGGAGAGCGAGGACTTTGTCTTGTTCATCCACCCAAGCAATGTCTGTCACTGGTGTTTGATAAATCTTGGTTGAATGAATGAAGAAAATCCTATGTAATAACTTTGCCTCCGATCTTGTATTTATTCTCTGTTTTCCATGATTTCTTTCTAACTCTAGGTATATATACATATTTTGATAAGCTGCCTCCAAATCTAAATGGAACAAGGACATGGAACCAACACACTGAGCCATAACTCTGTGTCGGTCACTGTTCTGGTGCACTGATTTCACACACACAACCTTAAGAGACAGGCACTGCCATCACCCTCATTCTTAGCTGAGGACACCCATGCAGATAAGACAGACATTGTTTGCCCAAGTTTACACAGACACTAGTGGAGTCCAAATCCAACCCAGGCGGGCTGAACTGAGAGCTGGCACTCTTCACCACTGAGTTACAGCCTCCCGTATACCTGAAGAGCATACTATAGATATGGTTTAGAAAGCAACTGTCCATCCAGCATCCTATCTGAGCCTCACAATTACCCTGTGAAGCAGCCAGAGATGATTCATAACCTCATTTCACAGATGAGGTAACTGAAGTTCAAGTATGAAGTCCCCCTACTGTGTGCTCCTCAAGTACAGGGATGGCGTACTGTTCACATGTATGAGCTCCAGGTCTGAAGTGTAGATGCTGCAGAGATGGCTCAACCACTGGCCCCACGTCCCACAGCAAGTGAGAGGCACAGCTGCACCAGAGCCTAGCTGGGCCCTCTGTCTATGAGTCAAATACAGACGAAGATGAATACCAACTACACCACAGAATCAGCAGGCATAGATTACGTGCTACCGAGCGTTACAGGCAACAAATGGTGTGGGAATCAAAGGTGTAAGCAATCACGGAAGACTGGGCTAGTTGTCCAGAGGGACTTGTTAGCAAATACATAAAGTGAGCTAGACCTTAAAAGAAGCTAGGCTTTCCACGGGCTGAGAAGGCAAAGCAGCATTCCAGGCTGGAGGAAGGACATAAGAAACAGAATGGGCTCAGCAGTTAGTGGCAGTTCTATATAAGAAGGTAGAAAAAGATAAAGAGAGAAAGGTAGGTGATGACTAATACAGAGATATGTGAAAGTCAGAATAAGCTATTAGGCCTTTAACACACTGGAAATGGGCAACCACTAAAAGTCTGGGGACCCAGGAAAGTGGAAATACAACATATAAAATATGCATTTCAAGATATCAGACAAAAAAGTTTTCTAGGGATTGGGGCCATACAACCACCACCAGAAATAGACTGATAAAACCAAGGACACAGAGAAGAATTATTGATAACCTCAATGCTTAAAGGCTGTACTAATTTAGAAAACTGTATTTGAAGCCCCAAGACTGGATGGTGTCTTCAGTAAAAGAATATAGAGCAAGTTGCTAAGGAGCTTTGGAGTGTTATCCTCCAAGAGGATAATCTGATAAGCCAGATCCACTGTGTGCCAAACCAGAAGACAGGTGTGAAGAGCTGGGAGCAAGCCAACCAAGAGAAACTCTAATGTTTAAAGTTCAAATGGAAACACATCAGCAGTACTCACTGCCATATTGGCAAGAAGTGCTTAAGAAGTAACCCAAGTAGATTGCCCATCTGTTTCAACCTTGCAAAAATTATGTTAAAGATTTCTCTGTATTTGACAAAGCAACTTAGTACTTGCTGAAATTGGAAAGGTGAAACTTTGAAGAACAAAGAAACTTCTTTTGACAGCGCAAGTTCCTATGATACTCATCCATATTACAATTCAGACTGAAATAATGTAAATTACTTCATAGTGAGTAAGATCCTTTTGGATTTGGCTTATTTTTTATACATGATGCTAAATGTACATCATAATTTGGCCATTCTCCCTGGAAATACATTAATATAGTTTGAAAAGTAGAGAAAATATCAAGTTTTCAAGTACATCAATAATCCAGAAAGAAAAGAATATCCCTCCAATTTTCAAACTTGTACAAAGATTCCTAGTATCAGTCCTGTTTGCTTTCTTTGGACCATTTAAAATGCTTTAGGGGACACCTGGATGGCTCAGTGGGTTAAGCGTCTGCCTTCGGCTCAGGTCATGATCCCCGGGTCCTGGGATCCAGCGCCCCCCCACCCCCACCCCCACCCTGTCGGGCGTCCAGCTCAGCAGGGAGCCTACTTCTCCCTCTCCCTCTGCCTTTCCCTCTCTGCTTGTGCTTGCTCTCTCTCATGCCCTCTCTCTCTCTCAAACAAATAAATAAATAATCCTTAAAATGCTTTAGGATAAGGATACATTATGCTAATAATAGCATGTCATTTCTTAAATATATTTTAAACTGAAATATTTTGTAATTTCTGTTCCAATTTCTTCTTTGACCCATAAATTACTTACAAGTATATTTATTTCCAAGCAGTTAAGGATTTCTTAGTAAACTCTGTTATTAAATTTGAGTTTAATTCCATTGTGGTCAGAAAACACTCCAAACAATTTTGATCTTGAAATCTGCAGCTTTCTTTAGGGCCTGGCAAATAATTTCTTTTGGTAAATCTTCCATTTGTACTTTAATGAAGGCAAATTCTATTTTTGCTGGGTGCAGCACTCTATATATGTCAATTAGGTCAAGTTTACTCATCACTTTATTAAGATTTTCTATATCCCTACTAACTTTTTAGCTGTCTGTTCTATAAACTCTTGAAGAGTGTGTGCTAATGTCTCCCACTAAGCATGTCTTATTTTAGATCTGTCAATTTTGGTTTTATATACTTTGAAGCTACATTATTTATAACATACAAGTTTAAGATTGTGATCCTGACCCCATTATCATTATGGAATAATCCGCACCTCCAAGTAGCATTTACCATATACTTGGTCTGATATTAGTGTTGCTGTGTCAGCTTTGCTCTGGTTGGTGTTTGTCTCTGTATATCCTCTGTCATCCTTCTGTTTAAAGTATGTCACTTGTATGCAGTATATAATAGAGTTTTGGTGATTTATTCAGGCAGCAACCTTAGACTTTTACTTGGGAGTATTCAGTCCATTTACATTAAATGTAATTATTTATGTAGAAGGATTTACAGTTAACATCTTATTGTTTTCAATTTGACCCATCTATTTTATGTCCTCCTTTTATTCCTTTTTTTAATTAATGCAATATTGTTTATTCCATTTTCCCTCTTTTAACTTGTTAGATATTTTATTCTATTAAGAGTTGCCTTAGAGGGGCACCTGGGTGGCTCAGTCGTTAAGGGTCTGCCTTCGGCTCAGGTCATGATCCCAGGGTCCTGGGATCGAGCCCCGCATCGGGCTCCCTGCTTGGCGGGAGGCCTGCTTCTCCCTCTCCCACTCCCCCTGCTTGTGTTCCCTCTCTCACTGGGTCTTTCTCTGTAAAATAAATAAATAAAATCTTTAAAAAAAAAAAAAAAGAGTTGCCTTAGAGATTACAATATGCATCCTTAACTGATTACAAGTCAACGCAAATTATTACTTTTACCATTCATCCCCCAATAATCCTAGCATCTTAAAACACTTTAACTTCTTTAACCCTCTCTTGCCTCTGGTGCTATTATACATTTTAGTTTTATACACATTTTAAAATCTAAAAACATTATTGTTTTGCATGGTCAACATTCATTTTTATTTTACATACATATCACCCTTCATGATGACCTCATTCCTTCCTGCATTTCCATCTGGGATTATTTTCCATTTGCCTAAAGTATCTCTTTTTACCATTTGCTGTAATGCAGGTCCACGACTGACAAAATTCCCTCAGTTTTTCTCTGAAAATATCTTTATTTCACCTTCATTTTGAGGGAAATTTTTGCTGGGAATGGAATTCTAGGTTGGCAGGGTTTGGGGGTATTGTTTGGTTGGTTGGTTTCATTATTTAGATGGCCACTTTACTGTCTGGGTTTTTTTGCCGCTACTGTTGTTTGTTTTAACCATTTCTTTTAAGATGTCATAGCCAGTCAGTCATACTATTTGTTGCTCCTTTAAAAGTAATGTGTCTTTTTCCACTCTCTCTTTGCTTTGAAGACTTTCTCTGTCGGTTTCCATGGTGTTATACTGATGTCAAAGACAGGTGTCCTTTGTAGCCATTCTGCTTGGGGTTTTCTAAGTTCTTTGAACCTGTAAGCAGCTCTCTTTAATCATTTTGTAAAATACTTTTTTTTTTTTTATCTGTCTTTTTTTTTTTATTATTCTTATGTTAATCCCCATACATTACATCATTAGTTTTAGATGAAGTGTTCCATGATTCATTGTTTGTGCATAACACCCAGTGCTCCATGCAGAATGTGTCATTTTGTAAAATTCTTAGTGTTATCTCTTCAAATATTGTTTCTGCCCCATTCGCTCTCTTCTCCTACATATTCCAATTCTACGTATGTTAGACCTTTTAACCACATCCCACATGTCTTTAACATACTTATCTATTTCACTTTTATATTCTTTCTTCTCTGTGTTTTAGTGTGAGATTATCTACTGACCTGCCTCCCTATTTATTAATCCTGTCTTATGTTGTAACCAATCTGCTATTGATTCTAGTCATTAGGTTCTAATTTCAAATATTCTACTTGATGTCCCAGAATATCCATTTGGTTCTTCATAATAAATTGGACTGAAATTCACTACTTCTCCATCTGTTTTGTCTATCTTTTCCTCTATTGTTTTCAACATACTATTTACGGTCATTTTTAAGTACTTGTTAGCTAACTTCCATATCTGAGTCATCTGTGGGTCTACTTCTATTACCTTATGAGACATATGATCTTATATCTTAGATGTCCATTATGTTTTTACTGTATTTGAACATTGTAGGGTCTCTCTCTATTATTTTCCACCTACAAAAAAAGGACAGAGGGCTTCCTTGTACTCTGCTACACAGGAGGAGAGAGGGCTCATCACCCAATACGCGATGAGACTGGGCTGGGTCTCCATTTTTGTAGGACTCAGTCTGCCTCCGGTTTGCCCCTGTTCTTAAGACATGGCTCTCCATGGAGTTCAGTGAGAAGCCTGCAAGAAGTTTTCAGAATAGCTCTTTGGCCTCCTTGACATAATTCTTGAGAAGGAGATTAATCACATGTTTGGGGCTCCTCCAGTTTCATTTGATTTTATTTTAGCCCCAGAAACTTCTTCTGGCTTTTCTGTCTCCCAGAAGCAGCCTTCTGCCTGGGGCCAAACCTGGACTCTTGTCTGCTCACTACACCTGAAAATCAGTAGCTGCCCCAGGTGATAAGTAGCTACAGATCTTCAGTGTCTATCGACTGCTCCCTAGGGTTTTCATCTCTTGCCTGTTTTGTTTTCAGATCCCTGACACCACAGGTCCACATTTCAATATACCAGCATGAGGCTGTGGGAGATTTCAGTGAGGCTTCCAGAAGCTCCTGGCCTATCTCTTCAGCTCCCATCCAAATGTCTTACTGGGAAACCAGTTGTGTGTCTGAGACTCCCCTTTCCCACCACATCTCCAATTTGTCACTCTGGCCATGTGTGACCAGGAAACTTTGGTAGTTTCTCTTTCACTCAGTGGAGGCCCTCTGCCTCAGCTTACGTCTCCAGAATCAGCATGCTTCTGCAGAAAATCAAACAGTTGCTGATCCTCAGTGCCCCTTGGAATGATAATCCCTCCTCTGGAGTTTTAGTCCAACTATTCCTCAGTGCTTCCAGAGCACTCCAGAGCCCTTGAAAATATGATTTTTACAGATGTTGTCAGTCTATAATCAACTACATATTATACCTTGTGCTACTAATTATGGTCAATGAATTTCTACATATTTGTAAGATATTTAGTAGTCTTGATATTTTCCAAAGTACAGTCTACATATGCCTTTAAAATAAAAGCATCAGTAAAACAGTTACTTCTTACCTCTTCATAAAACTTCACCTGAGGTACAGCTTCATTAATTTCATTCAAACAAAAATCTTTAAATAGCAAGAAACCTAAAGGAAAAGAATAAGAAATTTCAGCGTGGGTAATAAACTGAAATTTTACCCCACAGGGTATTTTCAAAGTAATGTGTTTATACTTAAACCTCTTCCTCCCCTACCTTCAAAAATAATAATAAAGATTTTGGGGCACCTGGGTGGCTCAGTCAGTTAAGTGTCTAACTTGATTTTGGCTCAGGTCATGATCTCAGGGTCATGAGACTGAGCCCCACCTTGGGCTCCGCACTGGGCGTGGAGTCAGCTTCAGATTCTCTCTCTCCCTCTCCCTCTGCCCCTCCTCACTCCTCCCTCCCTCTCAAAAATTAATAATAATAAAGATTTCAAAGGGCTAATTATACCCCAAAAGAAAATACTCCACATAAAGTAAGAGTACCACATACCTGGCTCCTTGCTTTGGGTTCCTTCCCTACTGGCAACCCCCCTGACACACACTTTTAAAAACTGCATGATAATAAGCAGTGCCAGTGGTCACCACTCCTTAGAGCCACTGGTCACTACAGCAAACAAAAGAATAACCAAAGAAATAAGAGATATGGGTAGTGTGGAAGTGTTGGTAAGAGTCATCATAAAGCTAATAAATACTATGCCCACAGAAACAGGACGAAATTCCCTAAATAAAAAAAAAAAGACAGAAGGACTTTCATGACCTTCCCAGCCACTTACTACCTCTAAGTCCCTCAAAGTCCCCACCAAATACCCTGTGCCAGGGCAGACTACCCACTCCCAGATTATTCTCTGCTCCTTCACAGTGCCATGCCTCCCCTTCCATCAATCAGCACCTTATACTGGGAATACCGCCTCCACTGCACAGTGCCTGGTACACAGAGAAGTCCGATAGATGTTTGTTGAACAAATGCTTGTTTACATAACCCTTCCAACATGGCTCTGTCAAAGTACTTAGCACACTCCAATTAATTATCTGATTTATAAGTTCCTCCTGCATTTGCAAACCAACTGCCTAGCATAACGCCTAGCACACGGTCAAGACTAAATGAACGAATGAAGTTCACTAAGACAAGCTGATACCAGCCTGAGGGTAGAGATTATAAAAAGTCAAAAACAAATTAAAAAGCAAAAAAAAAAAAAAAGTCAAAACAGGGGTGCCTGGGTGGCACAGTCAGTTAACTGTCCAACTCTTGGTTTCAGCTCAGGTCATGATTTCAGGGTCTTGAGATCGAGCCCTGCTTCGGGCTCCATGCTGAACACGGAGTCTGCTTTGAATTCTCTCTTCCTCTCCCTCTACTCCTCCTGCTCATACTCTCTCTCAAATAAATAAATCTTTTTTAAAAAAAGTCAAAACAATGAAAGGACTGCTGGAAGAAACAGAAGTCGCAGAAGGGAACTGAAGGAAAGACTCACAAGTCTAAGATGTAGGGAGAAGGTAGACCGGAATTCCCCTGGTAGGACAGAGAGAGGCAAAGAAAGCAGCTTTGACAGGTTTCAACTGAAGTTAGCCAAAGAAATCACGTAACAACCTGTCTGTTACTGCTCCATAAATTCCCCTCCATAGTTCCAGGAAGATGACCTCTGGAAATGGTAAATGTTCACTGAGTGGAGCTAGAAGAAAGTATTTGCAATACTTAGTTAAATCGGCAAGGCCAGACCAACTAGAGTTGGGTGCACCTGGCAGTAGGGACGTGGGCTCGCTCATTTCATCTCAAGGAACTGAGGACAGACTGACCTAATGAAGCAAGCAGAAAATTCAGGAAGCAGACAAATAGAAAGAGTTAAAGATGCAAATCTCTATCTATTTGCACATTAACATTTTTATTTTAAATCGGAGACATGGTTACCTTTTCATTCTCGTGCATGTCAAAGTATGTAATTTCAAATTTCCCTTGTCATTTCTTCTTGGACTCCTGAGTCATTCAGAAATGTGCGGTTTGAGTTCCAGATATTTTGGGGTTTTCAGGTATTTTTCTGATATTGATTTCTGTTTAATTCTGCTGTGGTCAGAGAACATATTCAGTATGATTTCAACGCTTTCAATTTATTGAAACGGCTTTGGCCCCAAATTTGGTCCATCTAGGTGAATGCTTCATGGGCACTTGGGGGGAAAAGTATATACTGTAGAGTGTTCCATTGAACAAAATAAAAAGGCAATGAAGCCGAGTTGGTTGGTCAGGCTGTTCAAGTCCCTCATCCAAATCCTTACTTAATGTTTGTCTCCTTATTCTATCCATTATCAACAGAGGACTGTTGAAATCCCCATCTGTAATTGTGGATTTGTTCATCTCTTTTCAGTTGTCGTCAGTTTTTGGTTTATGTATTTCTTTTTCTATTTTGGGGAGAGAAAACTAAAATGAGAATTTGAACTGAGGTTATTTTGATCATACAAGAGATGTTTTTGTGACGTCTAAACGACAAATGAACTAATATGCCACATATTGACCACTGGCTTTGGGCTGAACTTGGAATCAAGGGGAAATGGTTCATCATGCCCATTGTGCCCTCTGGAATCGAAGCCTTACTTTCTCTTCCAGTCTCTTCTTAGACTGTTCTCTCCCAAGCTCCCTGCACTGAGAGGCCATGTGTCTGCATTCTAGTTCCTCTCTAATACCAAACCCGATCTGCTCTCAGAGCTACCAGCTCGCTATCCCCACTTCCTAAGACACTCTCCCTGACCTTGTGGGCCTGCAGAGCTCAGCTCAAATGCCCCCTCCTTAGGCCTTCCAGGATTCTCATTTATGTTCATTCTCTCTCTCTCTAAGATGCACAAGAGCACACCCATGTGCACACACGTGTACGCGCAGACACACACTTTGTTTATAGTACTTGTGACTAGCAAAAATTATCATATGCATATGTTTGTTTGCTTCTTTATTATTTACCTTCCCCACAACTATGGAAAGGCCACATAGGTCTTATTCTCTACTACATATGCAGGAACAAGAACATCATGATATAGAGGGAGTGCAGGAGAAAGAACGAGGGAAGGAAGGAGAAAGGGGGGATGGGAGAGGAGGGACAAGTAAGGAAAAGGGAAGAGGGAGGAAAGGGGGGAGGAGAGGGGAAAGGAGGAGGATGAGGGAGAGAAGGAGATGAATGAATGCACATCTAACTGCAAATGTTTCTACCTGCTTCTTCAGTGCAATTTCCATTGTCAATGTGTGGGATGAGCCAAAGAATGACTGTAACATACTGCCGGGGAAAAGCCCCATTATTTTCCTCATGTCTGCAAGCAAACTGAAGCCTTACTTTCTGCCTCAGCAGCTACTAAAACGGAACAGCAAGAAGAAAGGTGTTTTGCCTTTTGGATAAACTCTAGATCACTGTGTTTCAGGCCGAGAGCAACTTCCCTTCATTAGGCTTAAATTATACACAAAAACCCCCCAAATGAAGCATTTCTCAGATTAGAACAAAAGCTAAAGGGCAAAAATAAGGAAATAATTTGCCTAACAGGTTCACTTCATCAGTGGTTTTTCTCCAGATTTTAAAGAATAAAAAATAGTGACCCAACACCTGCTTTTACTATATAACTGTGGAATGTGTTTACCCTTGTTTCTATATTTGGGCCACCGCAAACTGCCTGCATACTGATTAACTTTTGAGTATATATAACATCTAGAAAAAGTAAACTATCCCAATTTGTCACCATAATATTTTGCAAAAATTAGGAGAAAGAACTGTATTGCTTTTTATAAAATACCAATGAGAACTTTTTATGATACACAAATATAACTTTTATATTGCATTTTATAAAATATTAATTAAGAACATTTTAAAGTATCAAATATAAGTTTCTATGAGAAATTTTGAAATGTTACTTCCTAAAAAATTTTCAAAGGAGAAAGAAAAATTATGAAAAACAGTCTTGGGTGCCTAGGTGGCTCAGTTGGTTAAGCGCCTGCCTTCGGTTCGGGTCATGATCCCAGGGTCTTGGGATCGAGTCCCACATTGGGCTCCCCACTCAGCGGGGAGTCTGTTTTTCTCTCTACTCTTCCCCCTGCTCATGCTCTCTCCCTATGTCACTCTCTCTCTCCCTCAAATAAATAAAAAATCTTAAAAAAAAAAAGTCTTTCAAGAAATAATACCTGTCCTAGGTTTTGCCAAGGAGACTCAAACACTGGGAAGGATAGATTGTGTAACTGCTAAAAGTTTCTACCAATACTGACTGATTTGACAAAGCATTTCCCAAGTATCTACTAAGAGCCACTGTGCTATACGTTAGGGATGCAATGGTGAAGACAGAGAATTTTTCGCATAAGGGACTTATGGATTTGCTATAAGGGACAGACAACAAAGAAGTACATAAATAAAATAAGTGCAATTTATGTAAATGATATAAAGAAATTTTAAAAAGTGCCAATAGATGATAAAAAGAAGGAAATGTATGTCATACAGAATGACAGTAAGACCTCTCTGGGCTGTGAGATGAACAAATTACAAAGCATTTCAGACTAGAAAAGGCTAAAATGTTTAGTCTTACTCCTATTCAATAATGTATTAGAGGTCTTAGCCAGTACAGTAAGGCAAGAATAGGAAATAAAAGTTACTCAAAATGGAAAGGAAGAATTAAACCTGATTCTATTTGGGGCACCTGCGGGGCTCAGCTGGTTAAATGTCTGACTTGTGACTTTGGCTCAGGTCATGATCTCATGGGTCATGCGATCGAGCCCCATGTTGGGCTCCACACTCAGCAGGGAGTCTGCCTGAGATTCTCTCCCTCTGTCCCTCCTGCCCCTATCTAATAAATAAATAAATCTTTAAAAAAAATTTTAAAATAAAACTGATTCTATTCATAAACAAGCTGGTTATCTATGTAACAAATCCTATCTACAATGTTACTAGGATATATAAGTGAATTTAGCAAGGCCCCACGCTAGAAGGCCATTAGGTAAGATGACATTCTGATATGCTCAGATCACACAATTTTAAAACAAATTTTAAAACATGTCCATTTTCAATAAGCAACACTTAGGAATAAATAAATAAGAAATATATAAGACTATTATGTTGAAAACTATAGAATATTACTGATAGAAATTAAAGAAGACCTCAATAAATAAAAAGACATACTCAGTTTATTGACTGGAAGACTCAGTATTGCTCACATGTATATTCTCCCAAAATTGATCTTTAAATTCAATACAATCCCAATCATAATCTCTGGAGGCTTTTTAAAGAAATTGACAAGCTTTGATTCTAACTAAAATGTCTATGGAAATGCAAGAAACCTAAAATACCCAAAACACCTTGAAAAAGAGGAAAAAAGTCCAAGGACTAATACTACCTGATTTCAAGACTCATTATACAGCCACGGTAATCAGTATGGTATTGGCATAAGACTAAATCAGTGGAACAGAACAGAAGATCCAGAAATATGCCCTCACGTAGATGGTCAGCTTATTTTCAACGAAGGCACTAGAGCAATTTATTGGGAAAAGAAACTCTTTTCAACAAGTGGTACTAGAAAAACTTATATCCCAGTGGAGAGAAAAAAA
>NC_138381.1:64662637-64776514 GCF_054177405.1 Leptonychotes weddellii
GCCAAGGTGACAAGGGATGGACATGTGTGACACAATTTTTGTGTCAACTTAGAGGGTATTTGGGGATACAATTAAAAACTAAACTGGTGAACTGTAAGTAAGCAGATTGCTCTCCATAATGGGGGCGAGCATCATTCAATGAGTTGAAGTCCTGACTAGAAAAGAAAGACCAGCCTCCATGAGCAACAAGAAATTCTGCCAGCAGGCGGCCTCCAGACTTCATCTGCACATTGGCTCTCCTGGGTCTCGGGCTGGCCAGCCTACTCTGGGGATTTGGACCTGTCAGTCTCCATAATCACAGGAACCAATTCCTTATGATTAATCTCTCTCTCTCTCTACACACACACACACACACACACACACCCTACTGGTCCTGTTTCTCTGGAAAACCCCTATCACAGATTTTGAGCTTTCTATAGAATGTATATTCACTCAGGAAAACAGTCTGAAAGTTCCTTATAAAGCCAAACACACCCTTAACACACAACTCAGCAACTCCACTATTAGGTATTGACCTAGTGGTAACATATGGCTCCAAAAAGACATGTATATGAATCTTCGTAACAGGTATATTCATAATTTATTTGAAATAGTCTGAAGTCCAACAACTGAGGGATAAATAGTGATATTTTCACACAATGGATTACTAGTCAGCAATAAAAAACAAAACACCAAAACATATAGCAACATAAGTAAATGCCAGATGTTTTGCTTGTCCAAAGACACCAGACACAAAAGAGCATATGCTCGGTAATTCTCTATGTATGAAGTTCTAAAACAGGCAAAACTAATCTGTAGTTTTAAAAAAGAAAAGGGGGCATGAAATTGGGATGGGCATAAGGGAACTTTCTGGGGACAAAAATGTTCTGTAGTTTGATAGAGATGTGGGTTTATGCATTTATCAAAATGAAATTGTGAACAGTATTATAAGTAAATTTACTTTAAACAAATATTAACTCTAGTGAGTAGGTTTGCATTTCACAATAGCATGAGTTGGCAGTTCTGAAACTACTCATGGTGTGTTCTAGGCTTATACAAATGAGCAAATACATTGAGGATAACAGGAGCCTTCTTGGAAAAGAGGTAAAACAGGGAAAGAGAATAGAAAGTATATTGTAGTAATGGATTGGAATGGGGTATCCATTTGAGCTCATTGTTTTTACCAGATAGACAAACAGATGTACGCACACACACACACACACACACATGCACACACACACACACTCCTTGCTCTTTCACTAAGAAGACCTAGAAGCAATGAACACGTCTAGTGCCCAAGCTGAAGATTCTCAACACCATTCTCTAAGGAACTAGAGACCCTTGAAGAAAGGCTGCTTGATTCTAGGGCAGGGGTAGTGAATACAAGTTGAGCTCTAGACATCTTATTATCCCAGACAGTAAGAAAGGCTCAAAGGATGATGAGGACATATCAACAGGACACAGGAACCAGTCTGAAGAGGCTCCCACTAGCCAAAACTACGGCAACTAGGATATCAAAATAAATAATATAGTAATGGATTAAATCACTGGCTAAACTAAGGATCCAATAGTCCATACTGATAGATAGACTGGGGGGGGGAGGGGTTAGGGAAGAACGAACGAACGAACGAACGAAAGAAAGAAAGAAAAAAAGAAAGGGAATGAGGAAGGGAGAAAGGGAGGGAAAGGGTGGGGAAGGAAGGAAGAGGAGAGAAGGAGGGAGGGAAAGCTCTTAGAGACAAAAGCCAACTAAAAACTATAGAAGAAATAACGGAGCTCGAAAGTCAATGGGTGCTAAAACAGAAGGTAATGAAACTTTAATGAGAATATTTACATAGTCTCAAAAGCAATTTCCCATAAATTACTTACTCCTTACAAAGGGAAAGCTTGTAACTCTGCGATGGAGAATCCTTGCACACACCCACATTAGGCAAGGGACCAAAACTGACCCAACAGGCATCAGGACAAAGCAGTATCACGATGCACTGGGGACAGCATCTCATCTGAGGTCTTCCTGACAAAATGCATACTGTGAACTTAATTGCTATGGAAGAGTAAACAAACCGAAACAAAGGGCCATTTTACAAAATTGGCCTGTACCCTCTAAGAATGTTAAAGTCAAGAAACCCAAAGAAGGCTAAGGAACTTGGCCAGATTAAAGGAGCCTGAAGACGTGGTGACAACAAAATGCAAGCATGACCCACGACTGGATCCCAGACCAGGAAAAATCATAGCCAAGATGGGTATTTGGGGGGTAACTGTCAGAATCTGGACACAGTCTGTGGATTAGACAACAGTATTGCACTGGTGTTAAGTTTCCTGACTTTGAGCATTGTACTGTCGTTATCTAAGAGAATGAATGACCTTGTCCCTGACACAAGAGGACTGAAATATATAATGGTTGAGGTATGAAGTCTCCAAATTACTCCCGTCTAGTTTGGAAAAAAACCATCAAAGACACAATGATACAAAGCAGCAGAATACATACAACAGTGAAGCTATTTATTTATTTATTTATTCTTGACAGTGAAGCTATTTAAAGGGTACATAAGAGTTCCTTGAACTGTTCTTATTACTTGAAATTACAGCAAAATATAATACTTAAATGTATGTAAAAACAAAAAGTTAAAAGAAAAAAGGTAAAGTCATAAAAATAACATGATTGAAATTCTATACATTTATTGGGAAAGGAAGTTTTCTTATGCTAAAGAAATTTGGCTTTTAACAATTAAAATTTTTATGTGACTCATAATAGAAATTATTGCTCTAAACCTGGCTTTTCAACTATTTATCCCTTTTATAATTAGTAACTTCCTGCCCACCTAAAAGCTACAGGGCTCCTTGAAAAACACAATATAATGTGAAAGCTAATACAATTTAAACAGAGCAATGCTTATAAGCTCCACTATAATTAAACTTAATTCTGAGAGAATGGAAAAAAAGGTGGTTTAATGCAGCAAATTAGAGCTACACGTTCCAAGAGTTCTCTAAAATATTTTTTCCTAACAATGTGAAGATTATGATTTCAGGTACTGCATTTCTTTATGCCTTTAGAATAAACCACGCTGTGCAGGCATACCAACTCTCATGTTTCTGGAAATTTCCTTCAACTCCTTCAAGCACCTCAAAGGAATTTCCTTATAACTTGTCATCCAATATGACATCACATATCATGAGATAGCCCCACCGATCACACTAGATCGTCTGTAAACCAGGATTGGAAGCGTTACACGTTAGACCTCACAGCTTAACCTTCCATGTAAACAAATTAAAAGAAAAGGTGCTGGGTCTCTAATATTAGCGCATGTTTTTTTTAAGTTTAAAAGGAAAGGACTTGGGTTAATCTCCATATTTCTTCAACTCTAGGATTCTATTACTCTACAAAAATGAAACTAATCAAATTATAAAGGCATGGAACGAATGGTGAAGAACACATAAACATAACTAATAATGAGGCAGTAAAAAGAAGAAGAAAATCAGACAGAGCAAGCTGACTAGTGACTAGCTGGAAAAGCCCGTTAAAGCACCCAGGCAGGAAAAGAAGTCAGTAATATGATGATCCAAGAATAAAAGTAAAATCAACCAAAGGTAGTGAACACTTGCCAGAATTCTGCTGTGCAGAATAACAAAAAGCCCTAACAATCAAATTACTTTTTAATGAATAAAGTTTAAAGTTTCAAAATTTAGTCAAAAGGCATTCAAATATAACATAAGAAAAAAACTATTTAAAATACTGCCTTGAAATAATAATCTTTTCTATTGAGAGGTAATGGAATCAAAAGAATTCTAAATTATAATTTGAGAATTCAACTAATTAGATTTATTCATAAATTTACTGTACACCCACTACTGGTAGAATACTTCTACATACTAGCAATAAATAATGGGAAATTTACATTTAAACACAATATCATTTATGATAACACTTAAAAAGAAAATGCCTAAGAAGGAATCTAAGCAAATATGTGCATGATTTGTATGCTGAAAGTTGTAAAATACTCATGAATGAAATCAATGGGGATCCAAATAAAGGAGAAGAGATAGCATATTCATAGATCAGAAGAGTAAATATTGTTGAAATGTCAACATTCCCCAAATCGATCTATAGATTTAACACAGTCCCAGCCAAAACCCCAGTAGGAGTTTTTGTAGAAATCAATAAACTGATTCTAAAATTTGTATGAAAAAACAAGGGAACAAAAACAACAACAAAAAAAAAACCTGACTTTTTTTTTAAAAAGAAGAACGTGGGGCACCTGGGTGGCTCAGTTGGTTAAGCGACTGCCTTCGGCTCAGGTCATGATCCTGGAGTCCCGGGATCGAGTCCCGCATCGGGCTCCCTGCTCAGCAGGGAGTCTGCTTCTCCCTCTGACCCTCCTCCCTCTCACGCTCTCTGTCTCTCATTCTCTCTCGCAAATAAATAAATAAAATCTTAAAAAAAATAAAACAAAATAAAATAAATAAATAAATAAGAAAAAGAAGAACGAAGTGAGAGGGTTTACATTATCTGAATTCCAGACTTTTTATAAAGCATGGTAATCAAGGCAGGGCATTGTTGGAGAAAAAGACAAACACACAGATCAATGGAAGAGAATGGAGCCCAAAATTAGAGGTGTACAGAGTCAACTGATTTCTGACCAAGGCACCCAGGCAGTGCAATGAAGACAGGAAAGGTCTTTTTTTTTTTTTTTTAAGATTTTATTTATTTATTTGAGAGAGAGAATGAGACAGAGAGAGAGAGCATGAGAGGGGGGAGGATCAGAGGGAGAAGCAGACTCCCTGCCGAGCAGGGAGCCCGATGCGGGACTCGATCCCGGGACTCCAGGATCATGACCTGAGCCGAAGGCAGTCGCTTAACCAACTGAGCCACCCAGGCGCCCCGACAGGAAAGGTCTTTTAAACATATGGTGCTGCAAGTATTGAACATCTGTGTGTAAAGAGCACGTGACCAGTACAAAATTAAATCAAAATGGATTGGAGACTTAACCGTAAATCTACAAACTATAAAATATGTAGGAAAATAGACATACAAAAAAAAAAACAATCTTTGCTATCTTGGGTTAAGCAAAGAGTACTAAGATCTGACATGATTTATGAAAGAAAAAAACTGACAAACTGGACTTAATTGAAATTTACTACTTCTGCTCTTCTGAAGTCATGCTTACAAAAATGCAAAGCCAAGCCACAGATTCACAGAAAATATTTGCAAAATATGTATCTGATAAAGAACTTACAGCCAAAGTGTATAAAGAATTCTCAAATCTCAATAATGAGAACACAAACAATGCAATTTTTTTAAAAATTGAAAAGATGTGCACACTTTCACCAAAGAGAAGCCCATGAAGAGATGTCCAACATCAGTAGTCATTAGGAAAATGCAAATTAAAACCACAATGAGATACTGCTATATTTATTAGAATAGCCAAAAAAAAACAAAAAACAAAAAACAAAAAACCAACACCACCACCAATGCTGGTAAGGATATAAAGCATTTGGAACTCTCATAGACTGCCGGTAAGAAGACAACAGGTACAACCTCTTTGGAAAACATTTCTTTAAAGTTAAACATGCACTTGCCATTCAACCCAACAACCCCTTCCTAGGTGTTTACCCAAGAGGAATGAAAGATGAATGTTCTTCTAGTAACAAAAAATCTATCACAGATATTTATCATACAGACAACTCTCCCAAACTGGAGATAATCCACATGTTCTTCAACTGGCGAATGGATAAACTGTGACATATCCATAGGATGGAACCCTACTCAATGATACTAAAGAATCAGCTACTGATACTGCACCATGAGTGAATCTCAAATGCATCATTCCAAATGAAAGTATCAGACCCAAAAGGCTACATCCTCTGTGACTGCACTTACATCATTCTGGAGAAGAGTAACCATAGGAACAGAGGACAGATCAGCCGTTGGCAGGGGGTGGGGAGTGGCATGGGGACTCACTATGAAAGGACACTAGGAAATTTAGGGAGGTGATGAACTGCACTGTATCTTGATTTTGGTAGTAGTTATACAACTTTATGCACTGTCAAAACTCAGATTTGTATACTCTAAATGGTGAATTTTACTGTATTTAAATTATACCTCAATAAACCTAACCCCCTCCCCCAAAAGAGTGGTGTGAAAGAAGAGAGAAAAATAAGATTGTGTAGCTACAACAGAGCCAGGAACAAGGCTCAAAAGATGTTCCTCAACAGTGGCTATAAGTGGGCCACAAATTGGAATCTAAAATTTCTGGAAGCCAATGCCTGGTCACTTACATGGTCATCAATGTCTATTGGATGTTTTTCATAAAGCACAAGTTTGTATGGAAGATAAAATCATTCACACCCTGAGACATGGGAGCAAAAAACATAATTACAAAGGTTTTTGGTAACACAGAGGTCGCAAAGACGACTCTCACATCACAATATCCTTTACAAGTGAAAATGAAATCATACATGATAAATACATAAGCAAACTCATAAATAAAGAAAAAAAAGCATACAGATATTGAAAACTCCCAAAGGCTGTCATGACCCCCCAGGCTAAATATTATCAGCCCAAATTCCCAACAGATAAGTCTCCCTTTCATTTCTTCCAAAAGGAATAAATATAAATTGAAATAAACATTTAGCTAATTATATTTATCTATTTCATATAAACCATATATTTATTTTTATTTGACTCTATCACACTGGAACTTTCACTTCTTGATTTAAAAGTCTGCAGGAGAAAATTATAAATGAAATGTTATTTAGGAATACTGTCGATAGTTAGGACTTCTAAAATCCAAGTTACCCATCCCACCCCTGATCTAAATTCAAGACATACATGTCCAATAAAATACTCGTAGATTAATTAATGGGCTCATTTATTTAGATAATGGAGCGATTTGGGGCCCTGAATATCAAGAATCCAGCAGACAAAAGCACAAATGAATGTGGCCAGAGAAAAATTCCTGGAATGTTCTAAGCAACTGGCTCTCAACTCAAAAGGAAATAAAGGAAGTCAGGATAGAGAGGAAAATGTCAAAATACAGCGGCAAGAAAACTCTATCCAGTCTTCTCTAATAGCTGGCTTGCTTTCAGCCTTTTTAAAACCATTTTTATTATAAAATGATAGAAAAGAAAGAAAGGTCACCACACTCATACTCCTTCCAGACTGTGGTTGATTTTTTCATTTGTCACAGTTCTGTGCACATTTCAGAGTAAACAAACTAACAAAGTGAGATTCAAAATAATCTAAAATGAAACAGAAATACTATTTTAGTAAGCCACCTGAGATATAGTTCCCAAAGACTTCTGCAGGAGCACTGGTTAAAACTGGCAGTAGGAAAACTGAGGCGTGGCCAGAAGAGAACGGGTATGCGGGGGCGGGGGCTGGCGTCCATGCGGAGTCTAACCATTATTTTAATAAGGAAGAAAGAGAATAAGAGTCAACCAATCGTGGGCGCCTGGGTGGCTCAGTTGGTTAAGCGACTGCCTTCGGCTCAGGTCATGATCCTGGAGGCCGGGGATCGAGTCCCGCATCAGGCTCCCTGTTCAGCAGGGAGTCTGCTTCTCCCTCTGACCCTCCCCACTCTCATGCTCTCTCTCTGTCTCATTCTCTCTCTCAAATAAATAAATAAAATCTTCAAAAAAAAAAAAGTCAACCAATCGATACATGGGCGTCCACCTTGTGATCACTCCTGAGGCTATGCACGGAGGATCTGAGCACTTTTCTAGCATATAGAAATATAAACATTCACTCAAAACAAAGGAGCACCAGCCACTGAGTATTTCTGGCATGATGCTGTAAGAGTGAACTGAAGGGCTTCTCAAAGCGATTATCATCGGAGGTATGGACAGACAGGCTTACTGAGCTCCATTAGCTGATGCCCAGTCGCCTCTGCAGGGGAGAGAGGCATCCCCTCCTTCAGACACCCTCCCACAAGCTCGCCCGGTTCCCCGCTTCCCGCCAGGCCTCCAGGCCCCTTCCCAATCCCTGCTGCTGCTGCCCTCCATCTGATCGCGCAGCTCCCCTGCTCTTGAACTTGTCATGGGAGCCGCACAGAACCTGCTGCCCGCCCACTGGCCCGGCCAGAGCCCACGCACACCCCACCTTCCCAGCCAGAGCGAGGGAAGCCCTAGAGGCTCCACACACCTTCAGATGTGCTTGCTCCCCAACTCTTCTTTTCCCGGTGCCCACCCCAGGCTAGGTGGAGCCGTCCCTCTTCTCTGCTCCCACGTTCCTGGGTCCGTATGATCCCACTACACTGCAACTATCCATTTTTATTTTGTAAATGAATAAGACAGCTCAAAGTTTGAAAAATGGATTAAAAGGCATGAAGTGAAAAGTTTCCTTCCCATCCTGTGTCCCATCTTCCCAGCGGTGCGCTGGGGTAGAACCATCTCCCCCCAAAGCTATCCACTGCTACTGGTGCCCTTGTATCTCTTCTAGAAGGTTAAAAAACCTATGTGACTTCTTAACCCTCTTTCCCCCAGCTCGGCACAGAAGACTGCAAGTCTTAAGGGACACCAACGCCACACCAAAGGACCAACTTAGCACATGGAAGGAAGCCTCCCGCTAACCTCAAACACCTGCTCTGCGTTTATTACCAGATGAGAAAGAAACTTCCGTGTGCAGAGCCCCCGACATTTTGGGTCTGTTATAGGCACTTGTTACCGTCTAATACAACATAAAGGCAGGTACAAAAATGAACTCTTATTTTCCACCACACTCTACACACCGCCTGCATCAGTCTTTTTTCCAGAACATGATACCTTGGAGATCTTGCTTTCCTAGTCTTGAAGAGCCCCCTGGGTCCCTCCTTGCAGCTGTACGGTACTCCATCCTACAGAATGCCACAGTTTGTATAACTTGTTCCCTAATGATGAACATTTGGGTTGTTGCAAATACTTCACTCTTACAAAACTGCTGCACCATCTCCATATGTCATTTCGCCATTTCGCGTGTATTCAAGCACATTTGTAGGACACATTCCTCAGCATGGAAACTTCTGAGCCAAAGGGCTTCACTGACGTTCTGTTAGTTTCACAGACCTGGCCAAAATGGGCCCCCTGGGAGCGGCACCTGCCTGTCCTCCCACCAGCAGTGGGTCACAGCGCCTGCCCTGACACCCCCAGCAACACCAAACCCAAGTCACTAAACTGCTGACTCTTGTGCCAATTCGAAAGATAGAAGAATAACATTTCCGAGTAACCTTAATCTGCATTTCTCTTACTTTTTAATAGAGCTGAAAGTCTTTCTGTATGGTTAAGTGGCTTTTATTTCTCTTTTGTAACGTCCTGTCTTCCCACAACCTTTGCCCATTTTCACCCTGGGTTATGGCTCTTTTGCTCAGGGTGTGTAGGGCCTTTCTGAATCGGGGTTTGCAAGCCCACGGCCACTATCCGAGGAATCCTGCCGGCTCTCCACCTCTCGGGCCCCTGGCCCCATCTGGGCGATCTACGTGCCCATTTCTGGTTCGTCGTCACGTTCCTGGAATTAAAGGAAATACCTCTAGCATTTCCCAGTTACCTGGGACTCTGGCCTTTGGGACAGACGGGCTGCACCTCTTCCTGTGTCCGTAAATAGCAGCTGTCTACCCACCCGAGGGCCCCACGAGGGCAACGGCTTCCCCTGGTGGATTTGTCTCTCTAATCCCCAGCACAATGGCTAGGACTTACCGGCTCCATAGACATCTCATAAACTAAGGGGAAGTGGGTATGGTTTGTGGTACAGTCACACATGGTTTCAGGAAGAAGTGAAGAACAAGCCAGGCGTGGAGAGGAGAGATCAACAGGCCAGACGGAGGTGGGGAGAGCGCACACAAGTGCTCAGAGGCTGGAATTTCGGCCACCATAAGGAAAGAATGAGACTTCAGATCTGGGCAGAACAAGTTCCTTCGGGAACCTGGTGGAAGGGATGCTGGATTGAACCGTGGAGGCTTAGGTGGGCAGGAGAGGTGGACTTCGGTCAGCAGGCCCAGGGCCCACCGAAAAGAATACAGGAACCAGGTATTTATCACTTGCACAGTACTTGGTGTTTGCTGGAAGCTTTGAGATGCCCAAGAGCGTGCTGCGGAATACTTTTTTATACAAGTAGGCAATTGTTCTACAAAAAATTAAAACTCGGCTCTCAAAGCCAGGTCTGAGGATTTTTGAGCCTCTTTCTCCTCAACACGGCAGGGGCTGGGCAAAGCAAACTCTTACCCCTCCCCTTCCCCATGGCCCTCTGTGGTGTGACACTCACCTACCACCACACTGGCCCAGATGGCCCTTAGCATTCTCATCCCATTCCCTAAGCCGACCTAAAATAGGTACTCGGTGGGGACCCCTATGTACCAATAGTGCCCGCCTACCCCCATCCCTGAATATCTGTATAAGAACACGAAGATGTTAGCAAAAGTCTTCAAGACTCAAAAGAACAGATGCATGACAGTGGACTGCCAGGTGGTCAGGCTGCCATGGACCCACTGGGGTGAGAAGGCCCGCCGCCTGCTGGGGTAGAACCTCAAGCAACTCGTGGTTGGAGCTGCTTTTCGCACTTAATGTGCAATTTAGTGAACGTGAAATGGGTACTAGTAGAGCAAGGAGATGGTATCTGTGATTACTTTGTCCCAGTCCATCTTAACTTCTAGCCAGCTGAGTAGTTTGTCAAATTAAATGACATAGATGCTTCATACAGTTACAGACGAAGTTCAGTCTTTGAAATTGAACTTGCAATTCAATTCAACTGTGAAACTGTCACATGCAGGGCCTTATCCCATCTCCCGGAAGCGGGGCCGTCGCGTGGGAAGCAGTGCTGGCTTCGTCGGTGAATGCTCCTCCTATCGTCTGCGCAGGGAGGGGGGCGGAGGGGCAGTCCCACGGCTGCTGGTCCAGGACCCGCCCGCTCACAACAGCTGCCCGACCGAGCGCTCCCCTTCCGAGGGGCCCAGGCCAACACCTGGCCCCACAGTGCACGCGCCCCCGGGGCTGCGGTGGAGGGGACAGAGGGGCCACTGGGCGGATGGTCGATGGGCCAGTACTTCCCCCTGGGGCACTGTCACCACACTGAGAGGTAACCACATAACGTATAAATATACTCTTTACCCCAAAGCGCCGCAGGTTGGAGTTCTATAGCAATGGCAGCTGCTAAAGCAGAAAGCCCCCCAAGCAGAAAGTCGGTTCCTCAGCTGTGTAAATGACAGAACTAGATGCCCGAGAGTCGCAAAGAAGGGACAGTGTATCGGAGACTGTCTTTGATCTCAAGGATTTTAAACTCCAATTAGGGAACCAGCGTGAAAGAGGAACCCGGTATTACTACATGTTCCACAGCAAGCGTCACACGCGTGTCCTCCCGGGGGTGGACCTGTGAGAACGGCACAGACCAGACGAAGGCGTTCCACAGAGGGGGACAGAACGCAAAGGGGGGGTACAAGGGGACGGCGCGTAACGCTGGTCACTGAAGGGGGCAGCACGGGAAAAAGAGGAAGGGAAAAGGCTGGGGCCAGTGGTGGCGATGTGAACGACAGCAGCGAGCACAACCTCATCCATCGTGGGGGCTGAGTGCGGGCGCAGAACGCGGATGGGACCTGATGAAAGGTGTCTCCAGAATACCTCCCAACAGTGAGAAAGGGGAAGGGACGTGAAAAGAGGAGAGGCAGTCTTGAAAACTGCGGGTCAGGGTATGATCCTCGCTACCCACGCTGCTGGCGGTGAAGATGGGGAAGCAGAGGTACCACACAGGCAACACAGGTGGGCACCCTGCGGGGCTGGAGGACACCCACGGTGTTGTTACCATCAACAGAAAGGGAGCAGGTGTGTGTGACGGAGACGGCGAGGGTGTTCGTGGACCTGTTCACGTGGGAAGTGAATCCCACCGCCTCATCCTGGCCAACGAGGAGCCACTTCAGGGAGAAACCAAGCACTTCGTTCATGGAAGCTTGGGCACTGGTTCACCTGAATTCTCCTGCTGCCTCGTGGGGTGGGCCGGGCCCCCTCCGTCATCGGGAAAAACCTGTCAAGTAGAGCCGTCAGCACAGCACAGTGATGGAGAGCTTGAGGGGAGGGGGCCGACGCCAACTCTGTGGGGTCCGTTCAAGCCCAGGCCGGCCGGTCTGCGAGACGTCTGGTGGGTCACCGCACTGCTGAGTTACCTTCTCGTCTGTCTGACGAGGCTCTCGACAACCTCCCCACGAAGTTATCCTGAAGACTGAGATCTACACGCAGCGCACTGAGCACCTGAGGGCTTGCTAACGGCTGTCCCATCCGTCCCCCGCCCCAACAGTACTGATACAGCCCTGCCCGGAGCTCCTACTTCTCCCATTTGCCTCTGCTGCTCTGGGTCAGCTGGAGACTGATTACCACCTTCGTGTCACTCTGCGGAATGACAGCGATGGTATTACACACCTAGGGTGTTACAGGTTGGCCCAGGTTCATAGAGTTAGCCCATTTTCCCACCTAGAGCCAAATATTCTATTCTATGTATATTCTATTACACTGCAGGGCATAAGACAGTAACAGAAAACGGGACAAAATGTAAGAAGCCACTGTGTTCAGACATAAAAGGGGCTGTGGTCTGGAGGAGAAGGGAGATAAACAGGAGGGCCCCAGGACGGGCCAGCTCTTGGCCTGGAGAGGTACCTTCTGAAACGTATGTTGGGAGTGGGACCCAAGCATCAGGATGGCTTTGCCAAGGCAAAGGCACCAGGAGTTCAGGGAATCCAAGGTGCCTGAAAACACCAAAAACGTAAAAATGAAACAAAGAGGTATAGCTGATAAGCCAGGAGTGGAAACATAACATACTAGAATATACTCAATCCAAAAGAAGAAAAAAGCAACAGAAGAACAAATAGGAAGATGTGAGACTTAAATCCAACCATACTGGTAATGATTTTCCTGTAAATGTAAATATTTAGACAAATATTCTAATTAAAAGGCAGAGATTAAAGACCAGATAGACCATGCAAACACGAATACCAAAAGGTTATATCAATACCAGGGAATGCAGACATCAGAACAATCTATCAACAGGATGAAGAAGGACATGTCATAAAGAGGTAATATTCATTAAATGACATTAACAATCGTAATATGCATGTATCTCTCCACAGGGGGTCCAGCAATTCCTCTCCAGCCACTTACCAAAGAGGGAGGACAGCACCTGTTCAGCAAGATGTGTTCACAACAAGGATAAAATGGGTAAAAATGTCCATAGCAGCTTTATTCAAAATTGCCCCAAACTGGAAACAACCCCAATGTCCATGAACACTGAGTTGTGTGAAGTCCATAGGATGTAATATTATTCAACAATAAAAGAAACCCAAGTCCTGGACAAGCCACCACATGGATGGCTCTTGAGGAAGGACACTGCTGGGGCCAATAAACCAGACACCAGAGATTGCGTGTGGTTGGAGTCTGTTTAAATGTACTTCTAGAAAAGGCAAATGTAATCCATTGTAATTAAGAGCAGATCAATGGATGCGTGGGGCTGGGGGGAGCTGAACACAATGGGACAAGAAGGCACTCTTTAAAGTGATGGAATGGGTCTATACCCATGGACTGAGGTAGTAGTTACATGGGTGTACACTTCTGTCAAAAGTCAAACTCGAGGGGCTCCTGGGTGGCTCAGTCATTAAGCGTCTGCCTTCGGCTCAGGTCATGATCCCAGGGTCCTGGGATCGAGCCCCGCATCGGGCTCCCTGCTCCGCGGGAAGCCTGCTTCTCCCTCCCATTCCCCCTGCTTGTGTTCCCTCTCTCGCTGTATCTCTGTCAAATAAATAAAATCTTTAAAAACAAAAGTCAAACTCGACCCTTAAAAAGGATGCGTTGTATTGTATGCATATACTTGTATAATTTTTATTTTAAAAGAACACAAGCGTACAGCATGGTTAGCAGTAAACAAAGAAAAAAATCAGTAACAACAGGATTCTTATATATGTGGTATCTCCTGAGGAAATCAGGTATATTCTGAAAATCATAAATGAGAAGAAAAAATGGGGGGAAGAAAAAGGGGGGCCCAGATCAATGTTCCCAGTAAAGCTATTCTGTTTCAAGTTCTTTTCCACCACCAATTCTGAACACACTTGCTGGCGTGAGCATAGGAGCCGCAAAACAAAACTAATTCCAATCGTCTTAAATAGTCACAAATGATATGGCGAGCAAATGGGATTCCTGAGAGCAAACTCTGAAGGCCAACATTTTTTTTTAAGTTATTCTTTCATCCACACTCCAAGCAATCAAAATTTCAATTAAAAAAAAAAAAATTCCGTGGAGAATAAGTGTATTTTACAAGGTAAGAATGTTTGCTTCTTGGGCGCCTGGGTGGCTCAGTTGGTTGGGCGACTGCCTTCGGCTCAGGTCATGATCCTGGACTCCCGGGATCGAGTCCCGCATCGGGCTCCCTGCTCGGCGGGGAGTCTGCTTCTCCCTCTGACCCTCTTCCCTCTTGTGCTGTCTCTCATTCTCTCTCTCAAATAAATAAATAAAAAAAAAATCTTAAAAAAAAAAAAAAAAAAAGAATGTTTGCTTCTTGGGACACCTGGGTGGCTCAGTGGGTTAAGTGTTCGCCTCCTGGTTTCTGCTCAGGTCATGATGTCAGGGTCGTGAGATCGAGCCCTGAGCCAGGCTCCGCGCTGAGCTTGGAGCCTGCTTAAGATTCTCCCTCTCACTTCCCTTCTGCGCCCCTGTCTTTAAAAAAAAAAGGGGGGGGGCTTCTTTAAAAAGTGGCCCCAGAGTTTTTGTGTTCCACTGTTATAAATAGTCTCTTTGAGAGACCAGCACAAGTCAGCCTGCCCCACCTTGGCTGGGATTTCTTTCTCTGCTAAGCCAAACCTGAAGAATGCTCTCTGCTCCTCAGCAAGCAGAAAGTGATCAGAGCTGGGACAAAGCTCGGAGCTCACTGGCCAACCTGACAGCATCAGGAAGAATGCAGAGGACACGGGACTGCAGGCCCCAGCAGGTGGCCCAGTGAAGATCAAGTCCCCTGATTCCAAGGCGCAGGAAAAGACCCATTGCCCTCTGACCTCAGCCTCCTTTCGGAGCCCTTCCTTCACCTTCCGGCCCTTCCTGAACCCGAGGACACTGTGTCCCCCGCCGACCCCTGTTCCTCCCACCCGCTTTTGCACCACAGCAGGCTGCATTACAAATCCCATCGTCAAGGCTGTAACTCAGTGACTTCTCTCTCGCCACCTCCACCTACCCGACTGGTCCAAAAGCCAGAATCCCGTCCTGCTTCCACCCTTGCCTCCCAGGCCCGTTTCCATGGCAGCTCGTCTGCTCTGTGAATGCCTGAGTGAGAGTGTGCCAGCCCCGTGCTCAGAGGCTCCTCCGACCCAGCTTACTCCGAGTGAAAGCTGACGCCCTCATGATGGCCTACAAAGTCCACCCACCCTCCCACAGCTGGCGCTGCCACTCACGCCCTCGGCTGCAGCCTCCGGGCCTCCACGCTGTCCCTCCACCATTGGGGCTCCAGTCTGAGGGTCTCTGCTGAGCCCGCAGCCCGGACCTGCTCTCCCCAGATAAATATACAGGGACTCAGCGCCCTCACCTCCCCCAGGGATTTGTTCAACTGACCCTTCTCCCAACACCCAAATTTGAAACTGCCACCAGCACGCCCCTCCTCTCTGTGGCTCTGCGATTCTCCATGACCTGTGGCACCAGAGGGACAATACATATTTGTCAGTCTGTGTCCCCTGTAGAATGCTAGCTCCGTGAGGGCGCAGGCTTCAGAACTGTTCACAGATGCATTCCCTGGGGCGGCCCATGGCAAGATGTACTGCATCAGTGACCGAGTTTTTAGTAGTAAGATTTCAAACAAACCCTAATAACCACCTCATAGCACATCTCTACGCTTCCTGGTTGTGACTTTGACCTGAAGTAGAAATAACTGACAAAAATCAAGAATAAGATATAAAATCCTCAGAAAAAGTATTTCCAAAACAGCTAAAAGCAGGGGATGTCCTGACAGTAAACTACCCCCTGAAATTTCATAACACATTTGGGGTTTTTTTTAAATCCTAAGAGGCAGCCATCACCCCCTTCACTGTCAGTTCAAAATGCTGACGGACAACTCTGCCAGTAGAGGTGGTTTCCTAGATGCTTGGCATTCTCTAGCAGTACAGATTAAGACCCCATATTTGCTAATATTGCTAGAGCATACACCATTTCCCCCCTAAAATATGTGGATCCTGCCAGGGAGAAAGCTACAGTGTTGAGTCGGCTGCAGACGCTGGCTGATCTGATCGGCTACGCTTCCCTCTCGGCTGAGAGAGTAGCCTCCCCACACTCACCTTGGGATTTACACTCATGCCTCAGAAACATCACCAGGAGCCCCCTCTGGGAATCGCAGGGACTCTCTGGAAGGAGTAAAACACACTTCACTGACACTTTGGATCCTGACATGCCAGAGGTCCGTGGGAGCCCCATGCATTCTTTTGCAGAGTGAGCTGGCTGGGGTGGGAAGCCCTCTGTGGCCTGATGTGGTCTTCATCTTCCCCATGTGCCTCGGTGTTTAAAGAGATATTTCCATTAAAGCGCTGAATCAAAACATATTCAACTGTGAATGTCTCATTTAGCAAAGCACATAACTACATCTGCTACAGAAAGATCTTTGTGCACAGCCCCCCAATTCTGGATTTTAGTATCATTATATATTAAATAGGAACTGTATAGTTGATATGTTATTAAAAAAAAAAAAAGAGGAACTCCATCTGCATGCTAATTTCCACACTAACCTCTCCTGGTGACAGGCAGTTGTGAAGGACAGAACTCCCAATCCAGGCTTTGCCTCAGCGCCTTTTATCCTGAGCGCGAACTCGTTCGTGTTCTTTTACCCAGCACACGAAATGCTCAGTGCAGATGGCTGCACATGGGCAGTCATCACCATCTCAAACTAAACGGAATTCCTACTAAGCAGACTCCGGAACAAGCTGGGAGAATTAAACAGCAACCATTTAAAAGCCCACAGCTCGCCAGCCTGAAGATCAGGGGTCTAGTGGCCCTACCTCGGCGTTCCCAGCATCTAGTGATTAGCAGACATGAAAGGATTGGGTCATTCCAGTAAAATGTAGCTGTTCTGAATTTTTCTTGGAAGTGATCATTCTGACAGATTTTAAAACTTGAATGATAGCTTTAAAAAGGAAAACCAGTCCTAATAAAAAGTATCTTCCCGCTCTTTGAAAGCTGCCTCAAATCTCTCCGATGTCGCATATACTCAGAGGGGAGAGGCTACACAGCAGGGCGGGCGGTGTCCCCCAGCTCGGGTCGGGTCCTATCGGAGGAGCTCATCCCCGATCCCGGCTGCAGGAGGCCAACCCGGAGGAGAAGCCAGCTGAAAAGGCTGCCTGCCAGTAGGTTTTTAAGTAACAACAGCCTTTCCCTCTTCCCCAGTGTCAGTCTTCTCTGGGCAGCATTTTTATTAGGAAACCCAAGTTGATAGAGTTCCCTGTGGCTGCCTAGGCCTTTTCAGTTGAACATCCAATTAGCTGTGCTTAGTCAAGTGTTTATCTCTGCTTTTTGAAAGTTTAAATGGATCTTTAACTCTTTCTCTCACTAAAAGTCTCCACAAAAGCAAGGATAATTGATGCAGAACTGAATGGGGCCCCAGATTTTTCTTCTCCATGGTGGCAGGCCGGCCAGACAAAGTTTTGTACAGATAAGATGGGGCCGGAGCCTGACTCTGCCCCTGTCAATCGGGGCCCGCGCTTCCAAACAGAGTGGGGAGTAAAAAAGGAACACAAGGATTGAAGCTGGTCCTCAGGTTCAGATTCCCCTCATCACAACCAAATGCAAAAGTGCTCAATTTGCTATAATTTAACCCTGGCCTCTAAGGAGAGAGTTGCATAGTTACAAATTATTTTTTTTGCAGATTTTAACCATTTTTATATTTTGAAGCACAGAACACTTCAAGCAATACTTTTATAAATTAAAAAAAATTGATTGGCAACTATGGTCTTTGAAATTAACAAAAGAGTAATCCTAAAATGTTTTCTTTTGTGTTGCTTGGGTATGTGTGTGTTTGTTTACTATTTCTGTGGTCTTATATAATTATCGATTCTTTTTTAACAGGTACCTATGAGATACCTGTGTCCATCTTTGTTTCTATAGAAACTGCTCAAAAATCTTCTTTGAAAGGTAGTAGTTTCTACTTTTCTAATGTACTCTTTTTATAATGAAACATACACTTTTGTTTCCAAAGCCCATATCAAGTATATTTCTTATGCCTTAACCCCAGATGCCAAATAGAATTTATGCATTCTTTCTATATAAATGTTCTCAGAAATCATGCTAAATATATTTGGGACCAACATAAGAAATATTTAAGAAGTCAAAGTGAAAAGTAAAAATTGAAAAGGAAAGGCACCAGAATGGAAAGAAAGAAGTAAAATTGTTTTTATTCAGAGACAAGATTCTCTTTGGGGAAAATCCTAAGGAATTCACATGCACACACGCATCTCCTAGAATTAATAAACTAGTTCAGCAAGATGGCAGGATCCAAGACCACTATGCAAAAACCCATTCTATTTCCACGTACTAGCGGTGAACAGCCAAAAATGAAATTAAGGAAACAATTCCATTCAAAATAGCATCAGAAACATTAAAATACTTGGGAATAAAATTAATGTGATGTAGAAGACTGAAAGCCACAAAGCAGTGTTGAGAGAAATTAAAGACAACCTAAATAAACGTGGAGACATTTCATTTTTATGGATCAGCAGACTTAATGTTGTTAAAGTAGCAATTCTCTCCATATTGATCTGTAGATACAACACAATCCCAGCAGGATTTTTTTTTTTTCAGAAATTGAAAATCTGATGCTAAAAAAAAAAAAAAAAAATCTGATGCTAAAATTCATATGGAAATGCAAAGGATCCAGGATAGCCAAAAACAATTTTGAAAAGGAAAAAAAAGACGAAAATGGGTGGATTTTTATTTCCTGATTTCAAAACTTAACATAAAGCCATAGTAATCAAGACAGTGTGTTACTGGCCTAAGGCAAAAATCAATGGAACAAAACTGAGAGTCCAGAAATAAATCCTTCAATTTATGGTCAATTAATTTTCAACAAAGGTGCTAAGACAATTCAATATAGAAAAGGAATTTTTTTTCCTTTTTTTTTTTGAGAGAGAGAGCACATGAGCCGGACAGGGGCCAGGGAGTGGGCAGAGGGAGAGAGAGAGAATCTCAATCAGACTCCACGCCCAGTGTGGAGCCCACGCAGGGCTCGATCTCATGACCCTGCGATCATCACCTGAGCTGAAATCAAGAGTCAAACGCTTAACCAACTGAGCCACCCGGCACCCCAAGAAATGTTTTTTCGAACACAGTATTCAGACAATTGGATATCCACGTGCAAAAAAAAAAAAAAAAAAGATGAATTTAAACCCTTACCTTACATCATATGCAAAAACTAACTCAAAAATCAACCAAAGGCCTAAATTTAAGAGCTAAAATGATAAAACTTCTAGAAGAAAAGAAGAAAATCTTCACAGCACTCATTTAGGAAGAAAGTTCTTAGATAATCTGACACAAAAGTACAATTTTTAAAAATGTATAAACTGGGTTTCATCAAAATTAAAACCTTCAGCACTTCAGAAGTCACCACTAAGAAAATGAAAGGGGAAAGCCAGTCACTCGGAGACAATATCTGTAAATCATACATATGATAAATAATGCCAAGAAAGACAATTTCTTAAATGGACAAAAGATTTAAACAGGCATTTCACCAAAAAAGATGTAAGAAGGCTAATTACCATAAACATGTTCGGTATCACTGTTAGGGAAATACAAATCGAGACCACAATGAAGTAGCCACGAGATCCACGAGAATGGCTATGACCAGAAAGACAACAGCAAGTGTTGATGAGGTGATGGCAAACCTGGAACTCTCATAAATTGACAGTGAGAATGAAAAGTGGTACAGCCTCTTTGGAAAACGACAGCAATTTCTTAAGAAGTTAAATAGGCCTGTACTAAATACCCCAGCAATTCCAAAACTCCTAGTTATATACCTAAGAGAGACGGAAGCCTACAGCCACACTTGCACATGAACACTCAGAGCAGCATTGTTTTTAATGAACAGCGGGAATGATCCAAATGGATAACAAAATTTGTGATCTATTCATATGATGGAATATTAATTCAGTCTCAAAAGGGGGTGAAGGACTGGTACGCACAACATGGTTGAACCTCCAAAATCTGACGCTAAATGAAAGAAGTTAGACACACAAGACTACAAGCTATATACAGCAGCTTCCCACTCGCATGAATGGGAGTCAGTGTTATAAACTGAGATGTTCTCGTGGCAGTAGGTGATGTAATGTTCTATCAGCCATGGTGTTCTTCGAACATGAGGGTAACATTTGCATACTTCATGATTTAAGTACCTACTCTGGAGTCTCCTTATAATCAGAAACACTGTCCTCTAATTAGAATGGATAGGCAGACAGAGGAGCTAAGTAGATTGTCGACAGACAGATGGAATTTATCAAAGGCCATGCACCTCACTTGCATTATTATGAGATTACTTCAGTATATCTTACAGAAAGAAAATGGTAACAAAATCTTAATCAGAATTGATAAGTTCATTTGACTGTCTTTCAATAACTAGTATCCCTTTAAAACCATTCTTTGGATAAGCCAAACCAAGAACAAACACTGTGTTAATACCTCAAGTGAAAGTTTTACTGACAGCAAATTAGGAATCAGCATAATTGATGTCCATTAAGACATACAATTTCTGTATAAGGAGGAGAAGGAGGATAAAGCAGCCTGTCACTTAATCTTTTTTTACTCTGAAAACTGGCAATTAAAAACAAAGACTTAAGGGCGCCTGGGTGGCTCAGTCGGTTAAGCGACTGCCTTCGGCTCAGGTCATGATCCTGGAGTCCCGGGATGGAGTCCCGCATCGGGCTCCCTGCTCAGCAGGGGGTCTGCTTCTCCCTCTGACCCTCTTCCCTCTCGTGCTCTCTGTCTCTCATTCTCTCTCTCAAATAAATAAATAAAATCTTTAAAAAAAAAAACAAAACAAAGACTTAAGCATTTATCCTGCTGTATCAGTTTTCTATTGCTGTGTAATCACCACAAACTCAGTGACTTAAAAATACCATCCATTTCTGAGCTCACATTTCTGTAGGTCAGAAGTCCTGGTGGGCTCCACTAGGTTTCCCGCTTAGGGGCTCACAAGGCCAAAATCCAAGTGTTGGCAGGCTGGGGACTTATCTAGAGGCCCCAGGGGGATCTGCCTTCAACCTCATTCAGATTGTGGGCAGAATTCAGTTCCTATGGTTGTAGGACTGCGGTCCTGGTTTCCTTGCTCAGCTCGTAGAGAACACCCGCAATCTTCTCACGTTGTCCCCCCAACCTGCAAAGCTGGGAACACCATGTCTAATTGCTCTTGTGTTTTGGTCTCTCTGAATTCCTCTTCTGCTGCCAGCCTGAGGAAATTCTCTGCTTTTTAAAGGGCTGGTGTGAGTAGATGAAGCACACCCAGAACACGGCCTTGATTTCCTCTATAAATTCTCCTTCACTGGGTTTGCTCATGGGAGTCATGCTGGGAGGCCAAAGTCATAGGAGTTGCCTTCAAATTCGGCCAACCACACCTATCTTTCCTGCACGAACTATACTCATTTTTTTAAAGATTTTATTTATTTTAAAAAGAGAGAGAGAGCACATGCACATTTGGGAAGGAGGAGCAGAGGGAGAGGGACAAGCAGACTCCGTGCGGAGTACAGAGCATCATGTGGGGCTTGATCCCACGACCCTGCGATCATGACCTGAGCCGAAATCAAGAGTCAGATGCTTAACGGACTGAGCCACCCAGACGTCCCCCTATATAAGCTATATTTAAAGGCAACCCAATAGCCTTAGTTGATGAGCAGAAGTAATAAAGATGGAAGGAATGGCATTATTAGAAAACCCCCATTTGGCAACCCCCTAAAAAAATAAGCAATTTAGGCAGCTAGCGTCAATGAAAATGAAACCAACGGCAGATGACAGCTTGATGAGAAACTGCAGAGCTGACCATACCTGAACCCACTCTAGAGACAGGACTACCGAGTAACACCTACGTGTCATGTGCCTCCAGCCACGAAGTACACAGCACCACCTGTGAAGTACTCTTACCAAAAAAGTCGAACCAATCTAATTAGCTGTTAGAGCTAGCTTTCAGTTTACAGGAAATATAGAAAATAGAAGTGCATTTTAAATGATCTCATGAAGAAGGGAACAGAAAAATCCAGAATGTGGACTATTCTGCAATACAACTGACCCAGTTTCTTCAAGAAGTCAACTAGGGGAGGTGAAGGACGGGGACACCTGTTCCAGATTAAAAGAGACATTATTACCAACTACAATATAAGAACAATATTTGGATCCTGATTCAAACCAACCAAGAATAAAGGGACATTTTTAAGTTAATCAGAAAAAATGTGACTATAGACTCAGAATTACAGTAAGCATCACCATTAGATATTAAACTAAGAATCATCATTTTCATTGGTTGGGGTAAAGATTAAGGTTGTATAAGAAAACATCTGTAGTTTTTAGAGATGCATACAGGGCTGAAACCCTATAAAGGGCTTGCTAATTGCTTTATAACATTTTGGCAGTCACACAGAAAGGGGATGGACGAGGCCAGTGGAGCAGAATGTTACGAAAGAATGAACCTGGCTGATGCATATGTATGGGGGATTATTAGTCTACTTTCGGGCATGACTCGATATTTTTATAATAAATACAATTTCATTTCAGAGCTTTCATTCCTGGAGCATCCGCTGAGAACCAATCACTGTCTTAAGGGTTTCAAAGACACTACTCACGACTGCCTTCTGCAGTAGGGTACTATTCTGACCCCCAGTTTTATAGATAAGCAAACTAACGACATGTCAACCAGTTTGGGGTGGAGCCAACAGGTCAGCCAGTCAGCTGTCATCTCAACAAAGCCTCAGAAGCCAAGTAAATGAGAGATTTCTACCTTTTCCATTTCACAAAGCCTGTTGGCACATGGGCTGCAGCACGTGCTCCCAGGCAGTCTCCCAAAACCACGTGCCCACCATCAGCACCGGGGAGGGCGGAAGGTGCCGGAAGGCAGAAAAGGAGCCAATAGGCAGGGGATACAGGGGGAAAGGGAAACAACAGAACCAAGGTGGTGACACACGGAGACAGTCATGGAAAGGGGCAGATGGAACAGATGGGAGAGACAAAGGCAAAGGCGGTGGGGGGCTGCCGAAATGGGAAGATATAAGACCGACAGAGCTGGCCACCTTCCTTCTGCCCCCACCCCTAACACCAGCCAAAGAGAGAAGGCCGCAGAGCAGGAGGTGGGGCCAGACACTGAACATGCAGCCATGCCCAGACGTAATTACAGATCTGTGTTTGGCGAGGCGACCATGTACTCTTCTCTCCCCATCCTGCCCCCCAGGCAGTCGCTGTTCTTTCCTGTGACCTTCGAAGTTCAGACTTAGCTTCCCCCGACTGGCTCTGAGCTCACAATGGGGAAGGAAGGGAAGAGGAAGGAATTACTTATTCATCTAAGCAATTTTTAAATTCTTTAAAACAGTTTCATCGAGATAGAATTCACAGGCCACCAGTGCACCATGAAGCTGCTCTCGGGGCAGAACCTGTGTGGCTGGGGCTAGGGCACGAGGCCCCCTTCATGCCAGTAGGGCACTCAGGTCAAGGGCTCCCACGGCCAGCTACCCACAAGGTTTGGATCAAAACAATGGGAAAGACATTGGGAGCCTGGGAGCCTGCATGTGTGTTGCGGGGACGGCAGACAGGAAAGGCGTGAGGATCAGAAAACACAACGGGAGAAAGAATCCTTGGGGTATCTCACAGACTGGCATGAGAGCTCAGGGGACAGCGGGTTTGCCACAATCCTCCAGTATGCCGTTCCAGTAACGGGGAACCACCTGCTCAAATTACAGGTTAAGAACCACCTTCCTCTAGTAGCAGCATCATTTATAATAGTCAAAAAGTGGAAATAACTCAGACACCCGTCGACAGATGCAAGGATACACAACCCGTAGAACAACCATATAGTGGAAGACCGCCGAGCATAAAAAGGAATGAGGTCTTGGCACATGCTACAACACGGATGACCTTGAAAATGATCTGAAGAGCCCCATGCAACGGCCACTTATTGTCCGGTTCCGTCTAGAAGGAGTGCCCACCACGGGCAAATCCATAGAGGCAGAAATTAGATTGGCAATACCTGGGGGTGGAGGGAGAGTGCTAATGGGTATGGAGCCTCTTTTTGGGGGTGCCGAAAATGTTCTAAGATGAGGCTGTGGTGCGGGTTTGCACAAGCCTGTGAATACGCTAAAAAAGTATTGAACCGTGTTCGTGAAAGGATGGTGTTTTATGCCGTGTAAAACAGATCTCAATAAAGCTGCAGATCAATTTTTTAAATTCAACTAACAAAGAAGTCGTTCCTTTTTTCCCTTCCCTCCCAAAGATAAGGAGTTTCTCTATTGCTATCATGACAGTTTTATTTTCTGTTCTTTAGCACAAAAGCAGAAGCAAAGGGGAGCTTTTATTTATGCAGATGACAGTTACCCAAATGCCGTGAACACAATGAGAAGCAGCAATAAAACATGAGACAAAAGTCAAACTCTCCACTGCTCTGTTCCCGCACCTAATCCTGATGACCGGGCTGAAATACTTCTAGGTAGGCTAAGGGCCACCAGCCCTCCACACATTGTCCTCGGAGCACAGGCCAGCCACACCGGCTGCTTGTCCGGAACCCAGCATCCAACTTTTGACCACTGTACTTAGGGGTTACCACAGAAGGTGCATCGCCTTAATAGATGGCCAATTTGCAGACTAGATAAAAAGTTTGCCAAAATCCAAAGACTTTCTAGATCGGTTTCTACTTTACTTGAACACAAGAGAGCATCATGACTCTTTCTTAAAAAAAAAAAAAAAATCTATCCTGTTCTTACTGGGTGACCCTCTCTACAGTACATTTTATATTCACTGTTTCCCTTCCAAGAGCTTTTACAGAATGACCAGAGAAGGAGAAGGACAAATCAGAACAAGTCACCTCACCAACGTGAGTCTACATGTCCTAACCTGTAAATAGAAAGGCCACCCAGAATTACGGTGAAGGATATTCAGTCTCAAAGGGATCAGTCAGTCTGTGTCTATGAATCATGGAGACAGAACTAAGTGCAGAAACTGAGTTCCAGGAAACTTTAGTACAACCACAGTTTCTTGAAATTTTAATAAAGTAATTTCCTCTAGGATTAAAATAATTTAAAAACTATGACACAGTTCCTTGGCAAACCTTCTCTGAATAATTGTGGGAGGCAAGTAAGGAGCAAAGGAAAGAAAAGAGCTTCCAATTCTCTTATACTCAGCTAAGGTGCTTTCATGTAAAATCCTGGAATTATCTGTTTATCGCATTACTATGGGCAGATCAATAATATAGCCAGCTGGCAGGCCAAACGATAAATCCTATCCTAGTTGAAAACAAAATATTGTCTAAGAAATTCCTGGACAGCAGGAACTGATTTGGGGGCATGAGAAAAAGAAAACAGGTAGATTGCCCTCTTACCTAACCCAGCGGGCAGTCACCTCTAAACAAATTCCCAGCCCTGCGGAAGGCAGGTGAGAACACAATATTCCATTGTTTTGCAGGCCTTGAAGACCCACACTCAAGCAATCCCTGCTCAGTCCTCATTTCTCCAGGCACTAACTGCTGTAATCAGAGAACACGCCTACACATCCACACACCTGCACAGGCCAGGACCAGCACTGGCCAGACCTGGGTACCAGCCGGAGAGAGATGGATCCTTGACCCCTATGTACACAACAGGGGAGTCCTGGTGACCCGCTAAGTACTACTGAATGGAGCCACGGGGATAAGAGTGATTGACACGGAACTGACAATGACGAGCAGCATGCAAAGACTATAAATTAGCCCGTGAAAACTGATGAGATATCGCAAGCCAGCCCCACACTTTGGAAGGAGATGGCCAACCACAGGGGTGCAGTATGCTTTTGAAGACACATGCCAACTCCTTGTGATCACAGAAAGTACAACAGCAGTGAGGGAGGCTGGGGACCTCAGACTCGGGTCCGAACGGAGAGCTTTTCTCTCTGGTTACCAACTATCCATCCTTTGATTTTGGCAACCCCCAACTGCTTTAAAACCTCGAATCAAACTAGTCCGTTTCCCAATAGCTTATTCACAAGATATATTACTAGGGATGTAAGTAACCATTCAGTATCTTATTACTCCATAAAACTTCCTTCTTCCCCAGCTGGAGCTATAAAGCACATAAAGCACTAGGGGGCTGCATTTATACGCAACGGTAATGCCACCCGAAACCACCACTGAACTCACGGTATGCCAAATGAGTAAGTGGGACTTACCAATTTTCTGGTTAAAAATCTTGTCAAAGGTGATTTCATTTCTCTCCTGAAGATACTTCTGCATCACACTCCGGATACTAAAAGAGAAGAGTGACACGTTTTTAGCAGCGAAAGCCTGCATCATGAGAAACCATCCCCAGCGTGGACAACACATAGATGTCTTAACTCAACGCAGCTGGTTGACCAGAGAGCCCTCACAATGACATCCGTGACTGCATGGAGGGCTGATGGCACTTAAACCTGGAGGCGTCATGACCCCAGCTGGTGCCCCCTCCCGTGACTCAGGGCCGACCTGACATGTGGACACTTGACCAAAAATAACTTAAGGACTGACTGTGGAAAGTTCGCCCTCAACACCACCGTTTTTCAAAATACACACAAGCATGAGCACACGTGACACATTCTGCTAATCGATTAATGAGCTTCTTTCTAAAACAAAAGCAAATGTTCCCTGGATACATGACTGAGATTTTTAAAAACCACATTTCTATACATCAACAATAAACAGCGAGAAAACATAATTAGAAGGAAGATTTCACTTAAGATAAAATAAGAAACACCAAATGCCTTGAAATAAATCCTTCAAAATATGTGCAAGAACTTTGTAGGAAAATTACAAAATGTACTGAAAGACGTAACAGAAAAGCTTAATAGATGGAAAAGTACACCACAGTTATGAACAGAAAGATTCAATACTGCAAAAAACCAACGTCTACCCAAATTTATCTATAAAATCAATTCAACCCCAACTCCCATCACTATTCCACAGAGTTTTTCATAGAACATAGAAACAATCAGGTCTTTATAATACAGAACAACACGGGATCAAGAATAGCAAAAACATTTACAAAGAAAGAGAGTATCGAGAACAAGGCTTATTATGAAGCTAAAATAATTAAGAAAGGATAAACAAATTAATCAATGAAATGGAATAGAGAGCACATAAACATGGAACTTTAATATATAAGGCAGAAAAATGGAGAAACTAGGGATTATTCAACAAGTGAACCAAAAGTGAATATCCAAATGGAAAAAGTAGAAACTGAGTCTCTATCATCCACTGGTGGGAAAAAAACTGGCAGCAGCACCCCCCCCCTTTTAAAAACTTTTTAAAACTAACTGATTGAGGTATAATCTATATATAGTTAAATGCATATTTATGTGTACCAATAGATGAGTTTTTCACATTTAACTACTATCCTAATCAAGATACAGAATATTATTTTTTTTTAAGATTTTATTTATTTGAGAGAGAGAGCACGAGTGGGGAGGAGGGGCGGAGAGGGAGAAGCAGACTCCTCGCTGAGCAGGAGGCCCCACGAAGGGCTCCATCCCAGGATTCTGGGATCATGACCTGAGACGGAGTCAGACGCTTAACTGACTGAGCCAGCCAGGTGCCCCAAGATATAGAATATTTCTATCACCCCAAAAGGTGCCCCTTTGCAAGTCTCCCCATATTCTAGGATCCAGTCAAATACTGATCTCCTTTCTGTTAATTCAGATTACCTACTCCTTCTAGAATTTTAGATAAATAAAATCACACAATATGTTGTCTTGTGTGCCTGGCTTCTTTCACTTGACATAAGCAAGCTTCCTCCATATTGCTGTGCACATAAGTATTTAGTTCCCTCTTATTGCCAAGTAGTATGGCATTGTACGAATATTCCACCATTTGTTTACCCGTTCATCTGTTGATAGACATTTGGGTTGTTTCCAGATTGGGGCTATTATGAATAAAGCTGCCTTAAATATTTGTAAGTCTTTATATGAGCACATGTTTTCATTTCTCGTGGGTAAATATCTAGGAGGGAAATTGTTGGTCATATGGTTAATTATATTTAACATTATGAAAAACAGCTGAATTATATTCCACAATGTGTGATGTTATATTCCCACCAACGATGCATGAAGTCCCAGTTGCCCCATGTCCCTTGCCAACACTTTGGCTGTCAGTCTTTTCAGTTTTAGCCACGTTAGGTAGTGTAAGTGGTGGCTTATTTTAATTTGCATCTCCCTAATGAATGACGATGTTGAGTATGTTTGGACATTATTGGATTATTGGAGTGCTTACATCTTCTCCTGTGAGGTGTGCAGTGAAATCTTTTGCCTACCTTTTAATTGAGTTATCTGTCTTATGACTCAATTGTAAAATTTCTATGTCCTGGAAACAAGTCCAGTGTCAGATTTATGCGATCGTAATATTTTCTCCCAGTCCACACCCTGTCTTCATTTCCTTCATGAAGTCCTTCCAAGAGCACAAGTGTCTAGCCGATGAGTTCCAATGTATTATTTCGTTGGTGGACCACGCTAAGAAATCTTTCACATCCCACGGTCAGAAAGATTTTTAACCTAATATTTTCCTTTAGAAATTTTAAAACTCTAGCTTTTATGTTTAGGTCTAAGATCCGTTTCAGGTTAATTTTTGTGTACGATGCAAAGTAAAATCTCAAGGTTCTTTTTTTCCCTTATAATACCTAGTTATTCCGGTATCGTTTGTTGGGGGGGAAAAAAGTATCCTTTCTCCATTGAATTACCCTGGCATCTTTGTTGATGCAACACTAAATTTGGGCAGGTCTATCTTTGGGCTATCCTGTTTCATTGATCTGTATCTCTATCCTTCCATCAATACTACATTGTCTTGATTGCTAGAGGTTTAGAGTTGTCTTGAAATCAGGTAATCCAACTTTGTTTTACTGCTTTTGTGGGGTTTTTGGTTTGTTTGTTTGTTCATTTTTTGGCTATCCTAGGTTCTCTGCATTTCCATTTAAGTTTTTTCCCAGAAATTTCTTCCCAGAAAAAGCCTGATGGGGCTCTGATTTGGATTGTGCTGAATCTATAAATCAGTCTGGGGGGAATTAACCTCTTAATAATATGAAATGTACAATCCATAAATATGACATACTTCTCCATTTACTTAGGTCTTCTTTAATTTCTCTCATTGCTATATTGTAGCTCTCAGTACAGAAGTCTTACCTTTTCTTGCAATCGCTTTCTCTGGTTTTGATATCAGGATAATATGATTCATAAAAGGAGATGGGGATAATTCCTTTCTCCTCTATTTTCTAAAAGAGTTGGTGATTGATAGTGTTAATTATTCCTTAAATGTTTGATAGAACTCATCAGTGAAACCATGTGAGTAGAATTTTCTTTGTGGGAAGGTCTGAAACTTACACATTCCATTTCTTTCATAGATGTAGGGCTACTTATATTTTCTGTTTCTTCTTGAATTAGCTTAGGTGACTTGTGTCTTTTAAGTAATTTGTCCATTTCTTCATCCAATCTGTCTAATGGAACTCAAAATAATGATTCTGAGTAAGAGAAGCCAGGTCAAAAGAGACAGACAGACAGACAGAGACAGAGAGAACACACTGTTTGATTATAAAGAGGCAGGAGCAAACACTGGGGGGATGATGTATATGGTAAAATAATATACATACATCTCTTGGCACAAGAGCTCCTAAAAGCCTTGGAATTTCTTAGTGGTAGAAGTATCTTATTCATAATAAGCCCTTTTCAGCCCTACCTGAGTTAATGCTAATGGAGGTAACTCTTGGTAGGCCCCTAGACAGCTTCAGGATGGAGCCAGCTGCCAGAGGAACCAACCATGTGATTAGAGGGTTGGAAATGTTAGCCCCACCACTTGACATCTGAGAGACTAGAGACTGAGTTCAACTACCAGCGACCATAATTAAGCATGCCTATGTAATGAAACTTGGATAAAAACTCCAGAACGATGAGGTCTAGAGAGCTTCCAGGCTGGTGAACCCATGTATGTGCTGGGACAGAGGTGCTCCACTCCACCTCTTCCCAGAAGACCTTGCCCTATGTAACAGCCCCTTTGAAGTTCCTGATTTGTATCCTTTACAACAAAACGAACCATAAGTATAGCACCTTCTTGAATTCTGGGAGTCGTGCCAGGGAAATACCAAACGTAAGGGGAAGATCATGGGACCCTCAAACTTGCAGTCAGCCAGACAGTAATGCAGATAGGACCCCATTTGCAGCTGGCATCTGAAGTGGGGCAGTCTTGTGGGACTGAGCCCTTAACCTGGGAGTCTGTGCCAACTCTGGGTGGTTAGCATCAGAATTGAATCCAATTGCAGGACACCCCGCCGGTGTCAAGGAATTGAGAATTGTTGGAAGGTGACATCATGTATGTGCTTGTTGTCTTAATTTTGGTAATGGCTTCACAGGTTTAGACAAATTTTGCCAAACTAGACATCTGAGAAATGTAGTTCATTTTACATTAATTATACCTCAAAAAAGCTGGGTTTTCTAAAATTGTATCACAAGGAGGTGATCAGCAAAATCTTGAGTGTTGGAAATTCTCTACAACACCTGACCCTATTTCTTTAACAAAAAAATTTCAAGAGGGAAAAATGATGGACAGGAACCTATAGTTCAAAAAAAAATGTAAAAGAAATAACAGGCATAATGGATGGACCTTATTTAAAACTCAATCCGAGTAAAAAAATATCTTATAAAAACTGGAGAAATATGAATACAGACTGAATATCTGATGTTAAGAAAGTATTACATTTTAGCAATGGCAATGTATTATATTTTTATATTTTAAAAGAGTTATCTTTTAGTGATACATACAGAAATTTTACAGATGAAATGATCTATTATGTCTACTGCTTCAAAATAATCTAAAGGGAATTAGGAGGTATGGATGAAACAAGATTGGCTATGTGTTGATAACATATAAAATTGAGTAATTGCTACATCAATTTCATTATACTATTCTCTCTGTACGTGGTTAAAATTTTCATTACAGAAAGTTTTTTAAAAAATCAAATTCTGGGACGCCTGGGTGGCTCAGTCGGTTAAGCGTCTGCCTTCGGCTCAGGTCATGATCCCAGGGTCCTGGGATCGAGTCCCGCATCGGGCTCCCTGCTCTGCGGGGAGTCTGCTTCTCGCTCTGCCTCTGTCTCTCTCTCTGTCTCTCATGAATAAATAAATAAAATCTTTAAAAAAAAAAAAAATCAAATTCTGGCCTCCAGACTCCTGAACCATTTCTTTACATACCTCCTCATCAAAATAAGGCATATATACTATATATAAAACCCTATATATTGCTTGGAGGCCTAATGAATTTTTAAAAAAATTTAATGCCAAATGGTTAGAGATATATCAACCCTACCCGTCATGACCTATTGGGGTCCTGCCATACAAATACCATACAAGGTAAGTATAATAAATATCATATCATAATTTAAAATTTTTTTCTGCTACTGAAGTTCTTGAAAGATCTGCTCTCTACTGGCCAAGGACTAGGCAGGCTAAGTCGTACTTGAACATCTTACTAACAGAGAAACTACACTATTTATGACCTAGTTAGCCAATTCCCATTATTAAAAGCCTCTATATTCTCTACGAGGTTTAATTCTGTTTTATTCTGATGTCCAAAACAAAATGCATTTAAACAAATATCTCTAATAGTATGTGACATATCACCTAAAAAATAAAAAATGAGGGTACATAAGGTAGTTGTGAAGATAAAGCAAGATAAGAGACTGCTTTGTAAGAAGCACGATACAAATGAGTGATTACCATTACTGACCACCAAGAAACCCAAAAGGCAGATTTTTTTAAAGATGAGATGACTAAGCAGTCTTACAAAGATTCAATTCCCCCAAAAGGAAATTGCTTTCTTTTATATGTAGTTACTAAATATTTTCCACTAACTGCTCATTAAACACCCAAAATAGAGCTACATTATCCCAAGTCACAATAAAAACTCCACCACTAGATTTAAAACCACTGAATTCTGCCAGATAGACTCTGAAGAGGTCTGTAAGAGAATCTGGTATGATTTAATGTCAACTCTTCTCAAGGTTCCTTGGTTCACCAGATCTTTGGCAGGAAAGTCTTGCATATAATTTGCATAACATTAAACATTTCAGTATGAGGCAATCTACACTTAGACAATCACAACCCAATTAAGCTAAATGTGAATTTAAGTTCCTTTGTGTTTTTTTCTACAATATTTTGACAACCCATATCAGCTTTTTAATGCCTTTTCCTTTGCAATATATTACCTGATATTAAAATGACACTAAACATAACTTGAATTTCATTGGTCCGAGAAAACCCATCATGTTAACAAAAGTCGTCCCTGAACAGATACAATTGGAAGGATGGACACATTTATGGGGTCATCAGCTTACCTAATCAAAGCTACGAAACCTCATGCTCTACACCATCCCTTCGAATCAGTTACGATGATCATGTTAGGATCCATTCACCTTCATTTTTCCAGAATACTTCTGAATCGGCAACAGCACAGGAACAGCTAAGCCTCGGAGGACGAGGGAGAGACCGAGGCCAGGAGAGTCTGTAGCAGGGTCTGGAGCATCCTCCTTGTTTCCAAGAGCAAGTTTCCACGTCATTATCTCATTTACAAGATTCCAAGGGCCTCTCATTTTGCCCACCGTCCAAACTCCTTAGCATGTTACAGGCAGCATTTCCAAAGGGGCCCCAGCCCACCTCATCACCTGCATCCTGCCTCTGTCTTTCTCCCAGAGCAGTCATGCTTGGTTTTTTTTACTGCTCAATGATTCTGTACATGCCAGTCCTCCTAATGCCTCTTTTCACATGCAAACCTCCTACTTATCCCCCAGGGTCCAGGCCGGGGGTCATTGACACTGCGATGCCTTCCCCATCTCTTGCAGAGGTAAGTCACTTGGGATTCCCCTGCCTGTCCTGTGGCACTGCTATACCACTTGCCCCAAGTGTACTCTAAGTATCTGTGTATCTCTTGTATCTCCATCCTCTTGGGGAGGAAAAGCTGATGCATTCATCTGTTCGCGTAATCATTCATTCATTCATTCATTCAAAATATGTCCTGCATCCTTTCTTTGAGACAGCCGGCCACTGTGGGTGACACCAGGGATACACACAGTGAGTCCTCCCGTGTCTCTGCCCTGGAGGAGCCCATGTCTACAGGGGTGACAGAGGAGTAAACAGGAAGCCCCAGTCCAATGTGGCAAGTAAGCTTCAACAGGGGCTGCAGAGCCCAGTCAACTGAAGCACAGAACCTGAGGGGCCTCTGGCAAAGACGAAATCAGAGAGAGCGCAATGGGACCACTCGAGAAGGATCTTATAAGTCATGCCAGCTTGTACCAAATAACTGAACCAAATGGACAGACGACAGCGGCAATTAAAACACACACACACACACACATAAATGCCAGATCACAAACACTTCCTACTTTTAGACTCATTTATTTTTCTAACTATGTGCAAAGCATACCTTCATTACCACCCATGAGATTAATGTCAGCTCTTCATGGCTTTTTTTAAAGCAAACACTTCCTTTCCAAAGACTGACAGATGACATTCTGTTTCTACCACTGGTAAAAATCCTGATTCGCTGGACACAAGTCGCTGTACCTCCTCGTCCCCCAAACACCACCCAGACCTATCGTCTCCCACTCTTCCCCGAGACAACGTGAACCAGGCTGGGACCTCAGTGCATGAGCACCGTCTGGTCTGGGCAAATGGATTCACAAACTAAAATATGCTCCACAGAAGATCGGTCAATATAATTTTTCTTTGACTTGTCTTTCAGTTTGGTATATGATACCTATTGTCCTACGAGAACTCAGCGTGATCATATCATCATATCCACTGATCTTCTCCTTTAGAGCTTCCAGGTTTCGTGGCTGCTTACAAGAACCTTTTATTATACTCGAGTAAAAAAAAAAATACATTCTCTCATATTTTTAATATTTTTATAATTATCTCACTGAACACTCTGGCATTTATTTTTTTTATACAAAGCATGAGGTTTCGTAGCTTTGATTAGGTAAGCTGATGACCCCATCAAGAAGGGATTATAACTTGGACAGCCGGTGATCACACACCATTCTTTCCCCACCAGACTCGAAGTGTCACCTTTATGCATAAACCAAATTCACACATACACGGCTTTGCATGTGTGGGCCAGGGCTGTGTGTGCCTACACCAAAACCACAAGTGTAACTGCTACAGCAATGTTTTCTTTTTGACGGAGCAGATTCCCCGTTGTTTCATTTTTTTCAAAATGGGACTGGTTATTTTTGCCCATTCTTCTCTTCTAGATGAAGGGTCATCTCCTTTCAAGTTCCTTGAAACTCTCGTTTGGATTTTGATTGGGATTGCCTTGGATTTAGAGATTCTCTTGAAGAGAACTGACATCTTCCCAAACTGCGTCTTCCTTCTTACCTAGAAATATCTTGTAGCTCTCCATTTATCCAGGTTATCTTGGTCTTAATAAAGTTTTGTTTTTCTCCATACTGGGTCTTGTCAGTAATTACGGTAGTTAGTGAGGTCTAGGTTTAGAACAACGCATTAGAAAACACTTATTTTAAAATAATTATTTTGAAATGTTTTGACAAATTAATATTCAAATAACTTAAAAATAGAAAGCTATTAAAGTCATTTCAGTAAGAGAGACTTTGCATCTCATAGTTTCATTAGGTGCTGGAAGGATGCTTACAGGGTAGATCGTCGTAAACAGCAAGGGTTATTATTTTTTTCCTGCTAAATTTAAATATCGGAGCTATGATTTAAACGAGAGTCATGAAGTTCAGTGAAGTCTTCTGCACCCAGGGGGGTAAATGGATATCGTTTTCTAAAGTTTCATTTCTTACTATGCTTTCTCTCTTAGAAATCCTTCTTGTGTGTTTTTTTTTCCCCCTTCATCGTTCCTCAGGTCAACAGGTTGTAAATCTGTCCACACCACTTGGATTAGTCAGGACTCTGGCTGCAAGTGAACTGACTAAAACCCTACCCACACCTTTGCGATCGGTGTCATGGAGTCTCTTTCTGAGTCACCTACTGCGGTTTCCAAAAAGCACATTCGTCCTCCGGGCACACACACCCCCCTCCCCGCCCGGGGCCTAAGTTGTTGGAGATGCAGCACGACTTGCATCTGTGTGCACGCTCCCACAAGGAGTTTATATCCTAAGTCTCCAACGCTCTTACCCTGACATGGGGTCAACCGAGGCTTCCAGCAGCCCTGCAAGCATAGGGTTGTGATCCTTGGGTCTAGCCGGCTACTCTGTTGTTTTTAAACATAATTCTAAAAATGTTCAAATGTGCAAAAGAGTATAGTATAGGGAGCCCCCATAACTGGCCTTCAACGCCCCCTGAACAGCGGCCAAGGTTTTTAGTCTGCGGCTTTTATCCTCACCCTGACTTTCCCTTCAGTTTCCTTTTTTAAAGATTTTATATATTTATTTTGACAGAGAGAGGGAGAGAGTAGGAACGGGATGGGGAGAAAGGCAGAGGGAGAGGGAGACGCAGACTCCCCGCCGAGCAGGGAGCCCGATGCGCGACTTGATCCCAGGACTCTGGGATCATGACCTGAGCCGAAGGCAGGTGCTTAACCGATTGAGCCACCCAGGCATCCCTTTCCCTCAGTTTTCAAAGTATTTTAAAGCTTGAAACCTCTGACTGCATGTCATTCTACCCTTACTACCTCAGTTTGCATTTCTAAAGATTAGGGACACTTTCCTTACATAAATACAATCTATTATTATTATTCCCCAACACCCCCCCCCCCGAAATAATAACTCCTGAAGATCTACTACCCAGTTCCCATTCAAATTTCCAAAATTCTTTCAGAGGTGGCTTTTGAGCCAGGATCTAATCTAATGTAATCAAGATCACACATTCATTGGCCTGTTCTCCCTCTCCAATCTGTTATAATCCAGAGTATCTCCCTCTCTCCACCACCCACTTGTTATCGTCACACCAGTGACTTACTGAGGACACCAAGATAGCGGTCTGGAGGAGGGCTCCCATTCTGGATTTATCTGTTCACTTCCTCCTAAGGCCAATCTGTTCCTCTATTTCCTGTAAGCTCAAAGTTTACCTCTAAAGACTGGATTATATTTGAGGCCAACATTTGGGAGTGAGAATGGCCTTGGTACTGGATGGTCTTGGTATTTCATATTGCCTCGCCTAAGAAGGTACATAGGTATTTTTTCTTATTGATGTGAAAATTACTTAGAAAACTGAGTTGGTGATAGTCTGATTTCTCCTTTTCAAATTCCCCATGACATTTCATCTATTGGGTTCATACTCTGATGACCTTTGCCTACATCAACACTTTCATGAAGGGTTGCAAAAATGGGGGCGCCTGGGTGGCTCAGTCGTTAAGCATCTACCTTTGGCTCAGGTCATGATCCCAGGGTCCTGGGATCGAGTCCTGCGTCGGGTTCCCTGCTCTGCGGGAAGCCTCTCCCACTCCCCCAGCTTGTGTTCCCTCTCTCTCTCTCTCGCTGTGTCTCTGTCAAATAAATAAATAAAATCTTAAAAAAAAAAAAAAGAGTTGCAAAAATGATGACTCTTCTAACATTTGCTGCAATCCTGTAAGGAAGAATTATGTCCCATCAAGTAGGACTTTCTGATCACCCTCAGATGTAGCTCTTACAGGAAAAGTAAGAAAAGTGCTAAATTCTTTACCTTTTTGATTGTCACTTTTCGGGGATGGAGTTGGTACCATATTTTGACCACCAGTGGTGATCAGTAAGGTGTTCTGTTTTTATCCGTGTTGTTTGGGGATCTCCCTTTCCGATATCATGGATGTATTAGCTTCATACTGCTGCTATAACAAAGTACCTCAAACTTGGGGGCTTCAAACAAGAGAAGTGTATTATCTCACAGATGTGCAGGTCAGAAGTCTGGAATGGGTCTTGCTCAGCTAAGATCAAAGTGCCAGCACAGCTTTGTTCCTAGTGGAGGCTCTAGGGGAGTATCCATCTCCTTATCTTTGTGAGCTTCGAGAAGCCACCCATATTCCTTGGTCTGTGACTCCATTCTACCATCAAAGCCAGCAAAGGGCAGATATTCCTTCTCATGCTACCGCACTCTGACTCTGACTCACCTCTCTTCCTTGCAATGGTTCTGGGCACGGCCGGATAACTCAGGATAATAATCTCTTATTTTAAAGTCTGCACATCAGCTGCCTGAATTATATCTGCATCCTAATACTTTCTTGCCATGTAACGTTCACATACTCACAGGTTCTGGGGACTAGGTCGTGGACATCTGGGGGGCGGGGGGCTGCTATTATTCTGCCCACCACAAGGGCCTGAATATATTCAGAGTATTTTCATCAACTGTAGCCATATTCTTTTGATAGTCACACTGTCCTGCCTTGGCCAGTGAGGACCCCTTCTTTCTGCCCCTGCACTTGTGAGATCTGGTGCCCACCCCAACTCTTGGATGGCTCCTTTTCCTGATACAACAGATAACAGAAGCTCCAGGCTCTTCTTGCCCAGGCCCTGCCCACGCCCAGAGGCAGGTGTGTTTGTGAAGGGTACCCACTGCAAGAGGACAGCAGTTGTCTCTCAGGTTTTTCCACGGCTGAAGCTGAGACATATATGTATGTGATAAGACCCTCCCCTCAAAAAAAATCATGAATTTAAAATGACTTTCCAATTCAAATTTAACCAGGGTTTTTACTTAGCTCTTGTCTTGTACTCCTGTATCTCTTCATTTACATTTAAAATCTTGGTTCTTATTACCCGGCTGTATTTACACAGTCTATATGAAATGATTTTAAACTAACAGTAACATTAACACTTCTGAAGGCAGCCCTATTTATCCTTAAAACATACAGGACAATTTGGCATCATCTTGCAAAACTGAAAACGCCCCTCTCTTACTTCTAGGGGTCTATTCTACAGGCCCAAACATACCCAGGTCAGCACATTCGCTGCCATGGCGCTTGTGATTATGAACACCGGGTTAGGTCAGCAACGGTTTTATGATGCATCATGCAGCAATTCAAAAGACTGAGAAGCCTCTCCACGTTACCAATGAGGACAAGCTGAACATGTCTCAGTAGGTACAGAGGGCAGGTTGTAAAGGGACTCACTACTTTGTTCCTGACAAACACAACCCCATCCCAGGATGATGTCAACAACCTTTCTGTGTGAAGGTTAAATGTGCAACCTGTTTCATTAATTTCCTATCACCATTTAGAATGGCCTGTTAACAAGGTTAACATGAAAAATCCTTTACGTATCTAGAGTAAACAGACAAGTAGGGTCAAGCCAAGGACACGCATGTACTGCTGATGTGCAGAGAGAGAGAATTTTACTTTTTGTTTTTTAAGATAAGGGTACCTGTGAAATTACAAGAAGATGTCTAGGGTCAGAAAACATTAAGAAACTTTGACATGTAGCCTTTCTCAATTTATAACATGGCCATTGTTAATGATAACTAACTCTATTACTGAACATGAAATTTATGATACCTTGTCTTTTAAGGAATTATTCATATATTTATTATTAAATCAACATCTCCAATGAAATTATATGTGAGCTACCAGAGTACCTTATCAGATCCCTATAGTTGATTACCCTTACTGGGTGAAAACAATTCATTTTCAAAGATTTTATTTATTTGTCAGAGAGAGAGAGCGAACATAAGCAGGAGGAGAGGCAGAGGGAGAGGGAGAAGCAGACTCCCCGCTGAGCAGGGAACCTGATGTGATGCAGGGCTCGATCGTGACCTGAGCCGAAGGCAGATGCTTAACCGACTAAGCCACCCAGGTGTCCTGACAATTCATTTTCAAACTGTGTTGGTAATATCTGAAATTGACACTGTTCTAAGAACCTTCTTTTCTTAGATGATTCATATGGCAAAAGATAGTCTGTAGGTATCTATTAAAATGCAGTTTTGAGCCCTTTGCTAGCAATGTGATCTTGAACAATTAGTTTCTCTCTGAACCTGAATTTCCTCCTTCTAAAGGAGATGATGAGTATTGTAGAGCCATTTCCAAGAATCTGAAAATAAGGAAGAAAGCGTGCCCTCTGAGAGTAAAGATTTAAATCAATACGTAACACAAAGGGCAGAGAAATGCCAAAGTTTCCTGGGCTGGCTGGCCCTGGCTGTGGCTTCAGTAACTGTCTTATCAGATCCAGAGGAGGTCTGCCCCCCAGTGAGAACCGGAAGGACGGGTCATCACAGAAGTCATCACTGCCAGGGAATTCAAGGACTTCACATCCAGCGTAAAGCCACCCCGTGGGGAAGTGACTTGGTCCCAGCTACTGAAACTGATAAGCCTCAGGCTAGACGCTTCTGACCCCTCAGGACATTCCAACCCCTTCGGCCATGAGCCCATGCAGGCTGCCCTACCTTCTGAGGAACAGTACACTTCCACGAGGGAAACTCCCAGGAGAGAATGCTCTGGTCACACAGCCTTCAGGCATCTGAACTCCTGGCAGATTAGTGTTGAGCATAAAGTAGTAAATTTGATATTCTACTTAGTTTGGCTTTTCAGATAAATCTACTAGGTGAATTAGTGCATTCTGGGGAGTGGGAGCCTCTAGCTTCATCTGATTCTCAAGAGGGTCTTTATATAATAAGAACCATTGGGCACGAGGAAAAATATGGGTTAGTCAGGCAGACTTGGCTGACTGGCATGCATTTTACTGTAAAAGACAGACGTGCTTGGGCACCTGGGTGGCTCAGTTGGTTGAGCGACTGCCTTCGGCTCGGGTCATGATCCTGGAGTCCCGGGATCAAGTCCCACATCGGGCTCCCTGCTCGGCAGGGAGTCTGCTTCTCCCTCTGACCTCCCCCGCCATGTGCTCTCTCTCTCTCTCTCGTTCTCTCTCTCTCAAATAAATAAATAAAATCTTTAAAAAAAAAAAAAAGACAGACGTGCTCAATGCAGTGATAAAATCTAGTTTCTGGGTCTGAATGGCTGAGGGTCATCCCAGAGACCACAGGAAGGACACTAGTGTCTAAGGAGACAGCCCAAATAGACAAAACGTACCTTTCAATATGGTGGACAAGTCTGGAGCATTTTTTTTTCTTTTTTAAACTTCTACCTACCACAATAGAGGATAACTGTAAAAACTAAAAACAGTATATACATGTAAAACTATAAAGCACTGCATACAAGTATTAGTGAGGTTTTTTAACTCTCAATTCAAATCTATCAAATAAATATGAAATAAATGATCAGCTCTCGCTGATATACACATACAGATCTAAATGTTAAGTCCAACAAGTGGATCACCATGGAGATCCTTTCAGTATTGACCCAAGTCACGCTCCAGTTCTGGAGAGAGCTTCCAAAGAGGAGAAGGTTGGAATCAGGGACGCCTGGGTGGCTCGGTCGTTAAGCATCTGCCTTCAGCTCAGGTCATGATCCCGGGGTCCTGGGATCGAGCCCCACATCAGGCTCCCTGCTCAGCGGGAAGCCTGCTTCTCCCTCTCCCACTCCCCCTGCTTGTGCTCCCTCTCTCACTGTCTCTCTGTGTCAAATAAATAAATAAAATCTTAAAAAAAAAAAAAAAAGAAGGTTGGAATCAATGAGGCACTTCCAAAGAGTCTTGCTTTTTCTTTCTGTTCTGCCATCACAGACCCTACCCCTAGATCCCTAGATGGTCATGAGATAACCAGTACGAAAAGGCCAGGAAAAAATAAGCTTTTCTTATTTTGTAACCTGATCTTTTTTTTTTTTTTTTAAATAATTTGAACACCCATTCCCCATTAAGAAGGGCACTTTAGTAAAAAGACAGAGACACACAGAGACACTGGCTGGTTTTCCTTATGGAATAAAAAACCAAGCAAACGATTGAACCCTAAGAAATCCCTGACCACAGAAACTGTCACACTTCTTTGGGGGGTGGGGGGAGATCATGAACCTAAGTATATCCCCTCTCATGCATGACTCAGAAACTGCTCATGTGCAGAAAACACCTTCCCCTTCTAGGCCAGTTCTAGTTGTGACATTTTGCATAAATAATCAGCTTTTCTCCACTGCCGGTGGCAACCAAAGAGAAGGAAGCAAGTCCTAAATGGAGCACAGAAGACAGCACAAAAGCTTTACACTCTAGTCTATACTTAATGTTGGGATGACAAAAGCCACCGCATAATTAGGGTGTCATTATAAGAAAAGAAACAGTAAACATAGCTAAGGAAAGAATGACCGATGAAAGAGGAATATTAAAATCCCTTGACCTTGCCTGTTAGGGTTAGTTCTGTTTCTAAATGGAGTCTAGGTACCTCGTTTACCACCCCTCCCAACCAAATAGCAAAAGTCTCATATTTGTAAAAGAAGACACATCTGAAATGTCATCTCAGCTTTAGACATTCACAATGCAAAATGAAAGCGTGCCGTACTCGACAGCTGTGTACATGCCTTCCCATGTAGCTTCGAGTTCATTTTTAACTTAAGCCCTTATCGAACACAATGCAGATACAGAACATTTAGAGTAACCTGAAAATATAACCAGAGTGCTCTTTCTAGAAAAATAACAAAAAACAATGGACTGACTTAATTACACAAAGCACAAACACGGAGAGCGCATTCTTCAGTCAACGTGCCCTGCTGAACACGGAGATGCTTGCTGCCTTCCCCAGCAAACTCCTAATGGAGTTGTAGGTATAAGTTCTTGACTGTATGAAACATAAGCCCTAAAATCCTCAGAAAAAGACTTTTGCAGCATAATTACAGCTCATTCTCTTCCTAAAATATTTTAGCCTATACTTATCTAAGAAGTATACAGGGCCTGGAACTTACTTAGCACTTGGCAAGTGGCAGTCCCTGTCATAATACACGTGTAATCTATCCTAGCTTCCAAATTCTGACTTAATGGAAATGTTAATCCCCTAATCAAACTCATGTAATGAATTTTAAATCACTGGAGGAACCAAAAATTTTCTCCCCATAATGGAACTTTAGGGACTCAAACATACACTTGAAATACGATTTTTCACTCGTTTTACCATCACTGAATTAATTATAGTAATTTTACAGGTATCGTTTTAGTCTTTGTAAATTTTAATATTCTTATTTAGCCAGGTAATGTTCAGACTGATAAGCAGAGATTACACAGAGTACATACAGACTTCAGCTAGATTTAGGGAGTGACTAAAGGAACAGGGGGACAGCTTCCCATGAAAGCCACTGTGGGATGGGGAGCTGCCCTCAGATACTGGAAAACCTGTCACTTTTTACAAGGGATTAAACTTGTTTGGCATAACCACAAAAGGATAGCAAAAGATCAGCGCACAGAATGACTGCAAAAGAGCTTTCCAATACCACAGAGCTTCCAAAGATGTTCCTCAAAGATGACCTGCCTGGACATCAGACAGGGACGTCACCCATCCAATGTATGACTAAATTGGATGCCCTCCAAGATGTTTTCAAACATGAGATACTACACTGCTATGTTATTAACATGCAATCTATTAATGTCTAAGGAATACTGAAATGAATCCCCTTATGCTCAATACACTGAAGCCAGCTGCTTTTAGGCTATGATTTTGGGTTCATTTTACTGAAGCAAAGACCTCCAAAGGATGAGTTAACTCTCCTAATTGCTTAGTTATCTGTATTTAAGAGTAGCATGCTTGTTAACTCTATGTACTAAGGTCAACATAGCCCAGAGCCTAATGGATAGATGATGGATTAATGGAAAGATGGATGGAGGAGGGGATGGATGGATGGATGGATGGATGGATGGATGGATGGTTGGATGGAAAGAAGGAAGGAAGGACAGACAGATGGACGGATGGATGGATGGAAGAAAGAATGGATGGAAGGATGGAAGGATAGATGGATGGACCAAAGGAAGAAAGAATGGATAGAAGGATGGGTGGATGGAAGGATGGATGGATGAATGGATGGATGGAAGGATGGATGGATGGGTGGGCGGATGGAAGGAAGGAAGAAAAAGAGGGATGGTAGAAGGGGAATAAGAGGGAGGAGTAGAAAAGAAAGAAAAAGAACTGAGTGAGGCATCATGTGTACAAGGTTCTAGACAGACAATGCCACCACAAAGCAAGAGGAAGAAAACTGAGAAGAAATCTGGGAAATTCACTTACTTATGTGTCTAAGGGTCAACATTTGCTCTTTGCTGCTTGAGCCAACAAACCAACTTTTCAGAAGTCCTGGCTCCCAAGCCTGCTTCCTCAGAGCACAAGGGGCTCCACGCAATGCTGCTTTATATCTGCTACTGTTTTGTACTTTCTCAAGGTGTCACGTTTTGTGCTACATATAATCCCTACAGCAACCAGCTGTGGTGTAAATAAAAGAAAAATCACCCTTTAATATTTCATCCAATCCTTTCCTGAGTTATCAATGTTTGAAATTAATGTTCTATCTTGTTTACAAATATACTGCATGGATAGAAAATGCTCACAAGAGACAGACTGGGGGGGGTAGGGCATTTTGTTATCAGAAATGAATAGATACATATTGTACAGACAGGGAAAACTAAATATAGTGAATTTAAGTGACTTACTAAGGGCCCATGGCAAGTTGCCAGTGGAATCGGGTCCATAGTTCCTGGTTTCTGATCTAGAACTCTACCACAGTACAGCAGGTAGTAGAGAGGACCCAGGGATGAAACAGATGACCTTCAAGTTCACCAAGGATGAAGCTCTGGCCTCAGTACCTTCATATAATCACCTCTTCCTACTCCTGAGACCCCGGAAGAAGGAAATGGCAGCAGACAAGAATACAGGTCCAAGGCTGGGTCGAGGCTGACTGTCACAAAACACCAATCACAGAGTAAATGAACTATAAAGATATTTTCACTGTCCTCTCTATACCGCCCTATATAGAGAGTTCTACAATCTGCAGATGCTCCATGTTGAAGCACAGATGACCCAGGAGAAGACTTCCAAAATTAGAAGAAACATTTACAGAATATGGGAAGCCAAGGTATTACTTCTCCCCCTGCATTTTATTTTAGACCCACAGAGCAGTCAAGAAAGGCCCAGGGGTGGGGCGCCTGGGTGGCTCAGTCGTTAAGCGTCTGCCTTCGGCTCAGGTCATGATCCCAGGGTCCTGGGATCGAGTCCCGCGTCGGGCTCCCTACTCTGCGGGGAGCCTGCTTCTCCCTCTCCCACTCCCCCTGCTTGTGTTCCCTCTCTCGCTGTGTCTCTCTCTGTCAAATAAATAAATAAAATCTTTAAAAAAAAAAAAAAGAAAGGCCCAGGGGTTGTAAGTGCTGATCAATGACAAAAACAGAGAAGAATAAAGACGTGAGAAACAGTAGGAGCAGAAGCAGGTCCGGGGACATCCAGCCTAATGAGCATGGAAGTTTCTAAACATACAAATGATTTCACGACAATGGAGTGAAAGTTGCCCAGCCCATGGTCTCCATTCCCCCACTGTCAATGTCCAGAGAAGGATAGGACAGATGAGACCACCCCGCACACAAAACCTGTTTTCATCAAAATTTTCAGCATTCCTCAAACACTTGGTGTTTTAACAAAGGTGGATTGTTTTGAATGAGAAAGTGATTTTTTTATCGCAAATAAAGCCAAAAATATTGTTTCGCCCCTTTACTCTTTTTCCCAAAATGGAAATATCTGAAGAGGGGGGAGGGGGACAGGGGCTGCTCTTTTTCCAAATAATAACTCCCACAGAAATTCTGTTTGGGGCAGGAGGGGCGGCGGGGGGGGGATGCTGAGGCAGTCTCTTCTACAAATTTCTCAGCGGCAAGGTTGCACTTCTTATGTTGAACAGAATAGGCATTTAACCCTCGAGCTCCTCATGGGAAATAAGGAAGAAACTGCTTATTCACTTAGTCATAATTACCGCTTTCCAGGTCCCAGAGGAATAGCTTTTCTCCGTCAGTCTCTGAGGACGGTCCTGACTTTTCAGATGCTGCACCAGCAGCTGATAGACAAGGCCCATAAAATATACTTTCCCCAAATGAAAAAGTATCACTGTGTCGTCTGTTCCTTGCAAAAGAAAAGGTGAGGGGTGCTCCTTATTCCTGTTGGCCCCACGGCACAGACAGGAGGAAAGAACCCGGATTCTGGGAAATCAGGGCTCGACTACACCTTGGCTGCATTTCGGCTGTCACCTGGGCAGAGTTCTTAACAGTGCTGATGAGGCTGATGCTACTCACCAGGCAGCAAGCAGTCTTGTGGGGAACAAATGTACTCATTATGCAAAGTGCCCCGGGAGAGAGTAAGCTCTCAATAAATGGTAGTTGTTCTATTCCTAGTTCATGGAAGTAAAACTTCTCTTTCCCTTATCAGGGCTGCAGGGACCCCAGGCATCCTGCTCTTGACTACTCTGTGTTTCCTACTCTGCTTTGCCACCCGCTGTCAGATAAAGACCTACACTTCCCTGCTTCAAGCCTTGACGCCCTATCCAACAGTTCCAGTCTTGTCCAAACAGATGTTTGGCAAAGCCAAATTCAGCATGCTGAAAAGCACTTTTAAGACACTGCTTCTAAGAACACATTGCATATACAAACCGGGGCTGCCTGAATCTCAAAGAGATCTACTGGGCTCTCGATTCAAAACATTTCACAATGTTTTGGGCAGCTAGTTCTAAGTCCAAAATTGATTGCACTGGAACATCTATTTCTAAGAATTGACAACTACGCACAGTACTTGCATTTTCAAGTCACTGGCAAAAACTGACTCTGAACCAAGAATGAAATAATAACCGAAAGGTCAGAACAAATTACATTTTGAATGTGTACCGTAGTGGAAAAGAGGCAAGAACACTGCTACCGTTTTATACACAGAAATACTCCTCCCAACGACAAAGAACACTTTTTTTCCTGAAGGCTGTTCATTCTTTCATCACTGACTTTTCAGTTCAAAGTTGGGAGGCAGGGGGGCACACAGGCATAGAATCCCCTACACCCAAAACAGAGAGGACTAGTTCAAAGCCACCACCCACCACTCACGGATTGGGGTTAGGGAACTTACTGAAGAAACTCCATTCCCACAAAAGAAGAAAACTGAGCTACTTTCCAAGATCAATTCCATTTGATAGTTTTACAAATAGGAAGATGCAATATTACCATGTTACTGTGTATACTATGGCTAGATAGCTCTTCAACAGGAATAACTAACAAATTATTGTAAAAACACTTAGCAAACATGAGTTCTATGACGATAGATCATAAAAGCCATCCAAATGCTACTTGTCTGTGGTCAAAGAGAATCTTCAAGAAATTGCACTTTAAAGTAAACATCTTTCTTGAATCAACTGTGTATTTCCCACTAGACTACATACGCCCCTTGAAGGACAATGCTGTGGTTGGGTCCATCACAGTATCCCCATGCCTGGCTTGGAGAAACGGCTCTACAACCACCTATAGAAGTGATGTAATAAAAGGTGTCACAGATGTCCTTAAGGATATTCTAAATGCTCCAGGTAAGTTACAAAGACTCTTGCAAATGTTGTTTTCAGAACTTCCTATCATATTGTCTGAATACTTTGGAAGGACAAGCTTTGTAATTAATGATCCAAAACTGTCACTGTCCCCAAAATGGACATAGGATGTAGGGGAAGGGTCAAGTTCATGTTACTCAATCTCTTTCAACTACGTGTGACTCCAAGTCAATTGAATTTCATTCTGATTGGAAAAGGTTAATCAGAGTAACGAGCCTAAAGTACAAGTGGTCTCATGATCCACGGCTTTAAGATGTTGACCCTAGACTCTATCAAATAAAAGGACTTCTTCCCTCACATGGAGTAGGGTAACTGGCACACACATCTGAATGCTCGTGTTTCTAACTGGGCCTGCACAATGAACCCATGGGTCACGGGTTAGTATTCCCAACAGATCCCATTATCAGCTACATTAACTCAACTAATGTTTCAGTAAACTGAAGCAGCTATGTAATCTGAACAAATAGTCAGCTATTATGGGATTTACACTCATTGGTTCGTTAATTAAATAATGTGTCAACATAACAAAATGGTTGCCTCTCGCTATCTCAGAGAAGCAAAATCTCCCCGGGGCAGAATGTTCCATCTTCTGAGAGTCTCCTGTGATAGGCAGGGGACGGCAGACCCGACATTTCATTTAAATTAGCTAGAGATTATGCAGTCCTGTTGCTTTTCTGCTTAAAACTGCGTAAGAGGCAAAGCAACTAAAATGAGGAAGCATACAGAATACTCCAGTGATTTCAAATAATAGGGCTGGAAAGAAAAAGTCACTAGTGATGGGCCAATGGCAAGTGTTATGCTCCTCACTGAGATACTAAAAATACAAATCTAAACATCTTTTTCAAGAGCACCAAAGACTGGTGATCACATGGTTCATTCCAAAATGCAGCTGAAAGAGAAACTCTTATCAGAAACCATTTGACCACTATCCTTTACCAACAGAGGCGAATCATACTAGTCTTGCCAGCCACTATGAATATTAACTTTTTTACCATATTGAGAAATCCCCCAATCACCCACCCCGCCCCAAAATCCAGCAGGCAGGCCACTACCTGCCATCCAGTGGTAGATAAAAATCCAAAAGATGTTTTACTTGATAATCTCAATGTAACAGAATCCTAACACATGTAAATGGTCACATTACAAAACTAAAACCAAAGCCACTGAGATAAACACAAAACAAATTAGAATCCTTTGAGGAGGTTCCAATAACCTAATTTAAGAATCTATTTTAAAAAAATAGCAACAGAATAATAATTACTAAGAGCTGTTTCCTAAAATTACTCTCCTCTTGATATTTCTCAATTCTAAAATGTCATGAGAAATATGCTCACCATCTCCCAGTTCGGCCTTAAAAGACAGTGTTACCAAAGAGTATTGCTGAAAAACAAAGGCATTCATACAAGGAAGTGAATATCCTAAACATTTAAGTATGTTCTCAAGAGGGACACTAAAAAAGCAGAAGTCACATTAAGTTCAAAAAAAAAAAAGTTCCTAATTTTAATATTATATATCGCCCCCACAAAACTGCCAGTGAGTTAAGATTTTTCGATTTTATATAGAGAGACTCCATATATTTAGGACTCCCTGCCCTTTAGGAAGAGTAGAAGAGGCAAAAGAAAAAAGGAATTAAGCACTGAATACCACATTTATAAAAATGAAGTTTTTTAACAATGAAATTCAGGTTTGGTTTGGGGGTTCTTGTTTTACGTAGCTTCCCATTTGCCAGAAATTTTAAACAGCACTGATTTTCAATGAGCTTCGGATATGTTAGACTCTGGAATCGGAGTGTTAATTTCACAACCCTCCAAAAGGTCTGTACTCTTCCCTGATTTTCCCTGCTTGACATTGCGTATCAAAGAGCACACCCTGCAAGCCCAACAAGATGCATGGACTAACAAAATGGGCAAGCAAGCCAAAAATACCTAACACGTATTCATTTTCACAATTTGGCTTTTTGCAACAAATAACTGAAAGGGGCTGATATTTTCTCTGTCATAGGGCTCAGGCTCATGAATGGACTTGTAAAAATTATCTGGCGATCACTTAGCATTAAAAGAAAAAAATTTTTTCCTTATGTCAAGATAACAATTTAAGCAATCTTGGGTGTATAGTGCTTGAAACACTGGTGCTTTCAACTGAGAATAGCTTCGGTTTAGATTCTAATATTTTACAAAATTGCATGGTTTCCAACTCACCATATAGAAGATACCTCTTTTATCATCAATTCTACCAAGAGCTATTTAGCACATTCACTGTACAACTCATGATGGTGTTAATTAGAAAAGAAGCGAAGGAGGAAAATCCAACCCTAATCCTTTGATACACTATTTGAAACTCTATTAATCTGCCGAACGATCTTTTCTGGGGTGGTGCTAATGACACGAACCACTGAAGTCTTTAACTAGTTCCATCAATAATAAATCATTTGCGATATAAAATCACAACTTGGTATGGCCCTCACCAAACCCCTCGCCAATTCAATCGGGCCCTTCTTTGGTCTTTTAAACAACAAATTCCTGTCTGGAATCAACCATTCAATGTGCGTTTAAAGTGACCACCAGTGGATCTGCAAGTTGAGGAAAGCCGCCGGGATGATACACTTAGCACCAAAAAGAAAACTGTGTGGGTCACAAGCCACTCATCACTGCCTGGGGGCACAAAAGAGGAAAGGATAGGAAGATTGGAAGCGGAATAGACTGGACCTCAAGAGGAGCAAGCACTGAAAACTGCACTTTAAGTACCGGGACAAAAGGCAAGGAGCCTGCACTCCCCAGCTAAGGAGCCCATGGGGAGCTGAGGAGAGGACGCAGTTGGCGAAAGGGGCAGCAGGAACCAGAGAAGGAATGACCAGGAGGCAGCCCAGGGGAGCCACAGGCACGGGGCAGAAGGAGCCCATAAGGATGGGGCTGGAGGGGTGACGGAGATGGGGCAGAAGGGATAGGGATGGGGCTGGAAGGGCAGGCATGGGGCAGGAGGGAGCCTTGGCAGAGGAGCACTGACGCCCCTAGGGATGGGGCTGGACACAGACGCAGGGATGGGACAGAAGGGAGCGACAGGGATGGAGCTGGTCCAGCCAAGTCACAACCACATCCCGGCAGCCCGTTGCTGGGGCGCTCTTGCGCTCCGGGCGCCGCGCTGGGCACTTTGGGGCGCTCGCAGCCAGAGTCCCCCCAGCAGCCCTCCGAGGCCCATTTCAGAGACGGGAAAGGCGAGGCCGGGGGCGGGGGGTGGGGGGGAACGGCAGAGGCCGAGCGCCTGACCCTCCCGGACGCAGGGGGTCGCTGGCGGCCGCGGGGGGCGGCGGCGCAGGGGGACGGCGCGGGCCCCGGCGGCCGGTACCTGGGCTCCGGCAGCACGATCTTCTTGCTGGCGCGGGCGGCCGGGGTCGCCTTGCTCTTCTCCATCGCCATCAGGTAGCTGACATCGGCCAGCACGGCCTCGAGGTCCGCCATGTTGGCGAGCGGCGGCGGCGGTGGCGGTGGCGGCGGCGGCGGCGGCGGCGGCTCCTCGGGACCCGGACGGGACGCGCTCCCGCCGCCGCCGCCCGCCGCGCCCCGACGTGGGGGGGCCGCCCCGGGGCAGCCCCCCCGCGCGCTCCCGCCCGCGCGCCCCCGCGCCCCGCTCGGCGCCCCGCGCGCGCCTCAGCCTCGCGCCCGCCGGGGTCGCCACGCGCCGCCCCGCCCCCCCCCGCGCGCGCCCGCCGGCCCGCGCACGCGCTGCCGCCCCCGCCCCTCCCTCCGGGGGTCGGCGGAGAGCGCGCGCCCGGCGGTCGGAGCCCCTCGGCGAGCGGGCGGAGCTGCCCTGCCGGCCCACCCTTCCCTCGTCTCCAGACCGAATGCCCGCGGGCACCGTCCCGCCCTCCCCTCGGGGTGGCCACGGGGGACTTCCTCTCCTCCTCCTCCTTCTTCTCTTTCTCCTCCTTCTCCCCACTTCCCGCTCCCGGCGCGCTCACGCCCCAACTCCCCCGGACCCCTGCCAGCCCGGGGGTGCCCTGGACCCGACGCCCACCACCTAGGGGGCAGCGGGGAGTCCTCCGTGCCCTGGACACAGTAGTTCTCAAACAGGACAGTGTCAATCAGCATTCCTGCAGGAGGCCTGGGGTGGCTCCAGAAAAGCGCGTGCCCCACCTGTCCCGCAGGGGATGCTGAAGCCGGGATTCTGAGCCACCTGGAACACCACCGAGCGGGCCGGCTCCCCAAGCCATGCTCCTGACCCCCAACAGCCCTGCTGTAAACTCAGCCCGGAGAAACCTAAAAGCTGGAGAAAGGTGTTCTCTTGCTAAGCGGGGCGAAGGGGGTGGGGGTGAGAGCTCCGGCGGGAGCTGCCCTTAGGGAGCCCCCTGATGGAGGGCAGGGTGGTCAGGGCTCCCTTGCAGTCAGGTGAGAGGTTGGAGTTTGGATGTTAAGATGGTCGCTAAGAACGAGAACTAGAATTCAGGCTCTTGTGGTTTTACCATCAGTTCAACAGACAATTAGGGAGCACCCACTATGCGCACAGGGCCACCGCAAGGGTGATTTGGGGAAGTGGAAAAGCGAGAGGCCAAATACCAAGGCAGGAGGGAATTTCCAGCTTCCTGATCCGCAGTCTCGGTCTCCGGCTCCCTGTCTGGTCACCACCACCCACCCCAGCCTGAGGTTTTCATATGCTTCTTATTTTTCCCCAGAGATACACACAAGTCCAGTTCAGAACCCATGTGGGGCACTGGCTGGAGTGGTTGTTCAGGGACACCCAGGATGTCCTAAGATGACCTGAACTGGGAATTAGTTAATTTTTTTTAAAATCCCCCTGAATTCAGGCGCATTGGTCACGTTGCACCAGAAACAGAGACTCCGTACTAAGATTTGAGTAAAGGTCCTGTCAATAGCTTAGAGGGTTAATAGAGTTCACCAGAAATGGTTTGGGTCACATTTTAGGCAGTAAGTGTAATGTCCCAGCAGAAGCAGCCTCATTTGGTCATCATGAGAACTGCTGCCCTCTTTTGTTCTCTCCCTCCCTCTCTTACCACATCACCCACCCCCATCTGTTTCCCAGTTATGCCTGCCATCCTAATTGGCCAGTTTTACCAGATATTTCTCAAGATTCAAGGCATGATATTGGTAAAGTTGTCCAGAAAAGGATAAGAGAGACGTAAGGAGTAGGACATGAGTCAAAGGAGCTTGGGCAGCCAGCAGAAAGCCAGCACAAGCAAGATACGCTACTAATGAGACAAAGATTTGCACGAACCAAAGATCAAACTTAACGTCTTCTACCCACTATTTTTTTATTTTTTAATTTTTTGCCTAAAAATGGGAACACAGAATGTCTTGTCAAAGGTCACCTCAGGAGGAGGGGGCAAGTGCCCAAAAAAGTATAACACATTTTTGTAACTTAATCAATACAATTCTTTCAATAGGTCTTTTGATCACTCAAGCTTTCACATGATCAGATCCTGAAATAAATACATACTTCTTGCCTACTTTTCCATGGTCCTTCCAAGTACTGAGATTTTTAATCTTGCCTCTGGCTGAATTTTGGTGGTCGTGTGCTTGTTTTGTTTTGGGGGGAGGGGTTGGTGTGGGGTGTGTGTGTGTGTGTGTGTGTTTTCAGCATGGTGTAGTCAACTTGGAACAAGAGACACACCTGAATTCAAATCCCTGCTGGGCTGTGACTTGCTGGGTGATTTCAGAAGCAACATTGTACCCCTCTGTGCTTTATTGTCCTCATTAGTACAGTGGGTATGAACCCACAGACCCCAGGGTTGTTAAGAAGACCAAGGAGATGATGCACATAAAAACGCCACCTTGCCTGTCATTCGGTAAGTCCCCAACAAAGGTCACTGCACTCAGTCTATTTATTTTGCTTCATTTTACCCTGACATTCGAGAGAAGATACTGAAACTAGTTAGTCACAGTCACTATACTTGAAGGAGGAAAACCCTTTACCAAAAATAACATTCCCCTAGGGCTTTTCTAGGAACCAAAATTGGCATAAATGATTAGCCTTTATAAACATGAGCAATTACTCTTCTCAGAGAAAGAACTGGGAGTCCAAAATTGGGTCGCCTAACTGAGGCCCCTTCACCATTGAAGTCAGTTGACTGGAGCACCCAGGGGTATTTTTCCTTGGTATTAATAGTGTTCGAGGGACGCCTGGGTGGCTCAGTCGGTTAAGTGTCTGCCTTCAGCTCGGGTCATGATCCCAGGGTCCTGGGATCGAGTCCCGCATCGGGCTCCCTGCTCCGCGGGGAGCCTGCTTCTCCCTCTGCCTCTGCCTCTCTCTCTCTATCTCTCATGAATAAATAAATAAAATTTAAAAAAAGAAAAAAAAATAGTGTTCGAACCTTGGTTCCCTGGCGCTCTCCTTGGCTTTCTCCACCCCCTCCTCTCTTTCTTTCCCTTGACTCTCTTAACGCTAAACAGCTTTTTGTGTTCACTGCAAACAAAAGGCCGTAATGACAGTGATGAAGTTGTCATAACTGACCTGCTGGATCCTGTTGCTAAACACCATGGCCAGCCTGTAATCATTACTATGAAACAGAGAAAACAAATAGTAATCCATTTGTTCCTGAAGTTCCTGCAAGGTTCACAACGTTCTCTTTCCTCTCTTCTATGACTTTCCAGGATTCTGGAATCTGTAGGAGAGATGGAGGCATGGAAGTTTATATTCTCCAGGGTTAATTTTGATCACCACGTCAAAGGGAAAAACTAACTAGAGAACGAACTGGTCTTCTTTGTTTTAGATTCTGGGGGGACTACCTACTCACAGTGAGAATCCCCAAACTATAAGGAGGTGGGGACGGTGAGGGTGTGCAATGGGAGGGGTGTTCCGGGAAATTAATCAAGCACACATGAAAAAAGTCAACTCTAAGACTCACACGAGATGATTTTGGGGGCCAGCGAAACATGCCTGACCTTAATTCGTTAATAGCACAATATGTAATTCAGTCACAGCCAAGAGAGACATGATTGTTTTGTACACAATACTGTAAGTACAGTTGCTACCAAAGAAGCACCACACACGATTGGCATTTGACTGGGTTTATTTCCAGACTTCTCACTCCATAAAGTCTGCAGGAATTTCTAGCCACCATCCTGTTTCACCTGTAACCCTGATCACAATCCTACTACTTGTCACACGCATCCCACCTGCTTTTCCCGCTGTTTTATCAGCAACGCTTTACAAACTTTAATGGCAGCTCTATACACAGCAACCCAATACTTTAAAACTCGGAAAGTATGACATCAAGCTTTGGTTTGCTTGGCACTGCAATGATGTTCAATACAGAAATACCTAACTTTAAATAGGTAGGTGGAAACTCATTTCTCTGCTAGAGCTCGGGGTCAGGGAGTCCCTCTCTAAAGAGAAGCCATAGAGTGTTGTGGTTCAGCATCTGGGCTCAGGAGCCAGATAACCTGGATTAGAACCCAGGGCCAGGACTTCTGAGCTGTGTGACCTTAGACAAGTCGCTTGATCTCTCTGTGCCTCAGCACTGTCTCAGTGGTGTTAATGGCATTGCTAGGAGAACAATGTTGTAACACATGAAAAGCACTTAGAACAGTGTCTGACACCTAGAAAGCACTCAAAAAATATTATTATCACTGATATCATCCTCATCGCCATTGGAGTATCTCTGTAGCATGCAAGGCATGATGGGAAGAGACCAGTCTTGGGAAGGAGAACGCCGTGCTGGATGTGACCCCCTGGCTCTGGTGTTGCTGGATAACTGGAAGCAAGCCTCTTACACTGTTTAAATATCACTTTCCTAGTATAGGGATTGAATGAGCTGGTCCCCGAGGTCCCATCAAATTCTAAAGTTCTCTGGATTTATTTAATCCTACAGTGAATCCCTTTGCAAGGTGAAGAATACTGGCGCCCCTCAATAACATAGCATCTCGTAAGTTTTGGTTTTACTGTATCAGATGATACCCAGTGCGTTAATCCTTCCTTTCGTCATACCCCACAGGTGAGGCAAGCAATCCATCAGCAGGTTTCTAGAAGCAAGCACGACTCTATTTGTTCCTCCAGCATCTGCACTTGGCGCACTGACCTTCCTCGATAAATATGTGTTGAATGAATGAATGAATAAGAGATTATAGATTGTTCGCCTCAAAGAAGCTTCCACCAGAGATAATCTAAAGGAAGAGAAAAATGCTATTTAAAACCTCGAGTGTCTACTAACGAAGGTGCATCCTGGTAAAGGATGAGCCCTAACCCCCAGGTCCCCGCTGGGTGGGCCTTGCTGCAGCTAATGGCCTAGAAGGGCTCTCTGGCAGCTAAGAGCCCAGATGCTCTTGGGCTATACAAAGGCAGGTCTGGAGGCTTTAGGCCTGGGCAGGGAGAGAGGTAAATTCCTTTGCCTAATAGCAAGATTTGGAGGAGGGAATAAGGCAGAGAAAGCAATGAGATGACCTGAGGCCAGGCGCTCCACGGGATGGGTAGCCCGCACAACCCCCAAGTTCCCCGGTCCAGGGAACATTCAGGAATGGGAAGTCTGTTCTTCTGTCATCTGTGTTAAGTGTGCTATTATGCACAGCCTTTTTGGCGACCCTTACAACTTCATGGCGTGTATTTGTGGGTGACACGTGTCACACTCGTTCATGCTTCCATTCATTCAACAAATATTTTACTGAGCACCATCAATGTGGCATCACTAAAAAGAAATCACTCATCTGCCGAGACCCAGAATCAATCTTAGGAAGTAGATAGCCACACTGAAATGCTCTTCCAAATAAGGCCCTTTGGCTGTGTAAAATAATAATAGTAGGTAACAATTATTAAGTGCTTACTGTGTTCCAACTATCACCTTGAATGCTTTGTGTGACTATCTCATTAAGTCTTCCCCCAACACCCATGATGGAGATGGTTGGCCTCATTTCAACATGAGAAAAATGTCAAGTCGCTGGCAAAGCAAGTACAATAACTAAATTAATAGGACTTGAACCCAGGTGATCTGAGCCCAGAGCGGGCTCCCCTGATTCCCGTCTTGTAAATAATGTCTTTGCTCTCTAAGTGATGGGGCTGCTGGGTCAAACAAGATAGCATAGTGCATGTTCAAGTGTGTGCTAAGCTGTAAAATCCCATGAAAAATGTTCTTTCCAACTCAGTTCCTGCTACTCCAAGTCCACTCACCAAGCCTGGGTCACACTGGCCAACCCAATTCTAACTTTGTTTTTTTTTCCTCCTGGTTCCTTTGCCTGGAATGCTCTGCTTCACTCACCTTAGTGCGAATTTGTTGGAAGGCCAACTTTCCCAGAAACGTCTGAATTTTAAACCGTCTCCATGATCATAAAATAGAGGGCTTTGCCTCTCATTTGCATTGCAATCAGCAGGATTTTCCGTGTGCATATGTGCGACTGAGCATATATGTGTGTCGTGTTAGGGACAGCAGGTGTTTCAACCCCAAGAACCACTCAGCTGCCCTCATTGGCTTAGAGCCATTTCGGGGTTATGGCATCGTTGAGAGTAAAGAGGATGGATGTAAGTTGATGTAAAATCTCAGTTTGAATCTCACCTCTGTCATTACCCGTATGATCTTAGCCTAAGCAACTTCCCCTCTGTGAATCCCAGTTTCTCCTCCGTAATTGAGGGCAATTAACTATGGCTGAAATTACTGGGAGGATTAAATGAGATGAGAAGGCACACAGGGAAGGCTCAACAGGACCCGAATGAGTGAAGTCCACATTGGTGGAGTCAGGCCTCATCACCTCTGTGCCTAGACTTGCTGATACCCACACACACTCCCAGGGCCCCCACTGCACCTAATTGTTTCCGGGAAGAGCCAAGCATGGAATTTGGCAGACCACAAAAAGTCCTGGAATTCTGGCCGCTCTCAAGTCTAGAATGCTCTCCTTCAGAGAATCACGTTCTCTGGGCCAATGCTGAAGCATTTAAGACTTAATTGGGGATTGGAATGGCTCCAGCCCTGAAGCTCTCCTTCCTGCCCTTGTCACCCGCCGCCCCCCGCCCCCCGCCACGCCAGCCTTCCGACCCTCATGGAGTCTGTCGACATCACCAAACCTGACTCCTCCAAAGGCAAACATCAGTCCCCTGGAGGGAATCCTAATCCAGCCACCATGAACCCCAAAGCTGAAGTGATCATTATTGAAAGATGAGTCTCTCCAAGGAGCCAAGTCAGGTCTCAGATTTTAAAAATTATATGGCTCCCCATTCATTCATTTATTCATGGATTCCTTCACTAGATCAGTTGTTTATTTAGCAAGTATTTCTTGGGGCTTACTGTGTGCAGGGCACTGGGATGGCAGTGGGAGCCAAGTGGACACCCCCTACCTTCACAGAATAGCATTCTAGCAGGGATACTTCATAGGCAGTTAACTGATGACTTAATTAAGATCGTGCGATGTTCTGGAAGGATATAGATGTCTGACAGCACCTGTAACAGGGGACCTCACAAGTAGGTGTGGATCCAGAAGGGCTTCTCGGAGGTGGTGACATTTAAGCTGAAAGCTGAAGGTAAGCAGAAAGAGGGGAGGAAAAGGCTTCCGAGTGGAAGGTGCAGCTTGGGCAAAATCCCTGAGTGAAAGGAGCATGCATGGAGAGAGCATGGGAACGAGGTGCGGGGTGAAGCCTGAGATGGAGCAGAAGTCGCACCCTGCAGGGCCATGGAGCCCACACACCAAACAGCTGAGTCTGTGTCCTGAGAGCAGTGGAGAGCCATGGACGACATTAAGCAAGGACGTGACCTGATCCGGTTGGCCTTGTGAACAAGAGCTCTGGCAGCTCTCTGGATAATGACCTTCCCCTCCTTTTCACATAGTCCAGAATAAGGCACGGGTGGGGGCGTGGGGTGGAGGGGGAGAGGGTGAAGTTTTCTGGAGGACTTTCCTTATAAACTGCTTTAAATAGGAATGAGAGGAAGCAAACAAATGATAGCTCTGTCCATCCAGGCCTTAATTTTTCTAAACAAACAAGAATGATGAACAACATAGGGGCAAAGTGTTCCCACCCTTGAGGCCTTGAAAAGAAATAAAGTGTCTTTTTCGCCTCCTCCTCAGAAGCGCCAGGGACCAGTGGGCGCCATGCAAATAGACACCACATGCAAATGGTAACTTTGTGCAGCTAATCAGCTGGGGGTGGGGAGGTAAGATTCGGAGTCATGGGCGGGATCTGGGTGCTGGGGCTTATGTAACTGCATCTGACCTCTCCCCTATGCTTGCCGGTCTTTGTTTCTCCATCAGTCCAGCTCCCATCCATATGGACACCCAGCACATATTAGGAAACTTCCACAACTGAACCCTTGCTCAAGAAATGTTGCTACAATGAATAGCCCCCTCGGGAGTCTTTATGACTGCTCCAGTCACGCTTAGAACCCAACGAATATGCAAGAGAGAAAGTGATTTCCCAAGCCTGTGGGGTGCAGGACTACGGCATCTCCACAGGGAGTTTTCCCCCACCTAGAGATGCTGTGGTGGTTTATTACCAGAGCTCAAAATGGGCAAGATCTGTTGGCTGATTGGATCGGATATTTCCATCGCATTCTACATCTCCTTGCAGCGACAAGGCTTTTGTATTAGTGCTGGGTGGTCACGTGACCGCAAACTTCACAGCTGAAAGCAATAAGGCCTAGCATCTCAAAGCTCCTGTAGGTCAGGAGTCTGGGTAGGGATGAGCAGGGTCCTCTGTTCGGGGTCTCAGAGGGCTGCAATCAAGTGTCCACTGGGCTGCAATCTCAGCAGAGCCTTGGCTGGAGAGGGATCTGCCTCCAAGTTTATGTGGGTGCTGCCAACACGTGTTCCTGGTGGTTTGTCGGATTTAGGGCCTTGGGCCTTCTTGCTGACTGTTGGCCGGAGGGGGCCTTAGCTCCTAGAAGCTACACCCAACTCCTTGTGACTTGGACCTTCCCAATGCGGCCACTGACTTCATGGATGCATCTCAAGATGGGCATTCTGATTTTATAGACCCATTTCCCTTGCATGGTGTACTAGTTAAAAACTAACCACAGGTCCTGTCCACACTCCTGGGCAGAGCACTGCACAAGGGGTGTGAACACCAAGAGGCGGGATCACAGGAACAACCTAGAACCTGTCCATTGCTGCCTTAGAAGTCTTTCCTCCGAGAGCATGAAATCCTTGGTCACTGGTTCAAGTAACCTGCTATTTGTTATGGAAAAAAGTCTATGGTTTGGCTAAAATTTATACTTCGAGTAATGGAAAAGAACTAGTTCTAGCAAAATAGGACACAGGGGAGTCAAGAATTGAGTGAGGGTACACGCCCAGGCTCAGAGGTGATGCTTAATGGAATAACACCATTACACATGGAGATGAGACCCACAGGATTGTGCCCCTAGACACTGATCTGGTAGGTGACAGAGTGAGAATTAGCCATGGTTCAGCATATGGACCAGGAGTCAGCGTGTTATATGCACAGCTTGAGTCTCAACTTTCCCAGACTCTGGTTGAGGGAGCCTTGGCAAATGCTCTGACCTCCCAAAGCTTCTGGTTCTTTATTCAGAAAGTGGGTACAGTAACAGGCTTGTCATGAAGATTCAAGATAACCCATATAACATATAATGATGCATATAACAGTGTTTTATGTTAGAACGGCTAAAATTAAAAAGTACAAACAAAACCAAATGTTGACAAGGATGCAGAGCAGACGGGGCTTTTGTACACTGCTGGTGTGAGTGTAAATTGGTTTGACCATTTTGGAAAATTGGCAGTAGCCACTAAAGCTAAATATACATTTACCATATGACCAAGGAACTTTACTCCAAGATATGTAGATTTCCTACAGAAATAAGCACTTCGTATGTGTATCAAAAAAATCTGTACACAGATGTTCACAGCAGCTTTATCCACAGCCCAGATAAAAGCAGTCCAGGTGTCCATCCACTGTGGAATGGATAAATTGTAGCCTGGTCATACAATGGAATACTACACAGCAATGAAAAAGCACAAGCCACTGGTGTGTGCAACCGCATGCCTAAAAACATAATGCTGAATTAAAGGAGTCAGACACAAAGAATAATATGTTATGAAACCATTTATACGCAACTGAAAAAACAAGCAAAGCTAATAGCCGCTGGTATTGGTCTAAATAGCGGTCACCTTGGGTAGATTTTGGCCGGAGGGGGTGGAGAGAGCCTCCTGGAAGCAGCTAATGTTTTATATCTTGATCTAGTTGTTATTTACTTGATCTGAGTAAATAAAAATAAAGTATTTGGTGTTGACACTCAGTTCCAGTCCCCAGCCCTTCTTGGCTAGAAGGCAGCAGGCTTCAGGAGTGAGGGCATCTGTCTTGTCCAAGCCCAAGGTTCTCCCACTCACTGATATTGACCAGGGAAGCAACATGTATGTGTAATCATGTGATTTACTATCTACATGAACTTGATCAGAAGGAGATGAAGATGTGCCACCTGCAGCCTGCCTGGAGTTCTCAAATGCAAAACAAACCAAAAAACCGCTTTCTCTAATGTCTCTCTTTCCATCATGGAGTGTCTTGCACACAGAGTCCCACCTGGGACCCCAGGAGGTCTGCACAGCTGCCTTCTCTCATTATCTCATGACGCTGGGGAGATTTGCTGTCCCGAGCCCCCATATTTAGAACCTGAGCAGCCCTTCCGAGCTTTCCCTCGCTTATATCTATCTACTCATTTCTACCTTATTAGACCTCTTTTTTTCCCTTTGACTCTCCATCACTTAGCACACTGTAAACCCTCAGTAAATGGGAGCACTGATCACTGCTTGGCAACATGAGCAGCGTAGTCATTGAGAAGAGAGCCCCAGACTGGAGCAGAAATAACCCAGGCGGACCGGTGGCCGCCTCTCTGAACTTGCCCTCCAAACCTTCTGACACACTTGACTCTGATTCAAGGCATAACGAGCCACTTTGATGATTAATGCTGCTTCCGAGATTCCTTGATTGCAAGAAGAGGCGCCCTAGATCAGCAATTTTTAAGCTGTGACTCAAGGCTGATGGGTGGTAGGTCACGAAATACATTTAGACAGACGCAAGCCGCATCTTAAAACGAAGTAAGATAGAATGGAATAAAAAATCCTCAGAGAGGGCGTCACAGTGTTAGTTTTGAGCGTTGTTTTGTGAAATGTTTGTTTCAGAGGTGCAAGTGTGTGCTGGTATGAGTGTGTGTGTGTGTGTGTGTGTGTACTATGCTGCTTCGTAAAATGTACTCCTTACAGCGGGCCAGGATCAAAGACTTTGAAAGCCCCTGATCCAGATCATGTATGCACAAGCATTCTGGTCACTGCAAATATAAATTCATAATTCACTGACTTCACTCAAGTAAACTGTAAAATTGAGTCCCTAAAACAGAGGCCAGTCCTTCATCTGTGGTTGCTCCATCAGAACCACCCTACGGCAGCCTAAAAATCACTCCCAGGCTGCCCAATTTCATGTCGAAATGGAAATTGCAGCTACAGTGATCAATGCAAATTGTTTTAGGTGAAGACACTCCCAGACTTCTTGGGTGGATAATATGCACTTTGGAGAACAGGCTTTGAGAGCTTGGCCTTTTAAGAGACAGCTTAGTCATAAGAGGTTCCTTTATAAAGCCAAAATGATAAGGCTGTGTGAATTAGGGGCCAGACACTTCTTTGGGTTTCCGCTTGTCTGACGATAAAACAAGGAGTAAGTGGAAGGGAGCGGGGAGATGCAACCCTTAACTTTTTCCCTTTTCAGACTCCCGTGTCACTTGATTTCCCATAAGGGGGTGCTGCTCTTTTTAACTTCCAAGTACAAGATTTAAAGTTCACATAAAAGGAGACAGTTGAGCTGGGTTGTGGTCTCTCAATGTTGGAAACTCATGTCCCCTTTTAATAAAAATGGAAATTATATGTGCTTGGGCCACTTTTGTAGGCTTTGCTCTTCCCCATGCCAACTTCGGAACAGGACTTAGGATGTCTATAAGGAAGAAGGGAGGGAGGATGGGAAAGAAAGAAGCAAAGCTAACTTGAGCCTGAGGCCAAGGGGCATGGATTTTCCCTAAGATTTGGTAGAGATGCAGAGGGAGGGTGTTACATCAGACATCACAGAGCAAAACTGCCCAAATAGCCTCCTGGAACCTCTCTGCCCGTTCCCCTCAGCCCCTGAGTGAAGGGACGGTGTCTATCTTATTCCCCACCCCATCTTGCTCTGCTGGATTTTTCTGTGTCCCAGACTGCCTTTCATAAGGCAGAGGTGCCAGGTGCCCCCAGTTTGTCCTTGCTCTTCCTTGAGCCATCTCCACCTCTCCCTGGTCCCACTGATCAACAGAAACATCAAGCCCACCTCTAGACCCTTAGGGGTGCCTTCACAGAGGGTGGCAGCCATGGACTTGCCTGACTTCCATAGACTCCTACATCAGCCCCTTTCACGGACTTCCCGCATCAGCTGGACACACCATGCTACCAGATTTCCCTGCAAGTTTGCACGAGTGCTTGTAATGATGCTTAGTAACCAATGCTTAGTGAATTCTCTCCATCCACAGCTCCCCTTCATGGACCTTTGCTTCCCCAGCGTCTTCCACAAACATGTGTGTTCTGATTCCTATAATATAATCTGTATTCCGCAAATGCCATGTGGTTCTGCTTCCATAACTGACCCCTCAGTGATGCACCCAGGTTCTGGCCCCCGGCCTCAAAGATGAAGCTGGAGATGTCAATAAAGAGCCAGACTGTGCAGAATCTTGAAGCTTGGATAAGGAGCCTGGGCTGAATTCTGAGGGCACTAGGGAGCCATTGAATGTGTTATGCAAGCACCTGGCATGACTATATTTCTTTTTTTTTTTTTTAAAGATTTTATTTATTTATTTGACAGAGAGAGACACAACAAGAGAGGGAACACAAGCAGGGGGAGTGGGAGAGGGAGAAGCAGGCTCCCCGCAGAGCAGGGAGCCCGATGCGGGACTCGATCCCAGGACCCTGGGATCATGACCTGAGCCGAAGGCAGACGCTTAACAACTGAGCCACCCAGGCGCCCTGGCATGACTATATTTCTGTTTTTTTGTTTTTGTTTTTTTTTAAAGATTTTATTTATTTATTCATGAGAGAGAGAGAGAGAGGCAGAGGGAGGAGCAGGTTCCCAGGGAGCAGGGAGCCCGATGCGGGACTCGATCCCAGGACCCTGAGATCATGACCTGAGCCGAAGGCAGACGCTTAACCATCTGAGCCACCCAGGCACCCTATATTTCTGTTTTTAAAACGAAGAGCTGTACAGAAAATGGCTTAGTGGGGAGTCAGAGAGGCTACAGGGAGCCCAGGGAAAGGGCCATCACACATGTCCCTGAGTATTTATTTTTATCGATATAGATGGAGCAGTCGGTCAATGATAGTTAAACTTTAATCATGGCATGAAGGGTAATTAATCACTCGTCAAACAAATATTTACTATTTCTGGACCACGGGTCCTCAATGAAATGTGGATGGTCACCTCTTTTTCCACCCAGGATCCAGAACGCCCTGAAATAGTGACGATGGGGATCAGGTCGACAAGATGAACCAAGAACATAGGTGACAATGGCCACCAGGCAGCACCAGTGGCCAAGTTCGCAGAGGCTGGTTCATCAGCAACGATTGGAAAATGTTCAAAATGAGGGAAAAGAAAAGGAAAAGGAAATGCCAGTCTCCTTTGCCGTCCGACCACTGCCGTGTCAGCTCTGTTCCGTCCCAGTTTCCAGAGCAGTTTTCTGAGATCACAACTCAATGCGACATTATCTTTCTGAAAATTAAGACCTAAAAGAAGCACCTCCATCTTTCCTTATCTGCTAGGGAAAGAAACAAAAATGAGAGATGAGAAAAAGAAAAGTGGGTTTGGATCTGGATATTCTGGTTCTCAGTTAAACAACAACAACAACAACAACAACAAAAAGATACAGCTGCCTTCAGCATCCTTCTTTTGCATTTCTGCTTTGGGGCTTATGTGCAGTAAGAGTATTTTGATTGAGAGGGGTCCCCTGAGCCTGGAGGGGCATGTGGATCTGAGCTAGCGGAGGTGAGAGGAGGAGGGGAAGTTTCCTTCCAGCCTAAAGAAAACTCATTTTCCAATTCTTCTGATATTAGGGGGGCTATCTTTATTCCCATGTCACAACAAGGAAGTGGAAGGAAATGATAATATTGAACTATAATGGCCGGGAGTGTCCTTTTGTTCCCCCCCAAATGGATCCTCCCAGATTATAACTGGGAGGAGAAGCTCCCGAGGATCATGAAAACGCAGAGAGCCCAGGCCCTGAAATATCAGGCAGAAATTAAGTAACACGTGCAGCAAAGCTTCTAATTATCTCTTCCGTTGTGTTCTGGATGAAGATGCTTCTCTTCTTTTGTCTCTCTCTCTGTCTGTCCATTTCTCTCCCCCTTTCTCTTTCCCACCACAACATTCCTCTATAGAAATACTCTATGAATATGCTGGATAGCATCCCCAACAACAGCCTGCCCCTGCTCCTTGTGACTCTGCTCTCACCCCTGGAAGCTCCCAGCCAAACCTCCCACCCCATGACCACATCATGAGTCCCTTCCATTCCCCACCCCTCTCCAAAGGCCACTGTTGCCTCCATTTGGCATCTCAGGCTTTATTTTTGTACACAGTGCCAGCCTGTGTCAGGTACTGTGCCCCGTGCTAGAGACACTGGGACGTCAGATTGGACAAGGGCTCTGCTCTTGAAGAACTCTTCTTTCAACAGGAGACAGAGATAGCTGGGGAATGAATGCACCAGGCACTGTTAGGTTGTAAAAAGTGCTGTGGAGGAATTAAATGGTGATTTGTAGAGTGCCATAGAGGGAGCTGGGTGGTCAGGGAAGGTCTCTCTGAGGAGGAATTGAGATCTGGGTAGATGCCAGAGGAGGAGAAGCCAGGAGAAGGGCACTCAAGACAGCGGGAATGGCAAGTGCAAAGGTCCTGGGACAGGAGTGAGCTCTGAGAATTTAAATTTGGTCAGCTGAGGGGGATGGGTGGGAGTACAGCTAATAAGGTCTGAGAGGTGGGCAGAAGCCAGGTCATGTAGAGTCTTCTAGAACCTGTTAAGAACGATGGAAAGCCATGGAGGGATTTTTGCCATGTGTTGGAAGGTCTGTATTTTGTTTATGGAATGATATTCATCATCTTTTTGCCCAAAACCTCCTCATAATTAGGCTCTTTGGTTGTCAAGATAAACAAATACTTCTATGTATAGATTACTAAGTGCTAGGAATTCGAATATACCAGGCCTCATAAACTCTACTTTTTAGAACTAGAAGTAGTCTCTGAAAATCATCTATTTTAATATCATTTACTACGTTACATTTTCTGATTAAAAATTTTTTATTTGATTGTAAAAGTGATAATGCTGAATCCATTGAGAATAGCTTGGGTATGAATAATAAAAACTCAACTGGTTGGTTTAAAACCATAAGAGCTATTTATTAACCTCTGTTTGACTGAAAAGTCCAACAGTCTTCAACTTCAAGCAAGGCTTGATCTAGCTGCTTGACAATGATGCCAAGGATTTGCTCTTTTCATTGTTCTGTTCTACAAGCTTCCTCCTAAGGCTGCTTGCATCTCCCATGGTTATGATCTTACTTGTTAATGTCTAGGGAAAGAGAGCCACCTCTATTTCAACTTGCCCAGCTAAGATCCTGAGATTAATTTTGGACCTGCTTAGGGAATGTGTCCATCCCTGAACCAATCACTGTAGCTAGAGGAATGCAAAGACCTCATTGGCTTAGCCTAGGTCATGTGCTCTACCCCTAGAGCCTGGGGGTGAGGGTGTGGGGTAGGGGGTGAAGTTAGCTTTTGCAGAAGCGCATCAACTAAGATTAGAAAAGAGATGATTCTCCCCCAACAAAAATCAAAGTCATATTGTCAAAGTTGGGAATGGTTGGGGGATGGCTAAATTAGACCTTCAGATCACTTGTCCAAAATGAGCCTTTACATGCATAAATCTCATAGAAGCTCTCATTTACTGAATTAACTCAAAGGAAACATCTTCAACTGGTATTACTGGGGGATTATATTAGTTGCTATATGCTAACAGCTATAACAAATATTCCCAAATCTCAGCGACCTAGCACAATGTCACTCGTCAAAGTGGTCCAGACTAATGAGGGTTGGAAGGCACTCTGCTCCACATAGTCATTCAGGGACACAGGCGTCTTGCATCTGAGAGCTCTTGGAGACCCTTACTGTATTTTCTTTTTTTTTTTTTTTTGTCAGTAAAGCGATAGAAATGTATTAAGTGAAGATACAGAAAAAGCTCTCAAGAGTGAGAGGGGTCCCAACAGGGTTGCCCCCTTATTGTATTTTCTACATCCAATGAGCAGATGAGGAGAGAGACAGCACACAGAGAAGTCACATCAACCCTTAACTGCCTTGGCCCAGAGGTACTGCGTTACATTTTTGGTCTCATTCCTTTGGCTGGAAGTAGTCACATGGTCTCATCTGCATACAGGGGAGCTGGGAAATGTAGCGTAGCAGGTGTTCAGGATAGAGGAACGTGGATATTGGTGAGCATAAGCACCTTTCCAACAGCATGGCATTGATCACAACTTCTAGAACCTCTGTAGTTCATTCGTGGGCTCCTTGTGGGAAGTTCAGAGACCCCACAAACACCTGATTTGAGATTTTTATAACTGACCCACCCCAGGAAGTGCACAGTGAGATGGGGTAGAAATTTTTTTTAAATATTTTATTTATTTATCAGAGAGAGAGAGAGAGCACAAGCAGGGGGAGTTGCAGGCAGAAGGAGAAGCAGGCTCCCCGCTGAGCAAGGAGTCTGATGTGGGACTTGATCCCAGGACCCCAGGATCATGACCTGAGCTGAAGGCAGGTGCTTAACTCCACTGAGCCACCCAGGTGTCCTGATGGGGTAGATTATTGTTCAAGAAATGTTCACTCACTCTCCCCTCTCTGTGGAGAGGGTGGAGCCTATTTCCCCGCCCCTCTCTAGTGAGTTATACCACGTGACTTTGTTTGGCCAATGGAATGAGGCAGGGGTGACTGAGTGCTAATTCTGAGTCTAGACCTCAAGGGACCTCCCTACATCTATTCTGAAATAAAAAGTTTATTTAAAAAAAGAATATAATCAGGGCATCCCTTGAGGATAAAGGAGGAAGTTTAAACATAGATTTTAGTCACATGCCTCACTTTGGGTGACCCTGGGGAAGTCCGCTAACTCTCCAGCATTTCAACTTCCTCCTCCTATAAAATGTGAGTGCGCCATGGTTTCTATCTTCCAGGACGGTGAAAAGGTGTAAAGGAGACCCCCATACATAAGCCAGAAGGCATACAGCAAACAGGCAATTATGGCTATGGTCATCATTGTTATTTCTTTTTCAGTAGGAAAAATACATGAGAAAAATCCCGCTTTCCTTACCAAGAATAAGGAATGGAGTAATTGCCCCCGATAGGTTGTGCATGCTGAGAATACAAAACAGTTTGGGTAATCGTTGAGATAAATGCATGGATATGTGAGTTACCATGGAGCGCTAGACAGTACCTGACTCTTCCTTCCCTCCCGATTTGGCCAGAGCGTCAGTGTAGACAGAGTGGGCTCCCCATCCCACTGACTTGAGGCGAGACCCGGTGCTTTGTTTTGGCCAATGCCTATAAGCAGAGGCCTTGCATACACTTGTGTTCTGTGACTTGGCCTCCCTCCAGGTAGCCACGGCTTCTTCGTCCTGGTCCCAATGTGACAGATACGTGGAAATGCCCCGAATCCAATACCCAGACCCAGGGGAGAGAGAGAAATAAATGTTGTTTGTGGCAGACCACTGAGATTTGGGAGTTACTAAGCAGCATGATCACAGCAGTAGCTGATTACAAGTGGATTGTTACAAAAATACTTGGGTGCCCTCCACGTTTCTGGTTTTTGTTTTACATTGACTCAATGGAGATGAAATTATCCTTGTTGGAAAAGCAAGTGGTGCCCCTCCAAAGACAGGCCACCAGAACGGAGGAAGAGTTGATCTCACATGCAAAACTTGTGTCTTGGGCTGCTCAAGAATTTTCTATCACAGTCTTTACTTGGAATGCCTCCGTTTTTCATTGATTATTTTTTCTTTGTAGTTATTCATAGAATGGCCATTATGGGTGTTAAACAGAGCCGATGCTTCATGAAAATAATCCCTGGATCATATGGTACCCCTGCAAAGTTAGCTTTATTGTCCCCAGTTTACAGAGGAAGAGATGAAGTCCCAGAGGGCTTAATTGAGGCACACAGCCCTTGGGCTCAAGCGTGTCTTGGGTTTCCACGGTCCCATTTTTTTCCTTTATTACAACTATTATAAAAGTAAATGTGCATTTAAGAAGTGGATACCTGGAATTAAGGGCTGGGGTCAGAAATGAATCGCTGAGGCTGAGTTTGGAGACCCTGACAGCTTGGTGAGGGAGATAACTTTAGGAAAGAAGACTTCTCAGAGATCAAGTCTCCACCTAATTCAACAGTGACTGTTCGTTGATCACCTTTCCCATGCCAGGAGTGTCAGGTGCTGGAGATGCAAAGCAACACCTGGTCAGGAGTTTGAGTTTTGTTCTGAGGATGATGGGGATCCATAGAAAACATTTAAGCTATGAGATCAGTAAGAAGGCTACTGCAGGAGTCCAGGAAAAATATGATAGTGACCTGGATTGGGGGAAGGTGATTCAAAGTAAAGGAAGTATCTAGGAAGTGAAATCAATATGGCTGGGTCATGGGGGATTGGATCAGACCAAGAAAAAGGAAATGATAAAGGTGACCCCCAGATTTCTGGCTTGGGCAACTGGGTGACATGGTGCCATTTTCTTAGATGGGGGCACTGGGGGAGGAATCGACCTTTCTGTTTCTTTAAGAGGGAGATGGTGAACTCAGTTTTAGATAGGTTGATTTACAATTACATGCCTGTGAAAAATTCAAGAAAGGAGAGGTGCCTGGGTAGCTCAGTCAGTTAAGCATCTGAGTCTTGATTTCTGCTCAGGTCATGATCTCATGGGTCCTGGGATCGAGACCTGCATGGGGCTCCAAGCTCAGCAGGGAGTCTGCTTCTCTCCTCCTTCCCCCTCTGCCACTCCTCTCTCTTTTTAAAATAAATAAATAAATATTAAAAAAAAAGAAATTCAAGAAAGGATGTCTAGAGGTAATTGGACATATAGATCTAAAATGCAAATCTTTGTCTACTTCTGTTCTGATAAGATTGCCCCCATTCTAATTAGGTAAATGTCCAGGTCCTGATTTCTTAGGGAAAGTTCACCATTGATGAGTTTGAAATAGCCATGCTGCTCTGGTTTCCGAAATTCAAAGAAGAATCCTGATACATCTGTCCTAGGATACATTACTAAATGAGAACTACCATGTTGGTGTTTCTTTTTCCTAAGCGTTTTATTATGGAAAATTTCAAATGTGTACAAAAGCAAATAATAATAATAATAATAATACTATACACCCATCACGAAGATTCAAGTCCCTATTCATGATCATTCTCCTTTTATTTGTACCTCCTCCCCTCCCCCAAACTGGATTATTTGAAACAAAGTCCAGACATTACATCATTCCATCCACGTACATTTCAGCATGCATCTATAAAAGATAGGGATTCTCTCTCTTTTAAAAACAAAAAAAACAAAAACAAAAACGTAGCCCCATGTCACTATTAACAAAAACCTTAACAATATTTCTTTAATATTAACAAAAACCTGGCTAGTGTTCAAATTTCCCTGGTGGTTTCTCTGACCTCCAAACTTGTTTTTACAGCCAATTTGATTGAGTTAGGATTTAAACAAGGTCCACACATTTGCGTTTGGTTGATATGTCTCTTTAGTTCCTTTTATCTATAGCTTCTCTCTCTCTCTTTAAAAAAATTTTTCTACCAATTTGTTTATGAAAAAACTGGGTCCATAGAGTTTCTCACATCTGGATTTTGTTGATTGTATCCACATGGTGTATTTTAATATGTTTCTCTATCCTTTGTATTTCCTATAAATTTGTCATGAGATTTATTAGAGTTTTGGCCTAATTCAGGTTTGAGTTTTGGGTAAGAATATTTCCTAGGAAGCTGAATTATTCCATCAGAAGGCATGTAATATCTGGTGGTCTCCTTCTGGGGGGATGTTAGCAGTCGGTGATGACCACTGCCTAGATCGTTATTTCCTAGGGCATTTGCAAAATGGTACTATTCGAATTATAATACTCCTTCATTACTCTTCATTTATTAGTTGGACTACTTCTGTGAAGAAAGCTTTTCTTCATCAACTAGGTCGTTACACTAGGAAAGGTAAGCTAGCTGCCCGAGGCTTTTATTTATTAATTTTCACAGAGTAATGATTTGGTTCTCTAACATCCTCCAAAAGGAGCCAGTAAGTTTTAGGTTTTTAGTTTGTTTGCTTGCTTTTGTATTGTTTTTAGTATCATCATGAATTCTGGGACTTTGATATAGTTGATGTATTTTAATGCACTGTAGTTGTTAATTTTTTAGATGTTCAAGGAGTCCAGATGGGAGTGGGAGCCAGTGAGTTTGTTCCTGAGTCGTTTGGAGGCACCCACAGGAGTCTGACAGTTTCCTTGCTTTCTGATGTAACAAGATGTCTCGCTATCATCTTGTACATTTCCTGCCCAGTCCTGGAATCAGCCATTTCTTTGAGGAGCTCTGGTTCCTTTTACCAGGAAATTGTTCCCAGAGACCATAGTCTAGGTCATTACTATTGGGTTGGTCATTATTTCCGGTATTTACAGTGACTGAAGCTGGAAAGTACAAGAAATTTTAAAGAGAGAATAACCATGAGCTGTTACTATTTCCAGTTCACTCATTTGGTTGACTTTGTATTTTTATATCTTTTCTCTTCAGCTGAAAATTTTGGCTCCTAACAACCTTAACATAAGAATGCATTGACTTTAGAAGTGCCTGGGTGCCTGGGGTGCCTTGGTTAAGCGTCTGACTCTTGGTTTTGGCTCCGGTGGTGATATCAGGGTCATGAGATCGAGCCCCCAGTTGGGCTCCATGCTCAGCGGAAAGTCTGCTTGAGATTCTCTCCCTCTTCCTCTGCCTCTCCCTGCATGTTCTCTCTCTCAAATAAATAAATATATCTTTAAAAAAAAGAGTGCATTGACTTTATAGTTTATCCACTATGCACATACCTAACATAGTTTTCAAATAATAATATCAGTGGTATTACTAATAATATGATTAATGAGAATGGTTTAAGTATTTGGGTTGCTGTGTGGTTTGGGGTTCTTTTTTGTCTTTGGGGCATTTCTAAGAGGGTACAAACAGATGAGTTTTAAAGTTACTTGTGAATGATTAAGTCACCAAGTCAACACACAGCTAGGGCCATTGTTTCCATTTTGCTTTTCATTTTAAAGAGTTACTTGGCAGTTTCATATTGACTTTATAATTACAAAAGAAATATACATGGTTCCTACGTGAACTCTACAAAACAAGTTATTTTCAGACATTAGTATTTTTAAATGTGTCATCCACATTTCAGACTGCTTTTTATTATCTGGAAAACCTTAGATTCTATCCCTAAATGAGAGAAATAATGCTAAGTGTCATTCAGACTGTTAGAAATGATGGGCTATTTTTTTTCCTATGAAAAGGAAAAAAGAAAAATATTCAACCCTGCAACTTGGAGCCGTTTTTGTTTCCCTTAACAAGGGCCTGTCTGTCAATTTTCCACAGTTTCAAAGCCCCACTGCACAGCCTGAATGAAAACACAATGTCATCACGATTACTGAAATCAATTAAATGTCAAGGTTTTTCCATTTGCATGCAGCTTCCTTTAGACAAGAATGCTTTTCAGAAAATCTTTATTCCCTTTGGAATTTTTTTCCCCTTAAAGCCTTTATAATTAATGTGGCAACACAAACCCAACCATGTCTGTAACTTCCTTCCATAGATACACAAATAGAATGTTCTAAGCATCCAAGAGTGAACTTGCTCATTGTTTTGCAGGACTGGCACAGTCCTGGCTAGAAGACTTGACCTCATCGTTGGGGGCTTTCCACCTCTCTCCCCTCATCCCTGGTCGTCTGTCTGTCCTATTGACCCGCTCAGGGTCTCAGGCACCCAACCTCTCTCCCCTTTCTACCTTGCTTCCTTCTTCCTCCAGCATCATTCATGGTAGACGACACCAGCAGTCCAACTCCCCTGCCAACACGCCATCCCCTCCAACCATACTCAATATGGCCACCAAAACAATCTTTCTAAAAAATCACCAATCCCATAACCTTAAACTCCTGTTTAAAAATTATTGATGGCTTCCTATCAACTGAGGAACAAAATCCAAAATCCTTGGCATGCTTTGATCATCTTTCATAATCCTGTACCAAACTCGGTTTTTGTTTTTTGGGTTTTTTTTTTTGCTTGTCCATGGAACCCCCTCTGTGCTTTTCCAACCCCATATTCTCAGAGCATGCTATGTGTTTTTATTCCTCTCTGCCTTTGCTCATATTGTTTCTTTACCCAGAATCTCCTTCTCTGGCATAGCCACCTAACCAACTCCTACTCATCCTACAGTACCCAGTTAGTTGAAGAATCGCCTCTCCTGTGAATCTTGTTCATCACACTGTCTCCCACCCCAAATTAATCCTTCTCCCCTCCATGCTTCTGTTACACTGTTGTCAGACTTTATTTTAATATTTATATTTCATAGCTGGGAAGGGTTCATATGCCCACCACTTCCTATGAACAACTGTTAAGCCAACAAATCAGTTAACCCGTATGAAATGGACAAATTCCTGGAAACACACAGACTACCAAAACTAACTCAAGAAGAAATAGAATATTTGAATGGACCCACAATAAGGTAAGAGATTGAATCAGTAATCAAAACCCTCTTAACAAAGAAAAGCCAGGGACCCGATGACTTCACTGGTGAATTTGACTGAACATTTAAAGAATTAAGATCAATCCTTTCCAGGGGCGCCTGGGTGGCTCAGTCCGTTAAGCGGCTGCCTTCAGCTCGGGTCATGATCCCAGGGTCCTGGGATCGAGCCCCGCTTCTCCCTCTCCCACTCCCCCTGCTTGTGTTCCCTCTCTCGCTGTGTCTCTCTCTGTCAAATAAATAAATAAAATCTTTAAAAAAAAAAAATCAATCCTTCCCAAACTCTTCTAATAGAAGAGGAGCGAACACTTCCTAATTCATTCTAAGAGGCCAGCATTGTTACCCAGATATCAAAGCCAAAGACATCACAAGAAAAGAAAACTATATGCCCACTTCTTACCGCAGCATGTGAGTGACTGGGTCTTACCCACATTTATGCGTTAGCATCTAGCACAATGCCTGGCACGTGGCAAGAAACAGCAGAAGCTTCTTTATTTGTGAGCCATTTAAAGTATAAACATGGACATGTTTGAATTGGAGGAGACTGTAACTTGAAAGGGTTTGAATCCTCAGTGTTAAATGCTTATAAAAATTCATCAGGAAAAATCTTTTGGAGGACAGGGAGGAGAAGAGGGGAGGAAGGAAGGGGATGGTTTCTCAGCTCATCATTGTGGCGGTAAAACTCTTATATGAATTACCAGAACATCCACTGATCACTGTCTTTACAATTTAACCATGTAAGGCATACCATCATTTTCCAAGCAAGAAGGTTGGTCCCCTGTGATTCTTTTCCAGAAAGTTGGAATGGTCCTTGGGTGTGAAACAACATGACTTCTACAGCTCACGCTGCAGTAACATTTATCCCAGATACATACTGTGATTCCCAATTTTGTCAAGAATGCTTTCATCCTCTCTCCAGCTGCTACTAAGTAAGAAATGCAACGAACCTTCCTTGATAGGCTGATCGCAAATGTATCAGGAATGTAGACACATTCATGCCCACAGATTTATACACAAATGGCATTTCTGGAACACTGGTGTCAGGTCCCAGAGTGCAAAGATGTCATTTTTCACTGGCTGAGGTTTTACAGAAAGAAGCTATTCTCCCATTGCTCCGAAGGTAAATCTATCAGTTCAAACACCGCTGTGGTTTCCCTCCACCAGATTCCCCGAAGGAGGGAGTTGAGGCTCTCTGACCTGAAGGTTGACTCAAGGAAATAATGAGTTGTCCTCTTTCTTGCAAGAATGGATAGCAGAGATGAGAGGACAGCATAAGAGCATTCCTTGTGTATTTCTAGAACACGATAGATAACAATAAAGAGGAAGTACAGTTTTTCAACAGCTAAATTACCCTCTGGAAAGAGGCTTGGTGTCATCAAGCAGATCCTTCAGTGTGTTCCCTGGGGGTTGGGAACAGAATGGAGGGACCAATGATGGCTGGTTTTTATCGTTGTTCTATTTGTTTGTTTTTTGCAGAGTGCAGAACATCAAGGTAGTATGAGAGTGGCATTACTAAGGAGATATTAGAAGCTGTAGGGAAAGATGAGACAAGTGTCAGCACTAAGGGTATATTTGCTTTCCTGTCTGCCACGTGAATTCTTTCTCCAGAAGTCCCGTAACAATTTGAGTAAAATATTCATTTCTTACTAATGTAGTGTGCAGTTAGACTTTGGTTTGATTTTTTTTTTTTAAGATTTTATTTGTTTATTTGACAGAGAGAGAGAGCACAAGCAGGGGGAGTGGGAGAGGGAAAGGGAGAAGCAGATTCCCAGCTTAGCAAGGAGCCCGATGCGGGGCTCAATCCCAGGACCCTGGGATCATGACCTGAGCGGAAGGCAGATGCTGAACCAACTGAGCCACCCAGGCTCCCCAGTTTGATTGTTTCTTTAAGATTGAACCTAAGGGCTGAGTTGGTTTTAAGGTAGGCTAACAGTGGCAGCTGTGCTCCCCATTAGGACCTGCTCATACTTAAACTGCAAGCATAACGCTTGACGGACCTGCTAAATGTTTTTAGTCGCAAAAATAAAAGAACCCCAGCTTAAAATTATGTGGAGAACAAAAGGAATTTGTTGATTCGTGTAGATGAAAATTGGTCATGCTAGTTTCAGGAACAGCTTGATCAAGGTGCTGACTCCATTTCTTGCTACTGTCTTGGTTCTGCCCTCTTCCATATGATGGCTTTCTTTTCAAAGTCACTTTCATTATAGTTACATGGCTAGAACAGTTTCATACATCACATCTTCCTGAAGAAAAGAGAGGTCTTCTTTACCTCAACCACCAGACAAAATTCTGGATTTCACTCTTATTGAACTACCTTGGGTCACATGACCACCTCTGAGCCAATCTCCATGGCCAAGGTAACTGCCATGTTCTCACTGGCTTAGGCTGGGATCTTGTGCCCATTTCTGAACCAATCGTGCACAACAGAAGGATTTTTCTTTCTTTCTTTCTTCCCAGCTTAATGGAGAAATAATTGACATACAACATTGTGTACGTTTAGGGTGTACATTGTGATGATCTGATATGCATACATACTATAAAATGATTACCAATAAGGCTAGGTAATACATCTTTCACCTCACGTAATTACCATTTTGTGGTTGTTTTGGTGAGAACATTACAGCTCTACGCTCATAGTGTTAACTATAGTCAACAGGCTCTACCTTAGGACCCTAGAACTTGTTCACCTTGTATCTGAAAGTTTGTACCCTTTGTGCAGCAGCTCCCCATTCCCCCCCCCCTCCATCCCCCTGGCAACCACCCTGCTGGAAAGTAGGATTTTCTGATTGGTTTAGGCCAGTTGGAGGGGAGGGGCTTAGGTCAGGAACGGCCAATAGAGTCCCTATCCCCTGAGTTACATGACTCCCCAGCGTTGAGGATAGAGTCAATATCCTTAAATCACATCACTCCACACTTTGAGGGAGCAGATGCATGGATGCTGCTAAGAGAGCCAACAGTGTCTCCCTGAGTGGGATTTCTTGGGGGGGGTGGGGCGGGGAAGGATTTCAAACGTGCCTTTTACTTCGGTCTTTGCTCTTCCAACACAATAATATTTAACTACTCTGCTGTTCCTCCAGTGAGCAGGGATGTTTTCACAACTCTTCTTTGCGTGATGTATGTTATCAGGGGCTCCCAACACTATCAGAAAGCAGTTCATGGATGTGAACGTGACTTAGACACAGACAGCCTTCGTGTTGGGCACACGCTTAACCACGTACGAGGGTCCACCTTGCGCCTTCTGTTCCTTCGGGCAGGCACGAGAGCGCAGTGGGTAGGATGGCAGACTCTGAAATTGGACTGCCTGGTTTTGCACACTGGTTCCTCCCCACACTAGCTGCGGACCGTGTATAATTTATTTAACATTCCTGGGCCTTGATTTCCTTCTCTGCAAGATGGGGATAATGTGAACACACACATCATCTGCGCGTTGGGAGGATCAAATACTATGGTGATGTGCAATGCTTGGTTCAGTGCCTGGTACATAATAAATGCTCCATAAGTATGGGGATGGGGATGGGGATGATGGTAAGTAACTGGTCTTGGCTCCGGCTTTGTCCTTGCCAGTGAAATGGACTCTGACACCACAAAAGATGCCATTTTCCATAATTCAAACAACAGAGTATGAGTATTACATATCCTGCACATCTTCTCTTTGGCAAGAATTTATAGACCCTCAAACATTTAATCTATTCATTTATTTAAGTAATCGCCACACCCAACATGGGGCTTGAATTCACGATGCCAAGATCAAGAGTCACCTGCTCTTCTGACCGAGCCAGCCAGGCGCCCCTAGACCCACAAATGTTGAAGTCCAAGAAACACAAAAATCTGAAGTTGGCATGTACATAACACTGTTATTAGAAAACAACATTTTATAAAGGGAAATTCGTGCCAAATGGTTGAACAAGTGATGGTAGCACTTGAGGTATTAAAATATTCATATTGAATTATTAATAACAATAATTAATAATATTGATGTTCAAGGATTTAGGAGTTTCTTCCAGAAGAGTTCTATCGACCTTATTTTACAAATAGGCAGCATCATCTGCAGTAGATAACACTGAAGACTGGGATCAGAACAGCTTCTAGTTTTCAGTGAAGCCATGGCTCTTCCCTCCCCTTTCAAACAGAAATCCAATGGACAGAAATCCTGGTCCACCGGGATTGTATTTCCCTTCTCTCGCCCTTCCTGCACTCACTGAGGTGGGAGCTCATTAAACCCTTGCTCCAAATACCGCTGCTCCATCAGAAAGCACACTCCAGAAATGACCACAGGATATCAGAGATAGCTATGCCCCCACGTTCATGGCAGCGTCATTCACACCAGCCGAAGTATGGAAACAAATCTAAGCATCCACCATCGAATAAAAGGATACTGAAGATGCGCTACCCAAAGAATATTATTCAGCCATAAGAAAAGGAAATCCTGCCATTTGCCACGATGTGGATGGGCCTTGAGGACATTGTGCTATGTGCAGTAAGTCAGCCAGAGACAGACAGTGGAATCTTTAAAAAAAAAAAAAAAGTCAAATTCCTAGAAACAGCAGAAAAGTGGTTGCCAGGAGCTGGGGGCAGGGGGGAGAGGTTAGTAAAAGGGTATAAATTTTCAGCTACAAGATGAATAAGGTCTGAGGATCTAATGTCAAACACGGTGACTATAGTGGATGACACTAGATCGTGTCATTGAAATCGGCTGAGACCGTGGACGTTAGATGTCCTCACACACACACAGTAAATATGAGAGGTGATGGATGTGTTCATTTGCTAGCTGGGAGGAATCCGTCAGAATGTGTAGCTATGTCAGGTCATGATGTGCACTTTAAGTATCTTACAGTTTTATTTGTCAATTACACCTCAATCAAGCTGCAACCAAAAAACAAAAACAAAAAAGAAGGCTTCACTCTATCACATTGCTTTAGGTTTCATGGTCATTATGGAAACGTCAGCTTTCAAGACACAAATCAGGTTCCAAACATCTCCCAAGGAGGCAGAAGCTGAAAGCTGCATTTTTCAAGATCTGGAAGCTACTAGAACCCTCTGGGCAGGCAGGTGGAGGAGAGGAGACCTGGTTAAAAATGCAGATTCCTAAGCCTAATCCCAGATTCCCTAACTTGAAACATGTGGGGCCTGAGAGTCCGCATTCTCAGGACTTCTCGGGCAACTCTGAAACAGGCGTGGAGAGCAGGACCTCGCACCCTGATGAAGGACCCCAAGGGCCTTCTTCACGATCGGTTAACGTTCAGGGACTCTAGGACTCTAGGGGCACCAGGTCACCAACTCCCCAGAAGTCTTGATGCCTCTCTGTGCCTCAGCTTCCAACAAGTGGGTTGGCTTAGTTTAGGGGACCTGAATCAGTAAGTCAAAATTCTTACAATATGTCGCAACCTTGCTAAGTGTGATTGGAAGGAATCGTGTCTCAGGGAACAGAACCAGAAGTGGAGAAATTGATAGCTTGTTCCTTTTTGAGAACTTATAATGGTGTCTCCTCCTCTCCATCCCGCATCACTCCCATTACCTGGACAGAGGTAACAACTTCTACTCGTGTCATTTCATCGTCCTCTGCTTTTGCTATTGCCTGACTTCAATCCAGCCTCCACTCTGGGGCCAGCAGGATGTTTAAGATATAAGAATCTGATCATCCACCGCCGCTTTGAGAATTCCCCCATGACTTTGAGGAAAGAGCTATAATTCCTTCACTTAGTACCAAAGGCATTACAGAGCCTTCAAGGACCTGAATTTCCTGTTATCCCTTATCTGTTGTTAAAATATGCTCTCAGTTGCAAGTGCTAACAAACCCAACTCAAACTGCTTAAACAATAAGGAAGGAGTTGGTTTACATCCATGGAAGATCAAGCAGGAATGTGGGCTTCAGGCATAGTTTGATCCAGGGGTTCACTCTATCACCAGAGCTCAGCTCCATTTCTCTCCTCCTCCAGTTCTGCCTTCCTCTGTCAGTTTCATCTATCTGCCTGGCAGCAACATGGCCCCAGAGCCCCACACTTCATATCCACACTCCATCACCCAGAAGAAGAGAGAACAGGCTCTTATGCCAGCAAGAAGCTCTGAGATTCACTTTGACTGGACAAGCTGAGGTTCCATGCCCATCGCTGGCCATACCAACTGGTTCAGGGGTTATCACAACTATTACTGTTGAAGCCCTTATTGTGCTGAACTACAATCTTGATTTCCTCACTGGCTTCCAACAGATGGTGATTAGAGTACGGCTCTCCATAACCCCATTGCCTAATATGCTCAGTAAATGGGAATCGGGTTTCTAAGGCACAGGGTTGCTTGTCCTCTTTTCTCATCAAACTCTTATACTAGCCCAAGCCAGGCCTCAGCATGGTGGGTGTCAATGAATCAGTAAACAAGAATCAATAAATACATCCCACGTTTTATTACCTCTTTCTCTCATTGGTTTGGTAGGACCACAGCTTTAATGATCTCCTCCATGGCCAAGTATTTATGCCCGACTCAGGGGCCGTCTTCAGACAGGCTGACAAATGTGGCTAGTGTATTCCCTGTGGAGGGCGTGGCTGTCTCCGTCCTTACCAAGTCCCATGTCTTGTGGGGACCTGCGGTCTCCATCTTTGAGTCTCCATGGAGATCCTGGATCTCTCCAAGTGGCAGAGTCGGGGACACGCGCCTCTCCCCCTCCTCCTGGGAGGTGGTGGGTCCTGTGGCTTTGCTGCTCAGGTCTCAGTGTGTCACAGAGGTCCATGGGGAGCCCCTGTCCGCTTCTTCTTGCTCTAATGGGCCCAGGCACTAACTAGTCCAGGGATTGCACTGAGCTCAGAGACCAGAGCTGGTTATCATGCCCACTGGGAGTCACTTGTGCCTCCTGGCTCTGAGACGTGGGATCTGAGCCCAGTTCGTCCTGCTGGATTCCCTTTCCCCTGCCCCTCGGTTCCTTGCGCCCAGAGGCCCCTGCTGTACCCAGAGGCTGCCTCACTGTTTATCAGACGTGCCTGGAAGCGTCTGGACTTCTGCAGTGGGCACGATTAGGCATCTGTCATGAGTCCTACACTCGCAAGGATGCCTCGGTAGCGTCTTACCCCTTCCAGGTGGAGTGGAGGAGGCCAGCCATTGAGCCTTGACTTCTCTGTGCCTGTTGTTACTGCATCTGTAAAATGGGGCAATACTTCCAATCTCTCAGTGTCCTCCTCTCCTAATGAGACAAAGGACCCGGAAATGCACAATGAGACCTCTGACGTTTTAGGCTGACTTAGCCCAGCTCACTAGTCCCCTACAGTGCTTATCAATACCTCCCTAAAACACTTCTGATTCTCTAACATGCCCGCTTTTCCCAGGAGACGGCATGCTCTGGCTCTGGCAGGGGTGATGGATGCATTATTCATATTTGTGTTTTCAGTCCCCAAGCCAAGCTTAGGGTGCAGCAAACAAAATCAACTGATCAAACCATCAAAGCTGAGACTTCTTGCTCACACTCTGTGTATGAGGCCGTACATCAAGCACATCTGTTCAGCATGTCACTAAATCTTCCCAGCAGTCTTACAAGCTGGAGACACATTTTCTTCCTGCATAAGGTAACAGATGCCTAGAGAGATCTAACAGTCTGCCCAAGGTCGCTCAGCAGTTAGGTAACAGCTGCGATTTGAATGCGGGTCTCTGACTATTAAGAACGCTTGTATTTTCCTAAAGATGGGTATCATCTATCTTTGAATCCACAATCTATGATGCAATCCCTCCCAGCACACAGAGTGTGCCAAATGAGTGTCTCATTGACTAAATGATGAAATATGGAAGGACTGGGGTGGGGGGAGGCCTGAGTTGCTTGGTTGGTTATGTGTTTGACTCTTTATTTTGGCTCAGGTCATGATCTCAGGGTCGTGAGATTGAGCCCCTCGTCAGGCTCTGTGCTGGGTGTGGAGCCTGCTTAAGATTCTCTCTCTCCTTTGCCCTCTGGCCCTCCTCACCCTCCCTCCCCCGCCACCAAAAAAAAGAAGAAAAAGAAAAAGAAATATGGAAGGATAATAGCTAGCTAGCAAATGAGATGATTAGATGAGGATAGATGATAGATAGATAGATAGATGATAGACAGATAGATAGATAGATTTAGATGTTCTCAGGGAAAATTATGCCAAGCCAAAAATCGTATCCTATACCCCTTCTGAGGCTCAGAAATTTATCACAGAGCTGAGCACATAGTAAATGTGCTTGAGGAAATAGAGGTGTTAGATGTCAAAGCAAAGGGATTCTTTACTAATGGTCTTTCTTCTAAGACCTTGCATCTGAACTTGGAAGCATCTCTAATAACAACATCTGAATGTGCCTAAAACAGAGAGGCAGGATCAACATTTAAGTGAGGTCCTTGCGGTTACCTTGCTGATGGCACTGGATGTGGCTTATCCATTACAGACCAAAGGAAGCTTATCCACCTTCAGGGACAAGAGCCTGGAGGACATCTGAATTGAGACGCTTCATTTCATGCGGACAAGAAGTACAAGTGGTAGAAGGAAGGGTGTGTGCACCGTCTAGAAAATGGAATGATCTCATTGTTAACACTGTCCAAGCATATAGGAATTCTTCAGGGTGACCCGATTCAATATGTAACCAAAAACAAGGCTGACTCATTCAATCTTGGTTAAAAGGACTTGATTCTAATAATTGCCCAAAAATCTCATTATGAGGCCATTGTGCCTGGAAGGACAACCCCATAGCAAATCCCACTAGAAGTATGGTGTGGGATATGTTCTGAACTGGGAGTTAGGAGGCCTACATCTTAGTCCCAGCCTTGCCACGAATTGGTTCTGTGACCTTGAACCCAGGGACTCAGTTTCCATCTATTTAACAAGAGAGTTTAACACAAATGAGCTCCTTGCTGACTTTGAATCTGGGATTCTTTTAAAGATTTTATTTATTTATTCATGAGAGAGAGAGAGACAGAGGCAGAGGGAGAAGCAGGCCCCCTGTGGAGCAGGAAGCCCGATGCAGGACTTGATCCCAGGACCCCGGGATCGAGACCTGAGCCAAAGGCAGATGCTTAACCGACTGAGCCACCCAGGTGCCCCTGAATCTAGGATTCTATACAGGATTTTGGAGTGGGGAAGGAAAGAGGGTTGAGTAGAAAGAAGGAACAGTGATGTACTAAAGCCACCTGAACCACACACCATTTTTGTGTGTGAAGATACTTTGTGTGTGAAGAATTTTTCCAAATTCTATCACATCCTATCAATAGCTTGAAATTGGCTTTGATGGCTTTGCCAGTTTTTGACCTCTGGACCAGGTCTCTAAAGTCCTTCCAGCCCTAACACTCTGAATCCGTATAAAAAGGAAAATCTGAGCATAACAGTTGCTCGGTCAAGGTTAGCCAAATCATCGTGTGGGGGTCGAAGTTCCAAGCCACAGGTAATATTTACGGAGCGGTCATTTGCCAGACCCTATGTTAAGCACCTACAGATAATCATCCATGAACCTGCCCAATCCCATTTTACAGGAGAAGAGCTGAAATTCAGTAGATGATGGACGGGGCCAAGGTCACAGACCCAGGAAGTGGCAGAACTAGGGCTTAACTATAAGCCTAAATATGCTGTAGACTCAAGCAGCCTCCCGCCCGGCCCCTGCTTGCTGTTCTTCTAAATAAAGTTTTATGGGAACAGAGCCATGCACGTTCAGTGGCTGTTTTCCTGCCACGGATCAAATGGCCCACAAAGCCTGAACTATTTACTACCTGACCCTTTACAGAAAAAGTTTGCAGGTCCCAGACTGGAAGGGCAGGGAGAGCCAACGGAAGGCTGTGGGGGCAGAAGGGCATATGCGGACTCTATCAAGGTCAGGGTGGGAAAGAGGACAGGGGGATTAACAATGGTGTTTCTAACAGGTGGGTGGATAAAAAGATAAGGAGTTCTAAATTTGGACAAAGCCTCAGCTCGGGCAACAAGACTTCCGTTGTGGGGGGAAAGCAAGCTGGGTAGTGGATGGCATTTCTAAAAGGCAAGAGATGGGGATCCTGCCGCTGCTTTCGAAGGGGATGCTATTGCAGTTCCCTCAGCTCATCAGTGCTTCGTTCTCTAGGAGAAGGAGCCCAGCCACGGAATGGAAGGTGCTGGAAGTTCAAGGAAGGGAAACTGGATTTCAGACGGGTGAGGGGCACTTTTCTTTCGTTCACTTATTCCTTCCCTCGGACATTCAAATATCCACTGTGTCCCAGGCATCAGACGCAGCACGTGGTGGGGAGGGGATGGGGGCAGAGAATGTTAAGGAGAGCAGGGCTTATGAAAACATGAGAAAGGTAGAGAGAGAAGAGCATGAACGAGAGAAACACAAGTGGAGGGGAAGGCAAAGCCAGCAGCAAGAGAGACATACAGATATAGAAATAGGGAGGGAAGGAGAATAAGAGAGGAAATGGGAAAATAAAAAGGACACACCAGGAGCGCCTGGGTGGCTCACTCGGTTGGGCATCTGAATCTGACTATTGGTTTCAGCTCAGGTCGTGATCTCAGGGTTGTGGGATCGAGCCCCACCTCCGGCTCCAGCTCCATGCTGAGAGTGGAGCCTACTTGGGATTCTTTCTCTCTTTCTCCCTGTGCCCCTCCCCGGCTCAGTAAGTTATTACCTACATCGTTTCCCTGTGTGATGTGATGTTCTGTTGTTCACAGATCTTTTTTTTTTTTTAAGATTTTATTTATTTATTTGAGCGAGAGAACGAACAGGGAGAGGGGGAAGAGGGAGAGGGAGAAGCAGACTCCCCGCTGAGCAGGGAGCCTGATTCAGGACTCCATCTCCTGAGATCATGACCTGGGCAGAAGGCAGGCAGAAGACAGACGCTTAACCCACTGAGCCACCCAGGTGCCCCCACTGTTTGTAGATCTTAAGCCACTCTAAACCCGGAGGCATTCAGAGGCTATCGTCTGCTGGGTTCTAAAGGGGGAACTCCATCTCTGACGGGCCTCTGGGAGTCCAGGACGATGCCTGATGGGCGCAGGTAAAGCTAAACTTGGACATGAATGAGGCCACCGCCAGAAAGTGTCCCACCCTGGGTTTCCAGGCAAAGAATTTAAGGAGCTCAGTTGTCTTAGGAGATAAGGTTTACAGTCGAAGAACGGTGTAGGGTGGTGTGGGACTACAGACCATCAGAGCCGGAAGAGACCAATGAGGAGGAGGAGGAGAAGGAAGGTACCAGATGAGGATGATGCAGCAGCAAACTAGCATTTATTGGTCTAATATGTTCCGGGCGCTATGCTAATTGTTCTACCAGCTTCATCTGAACTCTCCCGACAGCACTGTGAGACATATTACTCCATTTCTCAGAGGAGAAAACCAAGGCTCTGGAAAGCAAAACTACTCACCCAAGCTCCAAGCTCGGGCGGAGCTGGGATTTGAACCCATCTCTCCGAGTCCTGAGCCCCCCATAGGTGCTTCTCTAAGAGTGGACCCTAGATCATCGCCATCACAATCAGATTCCCAGGCCCCACCCAGATCTATTGAATCAGGATCTCTGCGGGAGTATAGCCTCGGATCTGCATTTTGACCCAGATGATTTCTATGTTTTCTGAGGTTTGGGAATTAACCATGTGAGACTCAGGTTCCAATTCGGTTCTTAAACTGTGATCCGTGGACAGCTTTTCTTTTTTATTTTATTTTATTTTAATTTATTTATTTCTTTGACAGAGAGAGACACAGCGAGAGAGGGAACACAAGCAGAGGGAGAGGGAGAGGGAGAAGCAGGCTCCCCGCAGAGCAGGGAGCCCGATGCGGGACTCGATCCCAGGACCCTGGGATCATGACCTGAGCTGAAGGCAGTCGCTTAACCAACTAAGCCACCCAGGTGCCCCGTGGACAGCTTTTCAAGAGTCCATGACCTACTGATAACAAACTGGAGTCTTGTTCAACCCATGCCCACCCCCTTTCTTCTCCTCTTTGGGGCAGTGTCTTCCCCACTGACTTTTTTACACCTTTTGATTGACTTCAGCCAATGAGATGTGAGCAGATGGGATGTGATAGTCCTTGAACCAAGTTTGTGCAGTGTGGTTTGTCTCTCGGGGGTCTGCCATCACCACCAAAAGCACATACTCTACAAGGCAGCTTGCCTTTCCAGCCTGGGCTCCCTAACTGGACACATGAAGTAGAGCTGAACGGTCCCAAAGCCTAGCGCCAAGCACAGCCAACCCATAACCGGAAACTGAAACACCCCAGCCAACCCATATACATGCCAATCACACGAGCAAGAAAGAGATGCTTGTTGTCAGCCATTGAGTGTAGGTATGATTTTTTTATACAACAACAGCTGACCAATACCCCTAAAGTACATACCCTATATTGTGTGTCCGTTTTTATATTGTGGGCCCACTTTTCTGGAGAGAGGGTGTGTATACTTTTCAACAAATTCTCAAGAGACCAGGGACCCCAAAAATTGTCAAGAGCCAGAGATCTACTTAAAGATCTTCCCCATTCTCAGTGGAGCCTCAGGTTCCAGGACTTGAGCTGAATGAGTTTTCACTGTCCCTCCTTGCCTCTTAGAACACAAATGTTTATCTAAGTTTTAATCTTTAAGGGGTCCAGACCGAACATGCTATAGGAGTTTTGAGAGGGGGGTCTGGGGGATGGTCTTAGGACTCAGTTTCAAATCCTTGGACTCTTAAAATATCACAAAAAACAAAAACAAAAACAAAAACAAAACCAGGAGGAATTCTTAGAGCACAAGGAGTCATTTTATAAGATGGTCCTCCTCTAGTATCTTACTACTTACCCATTTATCTCCCCAGTGGAAAGAAATTTCTCTCCACCTCTGTGAAATAAATATAAACAGCTCAGTCAATGTTTTGCCAGAGATGTGAAAAATTAAAAATATTATGCCCTAGTCTGGGTTGGCTTGTATATACATAAGTATGTACAGAACCGACATTCAACACCTCAGTCATGAAAATTATGTTTACGTGTCACAGGACATTAATTTTTTCAAGATCATTGGGCAATATTTTTAGGAGTTTGTGAGTACACAATTTACTTTTTTTTTTTTTTTTTTTTGCCTGCAGTTTGTGAAGTAACAGCTCCAAGGACCCTTGGTAGAAGAAACAAGGCCCCTAAGGAGGTACGAAAGGACCTAGCCAAGGCTCCTCGCTGCTCATATATTATCCCGAGTTGGAGGCCAAGCAAGCCAATCTGTTAGCAATCCGTTTTCCTGCACTGGCCTCATCCCCTTGGCTGTTATCGGCCGAGTATTTCAACACAGATGGATGGGTTCTGGCCGGTCAGGGGGGCACAACTGAACTTGAACCGAGTCCAGCTGGCGGGCTTTCTGATTGCCAAGATGACCTGCTGCCTTCAAGGAGAGCAGGATTCATGTGGTGGTTCGGTAGGTGACAGGGAGGAGAATGAGGAAGGGCAGGTGTGTTTGCACCCCGTAATCCGGGGCAAAGCGCAGACTTCTAGGAAGGGTTTCTTCGTTGTGCGGAAGGAATTAGCAGGACTTCTCCCTGCTGTCCCCTGAAAATGGCCACGCTCCCTGTCCTTCTGGGTCTTGATGCATCTTTTGTTTGTCAACACAATCAGACAGGCTGAGCTTGGATCCACACCTTCTTTGGAGACAGGACCTGAAAGAGGTTAATTATGGTAAAATGAGGCCCGAGGGAACATTGATGTGCTCACCAACCAGGATGTTCACCCAAGCCTCAGTACCAGAGGCTTACACCAGGGTTTTGTTTTGCGGGCATGATTGATTGGACCACGGCCTTCTGATCCTGAGATTTGTCTTTCCGGCCTGACCAGCCCCTCTGCTGACACCATCTAGGGACCCACCACGGAGTCACCTCATACACTCTGTGGTCCTGGGGTCCTACCATGCTTAACGAAGGCAGTCCTATCACCTGGGAAATTTCAAAGTTTAGAGCTCTATCCCAGGAACCAGAGACAAAGGCCAGCCAAACTTTTTTATCATATAACATGTATACGTCTATATGGGCATTATATGAATACATAAATGCTACATGTAATTGTTCTATTTGTGTAGCGTGTATGTTGCAAATATCCGCTCCAACAGGCTCATACTAGTTATCTCCAGGTGGAGTGATTTGGAAGGGTTGTTCTTCTTTCTGTGATTTTTCAAGGTTTTAGTGAAAGCGCACTGGCTTTGTAGTCAAAATTCTGTTCCTTTTCATTTTGAATCGCCAGTCTAAGAAGCTCAGGTGAGTCCAGGGGTTTAAGAACTTGGATCAAAATTCCCATCTGATCAGCCGTGTGACTTCTCGGGACTTCAGTTTCTTCTTTTGCCGGATGGAATTTATAGTAACTGTTCCTGCCCCAGAGTTCAGCTGCTGTGGACGGAGCCTATTATGGCACCTGAGACTTGGTAATTAGCCATTATTGGATCATTATTTTGATGACCGTCGTTAATGTTCTTGTAACTCGCCTCACCCTCTAATAAGTCACCTGGGAAATGATACTTATTGAGCACCTATGGTATGAAGGGCAGTGAGGGATCCAGACTTGGGAGACTCACACCTCTTGATGCCTCCAGAAACTTACGCCACTCTGGAGAGATACACAAACCCTCCAGGGGTAGAGGGTAGCACGTGCCCAGGAATGTCATCTATTGAGGTGCCGTTGGCATGTGAAAGCCGAGGTAACCCTGCAGGGGCTGGCAGGCCTCAGGGAGATGGGGAGAGCCATGTCGGATGAGAGGGGCTCCTGGGCACAGAGCTGGGAGTGGTCTCAGAAAGCAGACTCTTCTCCCAGTCTCAGGCAGGTGAGCCCTCCCCACTCCCTACCTCTTGTGGGCCCACGTTTCCCACTGCCTGGCACCTCCCTCCCATTAGGTGGTGTAACCTTCACAGGAAAACCCTATGAAGTACAGCATCAAGATTCATTTTACAGATGGGGAAACTGAGGCTCACAGAGGTGGTCACATGGCCACGCTCAGCCAGTAAGTGGAGGAGTTGGGATTCAAACCCAGTTTAGAAGCAAGTACCGAAGCTGCTGTGCCCTGGGACTACTAGCTGCAAGCCAGGATGGAGCCACACGGCTGGTGGATGGGAGGCATCTCCTTTTCTTTTTGGGGACCAGAATCTTTTCTCTTCCATGGTCTTCTGTGGACTATTCAGAACTGCATCTTAGTCTCTGATTGTAACAACCGAAGGAACTGCAAGAAAACAAAAACAAAAACAAAGACCAGGAAACACCAGGGGCACCTGGGTGGCTCAGTGGGTTGGCTGGCCGACTCTTGATTTCTTCTCAGGTCATGATCTCGGGGTCATGAGATCGAACCCCACATTGGGTTCCAGGCTCAGCGAAAGTCTGCTTAAGGATTCTCTCCCTCTGCCCCTCCCTCTGCTCGTGCTCTCTCCCCTTCCCCTCTCTCTCTCTAAAATAAATAAATAAATCTTAAAAAAACACACACACACAAAAAAGCCTAGGAAACACCTTCCACTTAAAGATGGAACTTTAGTGCATGTGGCAGTGCCCAGAGGGGATCTCCATCACACATGTTTGTAGGAGGAGGGATACAATTCTAGATTGTTTTTTTTTTAATATCATGTTACTTTGATTTTAGGATTAGATAGACCTGGGTCTAAGTGACATCTCCAAGGCCATTCGCTGAACCACAGTTGAGTAAAATTTCCCACCGGGAAGGAACGGAGGGAGGAAATGAACATTTATTTCTGTCTTATAAACACTAGCGGCTATGCTAAATGATCGACATGTGTCGTCTCGTTAAATCTTCACAACCACTCCAAGATGAAGCCACTATTATGAACCCATTTTACAGACGGGGAAACAGAGGCTCGGAAAGGTGAAATGACTTGCCCATCCTCCCGATCCCTATGTTGCACTGTCTCCGTCTCTCCAGAGCAAACTGGGGGTGGCCGGAGGGGAGGGGGTAGGGGCCTGGGCAAAATAGATGAAGGGGATCAAGAGGTACAGACTTCTAGTTATAAAATAAATAAGTCACGGGGACGAAAAGTACAGCATAGGGAACGCTATTGATTAATATTGCAATGTCGTATGGTGACAGATGGTGCCCATACTTGTTGGGATGAGCGCTGATATATGGAATTGTCAAATCACTACACTGCACACCTGAAACGAATACAACATTGTGTTAACTCTACTTCAATGATGATAGTATATCTATAACGATAAAAATACACAGGGAGAACAAAGCCCACTTTACATAGGCTGCAGAGTGCCACAGATTGGGGGTTCAAACTTGACTTTGCTCCTTGCGTGGACCAACTTTGGACAAGCATTTTCTCAGACCTCCCTTCCCACATCTGCAAGACCAGGGTACTAATACATCTGTAGCAGGATTGTCATACTATTCCGGGGGAGGTCGTGTCTACAAAGCACCCAGCACAGTCCCCAGCACAGGGGGCCACACGTAGATGTTGTGGATTTGGCTGTGCCCAGACCTTGAACACAAAAGAGCTGGTCAAAAACCTGAATCCTCACCACACCCACCCTTCTGGCTACAATATGGGGAAAGTCATAAGCAGGAAGAGACGCAATTTGTGCTTTCAAAAAAGCTCACAGCCTTGACCATGAGAGCAGAAAGACCATGGAAATGGGAAGCAGCAAAAAGAAACCATCTCTAATTGTATGAGTCAGGATGGAAGAAAGAAATGCCACCTCCAATTAGATTTTAAAAACGCATGTATTGGTCCATGAAACGGAAGAGTCTAATTTTAAACTGTCAGTGGAGTGGCTAAGAAGTTGGGATCGCACACCCTCAGGTCTAGTTTGATCAGGGGGTATCAACACTATGAGGCGCAACATCTTTTCATAACAAATGATCTGTTGTGTTGCCGTTACAATTCTGAAATGAAATTCACAGGTGATACAATCCACTTATCACAGAGTTTAATAGAAAACCAAGATCGTGTCTTGTCTGTATTACGAAGGAAAGAAAACAGAATAGACGCACAATAAAAATATGCAAGTCGGGGCGCCTGGGTGGCTCAGTCGTTAAGCGTCTGCCTTCGTCTCAGGTCATGATCCCGGGGTCCTGGAATCAAGCCCCACATCGGGGTCCTTGCTCGGCAGGGAAGCCTGCTTCTCCCTCTCCCACTCCCCCTGCTTGTGTTCCAGCTCTCATTGTCTCTCTCTCTGTCAAATAAATAAATCTTTTAAAAAAAAATATGCAGGTCAATTTCTTTGGGTAAATACCCAGTAGCGGAATTACTGGATCACATGGTAATTCTATTGTTAATTTTTTGAGGAAACTCCATAGTGTTTTCCAGAGTGGCTGTGACAGTTTGCATGCCCACCAACAGTGTGCAAGTGTTCCTCTTTCTTCACATCCTCGCCAACACTTGTTATTTCTTGTGGTTTTGACACTAGCCATTCTGACAGGTGTGAGGTGATAGCTCATGGTGGTTTTGATTTGCATTTCCCTGATGATGAGTGATGATGAGCATATTTTCATGTGTCTGTTGGCCATTTGTGTATCTTCTCTGGAAGAATGTCTATTCAGATCCTCTGCCCGCTTTTAATTGGATTGTTTGGTTTTGGGGTGTTGAGTTGTATCAGTTCTTTATATATTTTGGAAAGTAGCCCCTTATCAGATCTATCTTTCGCAAATATCTTCTCTCATTCAGTAGGTTGCCTTTTCATTTTGTGGATGGTTTCCTTCACTGTGCAAAAGCTTTCTATTTCGGTGTAGTCCATGGTTTATTTTTGTTTTGTTTCCCTTGCCTCAGGAGACATAAATATGTTGCCGAGGCTGATGTCTAAGTCAGTGCCTATGTTTCCTTTTAGAAGTTTTATGGTTTCAGGTCTTACATTTAGGTCTTTAATCCATTTTGAGTTTCTGGTGTGAGAATGTGGTCTCGTTTCATTCTTTTGCATGTAGCTGCCCAATTTTTCCAAGACCATTTATTGAAGAGACTGTCTTTTTCCCACTGCATATTCTTGCCTCATTTTTCATAGATTGATTGGCTATTAATCATGGGTTTGTTTCTGGGCTCTCTATTCTGTTCCATTCATCTATGTGTCTGTTTTTGTGCCAGTACCATGCTGTTTTGATCCAGTAATTCCACTACTGAGTATCAACCCAAACCTTATGTTTATTGCAGCATTATTTACAATAGCCAAGACATGGAAGCAACATAAGTGTCCATTGATAGATGAAGGGATAAAGAAGATGTGGTATACACATGTGCACAGTGGAATATTACTCAGCCATAAAAAAGAATGAGATCTCGCCATTTGCAACAATGGATGGACCTAGAGGGTATTACATTAAGTGAAATATCAGAGAAAGACAAATACCATATGATTTCACCTATATGTGAAATCTAAAAAACAAAACAAATGAACAAAGAAACAGACTCATAAATACAGAGAACAAACTGGTGGTTGCCAGAGGGATGAGCAAGACAGGTGAGGGGGATTAAGAGGCGCAACTTCCAGTGGTAAAATGAATAAGTCACAGAGATGAAAAGTACCAGAATATAATGAACAATATTGTAATAAAAGTTGTATGGTGGCAGATGGTGACTACACTTACCATGGTGAGTGCTGAGTAACGTATAGAATTGTCGATGAATATGTCATACACTTGAAGCTAATATGACATTGGATGTCAACTATACTCCAGTAATAAATATATATATATATATAATAAAAAATACATACGTCAATACATAAATGTTCAGGTACAACTCCCCTCGAAGACATAATGAAGTAAACAAAAGCTTTCACATTTAAGAGATGTGAGACAATATTTAGTTTCACATTGTCAACAGTTACTTTATATTTAACGTATTAGAATCACAGCGACATTAAGTTATGTTCATACATCCAAGCATATCCCACAGAAAGTTCCTAAATGTCATTTCCCAGTTTCAGTTTTTCATAACCAAACTTCATGGAATGTATGCATCTCTCATTGTGCGTTGGTATCTATAGAGGAAAAAATTGCATTTCTGTCTTCAAAATTCAATGCAACTTTTTTTTTTAAGATTTTATTTATTTATTTGACAGACACAATGAGAGAGGGAGCACAAGCAGGGGGGAGTGGGAGAGGGAGAAGCAGGCTTCCCACAGAGCAGGGAGCCCGATGTGGGGCTTGATCCCAGGACCCTGGGACCATGACCTGAGCCGAAGGCAGACGCTCAGTGACTGAGCCACCAAGTGCCCCTCAATGCAACATTTTAAACAAAATGCTGGACAGAGCACTTCTGATGCCTAAATACAATGGGTGAAACATCCGGATCAGAGATCGAAAAACACGTCCCGTGTCAACCACAGGTAGGAGTCTCTTATGTCACGGCTGCTAAGAGAAGCCATGTCATTATGAACAGCACTACTGTTTATTTCTCTTTCCAGGACCTTTATTGAAATATACTTTACTTACAAGAGCCTGCATCCATTTTAAGTGTGCAATTCAGTAATTCTTGACAGATACGCACATGTGGGAAACCATTGCCACAATCAAAGTAAAATACACATCCATCGTGTCCCAAATCTGCTTGCAGCCCATTCCTCCTCCACTCGCAGCCTCGGGCAGCCACCGAACAAAAGCAACTGTTAACTGCCATGATCCTGACTATGTGACAGCAGTGTAGGCATTCTATAAGCCTCAGTGAGAGTTTGTCACTCACATACAGAACTCTGCGTTTTGGTTGCATTTTAGGAAATTGGTTGAGGATTTAACATGGAATGTGGGATTGACGTGGGACGTGTTATAACATTTTGTTTTATTTTATTATTTTATTTATTCTGTGGAGCCCAACACGGGGCTTGAACTCACAACCCTGAGATCAAGACCTGAGCTGAAATCAAGAGTCAGACGCTTAACCGACTGAGCCACCCAGGCGCCCCATGACTTGCTTATTTTCAAATAATGGAAACTAAGACTTCTGTTTCTGGGAAGATGAAATACATGTACTTTTTCCTAGTCCTCCCATCAAGTACAACTAGAAACCCTGGATATTATATATAAGACAACCATAAGACTTTGACAAGTAGAAAGAAGAAGAGAGATGAGCTAAGGACCTCGAGACTTGGGGAGGGATGCATCAGTGAGTAATCTGAGATTTCTTTTGGCTTCAAATATCCCAAACTTGGAGCTGAAGAGCCTGGAAACCCAGAAACCAAACAACAGGGGCAAACAAAAAAACAAAACAAAACAAAACAAAAAACAAAACTCCAACAAAAACCTGCTCTTTCTAGGCAAAGGACCAGGAAAGAGCCAGCCTAGCAGGACAGAAGACTTTTAGACAACAACTGCTCTCCTGCTTCCAAACAGAAAAATCCATAGCCGCCTCCACCCCCACGCCAGCAAGGACTGACAGGGATCCTAGATTTTTACCTCTATGAAGCTGTAAGAAGGTGGTGCCCCAACAGTCCTGCTGGCTTGGTGTCAGAGGGGTCCACGTAAGGAGCCAGGACTTCAATCCTCACCAACCAGCAGGGAGCCCCTCCCCGGACTTCCATCTCCAGCTGGCAGAAAGGAGGCGTCCCTCCCCCTCCCCATTGGAGTGATGTCAGAAGAAGCCTAAAGAAGAAGCAGGAGTTTCACCACGCCCCCATGGTCACAAGGCCACACCCGCCTCGGTGTCGGTAGAGTCCTTCTGGGGAGCTGGAACCCATTCCCCGCCCCCCCAGAAGTAACAGGAACCCCACCCTCCTCAGGTGTCAATGGCAGGAAGTCTGCGCTTCTACCTCCTCTGGCAGCGACTGGGTGGCATCCCTACCTACCACGTGCCCTGCCGGGGCAGTGTCAGAAAAAGCCAGCTAAAACCAAAGCTTCGAATACAATCCAGAGTCTCAGAACATAATACACAAATGTCCAGGCTTCAGTCAAAAATCCCTTGTCATAGCAAGAACCAGAAAGATCTCAAACGGAATGAAAAAAAGACAACCAAGAGGTGTCAACACCAAGAGGACGTGAGATGCTGGTATGATCGATCTCACAATGATTTTAAAGAAGCCATGATGCAAATGCTTCCACGTGCAATTACGAACATGCTTGAAACAAGTGAAAAAAAAAAAACAAACAGAAATCCTCAGCAAAGAACTAGGGCATCTCAGCAAAGAAATGGCTGATATGAAAAAGAAACAGATGGAAATTTTAGAACAGAACAGTACAATCACCGAAATAAAGAGCTTAGTGGGTCAGCTAACAGTGGAATGGAGGCGACAGGAGAAAAACAGTGAACTGAAGTACAGCATAATAGAAATGACCCAATCTGAACCATGGGGAGAAAACAGACTGGAAAATAAACAGAGACTCAGGACCTATGGAACTGTGACAAAATCTCTAATATTTGGGTCATCAGAGACTGGAAGAGAGGAGATAGATAGTGAGGTTGAAAATGTACTCAAAGAAATAATGGCTGAAAATTTTCCAAATTTGTCAAAACACATAAATGTACAGATGCATTCAAGAAGCTGAATGAACCAAAGACACAGCATCATTAAATTTCTGAAAACCAAAGGCAAAGAAAAACATTTGAAAGCAGCCAGAGAAAATATTTGCGAGTCACGTTCATTGTATGTAAAGCAGATGTTAGTTCATATTTATGTTTGCGTAGTTTTCCATTGTGTGAAAACCCCACAAGTTCTTGAAAAGATTTATTTACTTATTTTAGAAAGAGAGCACAAGTGGGGGGGAGGGGCAGAGGGAGAGAGAGAATCCCAAGCAGACTCCCCACTGAGCATGGAGCCAGATAGGGGGTGTGATCCTGGGACCCTGAGATCATGACCTGAGCTGAAACCAAGAGTTGGATGCTTAACGGACTGAGCCACACAGGGGCCCCGAAAACCCCACAGTTTTTTGACCCATTAAGGGAGTACATGATTAGTTCCTACTTTTAGCTCTTAGAGAGAAAATTTCTGTGGATATACTTGTGCAGGTCTTTGGTGAACATACGTAGGCATTTCTATTGGGTACATACGTTGGAGTGGAATTGCGGGATAATAGGGGAGGTGGATATGTTCAGCTTTAATAGAAAGTGCCGGACTGCTTTCCAAAGATTTCCAGTTGGTCCACATCTTTGAGACGACCAACAACACTGGACACTTCCCAAACTTTCCCTAGGAGCTGGGCTGCCTTCACTAAGTATTGATTGACTGGTCAAAGGATGTCAGGAGGTCCTAACTCCCTCTCTACTTTCACCTCTCTTGCAAGCCTCTGTGTGGCTTCACCTTCAGACAGGTCCCCTGTGGGATGGGCAGACAGCAGTCAACAGCTCCAGATCTACATTCTACTGCACCGAGCCTGGCAGAGAATGAGGCATTTCCCTCCCCTTCCAGGGTCCCTCCAGCCCAGGCTGAGGAATAAGCTTTCAGGGATGTCCATCCTGCCTGCATCCATTAGCCAATCAGTGATGGGGGAAGAGTACCACACTCTCATTGGCCAGACCTTGGTCACATGCTCATCTGGGGAGGGTGGTGCAGTCAACTCCCCCTGCGGTTACTACATCAGGAATGAGGAAGAGGATTGCCGAGAGAAAAATTGTGCTGCTGTTGCTAGAAGGGTTGGTGGGTAGGAAAAATGCCACACATCCACTCAAAGGTCTTATGCTAAACCGTGTGATGCAGACAGAGTTCTCTAAAGAGACTGGGAATAGGAAGGATTTCAGAATCAGGATCCGAACAGAAGTTAGGAGGCAAATCTTAGAGGATGACATTTATAAGGTATAAATATAAAGCTTTATACTTAGGTCTTAAAAATTGTGTGTGTACAAGATGGATTTTGCAAAAGCTCCTGTGTCTGAGTAAAATAGGTGGGGTTTTGGTCAGACCAAACGCAGTGCAAGTCAGGAGTGCATTGCCATGGACATAAAAAGCTAAAATTTCTCAAGGCCAAGTTAATAGAGGTATGGGGTCTAAATGAGGGAGGTGATGATGCCATACTTGGAATATTGAATTTTGTCTGGTTCTCCTCAAATGATAAAAGACTGCAAAGGAGAATATCCAGGTAGATGGAGGGAGCTCAAAACCAGTTTTGTGAGATGTGAGTGAAGAAACACTTGTGAGAAAAGATTAGCTGTGTTCCATAAGACCAAAGGATGTAAGCTTAGAGATCCAGCTGTTAACACAAGGATGAAGTTCCTGCCAATTGTCTATAGACATTCTCCAGGTCAAAACAGACTGATCACTTCTCAAGAATGTCAGAGTTTGGCTTTGCACACCAGAGAGGTACCAGTTCTGCTTTTCCCAAAATGTGTCCCGTGAAAAAGAGGTCAAATCTCCTGGGGAGACACTGGTCACTAAGCTCTCCTTCTCAAACTTACAATGAACATATGCGCCAACAAGGCATTCGAACAAGGAGCCTTGATTGTACAGGCTTTCGTGAGGCCGGTGCTTTCCAAAGGTATTTGACCAAAATATCTTCCTTTTTCCTCCTTAGTAATGTCTGCTGACATCCCTTAGCACTAATGTCCTGTCAAAACCAGTTCAGGAAATACCGGACAACTTGGTGTTTAGAGTTTTAGCTGACCCAGAGACCCATACCTTGATGGGCAAAATCAGTAAGGGCTGCACACTTTCTTGTTCTCTCTCTCTCTCCCCTTTTACCAGCAAGAAAGCTCAGAGTCCTCGCTCTACTGCCCCATTCCAAACTTCTTTCTGAGCAAGGTTCACAGTTTGCAAATAAGTAACAACATGATGCATCTCTGCTCACCTTGGAGAATGTGTTAGCTAGTTGGCTGCCATGTAACAAACCATTCTGAAAAATCAGTGTCTCGGAACAACAGGGTTTATTCAGCACACATGTCTGTGGGTCTACGAGATGGTTATGTTTAGCTGGGCAGTGACTGGCGAAACTCGGGTAGCGGATTGACTGGGTTTGGTTGGCCTGGATTGGCTTTGGTCGGGACAGCACTTCTCCGCTGCGTATGTCTCTCATCCTCCAGCAACTGGTCAGGATTCCAAGAGAATGAGAAAAATCCTGTAAGGTGTCTTGAGGCCCGGGTCAGGACCTGTGTATCATCCCTTCTGCCTCAATCTCCTGGTCAAGGTAGGTCAGGAGGGCAGCCCAGATCCAAGGAGTGGGAAGATAGACTCACAGTCCTGACTGGAGGGGCCCCCCAAAGTCTCAAGACTTTGAATATCCTTGAATTGAGATATTAAGGTAGTCAATCCCATAGCCAAGATCGAGGAAATAATTCAAGTGATAAGCACCAACGGATGAGTGAGACTCGAAATTTAGTGGCAGCATGAAGAAGAATAGGATTAACTCCGTTCAAGTCCGACAGAGAAAGGACCACAGAGGAAGAGCTATGTGAGCTGGGATGAATGAGAAGTTTCCTGGGCAAGCAAGGCAGGAAAGGCATTCCAGGGAGAAGGAATAGCATCCACAAAAGCATGGAGGCTTGAAATAGGATGCTGAGTCCACAAAACAGCAGATATGGTGTAGGTGGGAGCCAGAGAGAAATAATGGGAGGTGAGTCTAAAAACTAGGGATGGTAGAAGGCCTTGGATGCTCTGCAGAGAAGTTCAACTTTATCCTCCGGGCCCTGGGAAGAGGCCTGGGGAGGGAATTAAGGGGGGTGACTTGGTCAGATTTGCATTCTAGAAGGATTTGGCAAGCTGGTGGAGGAGCAGCCGGACTAGGAGCTGGGCAGGGAGAGAGGAGGAGTTCTCTTTAGATCTGTTGAGTTTCAGATGCTGGTGGGGCACTGGGTTGGGGTTGGGGGTGGTGGGATCCCTCCTCAGAGCAAAAGGCAGGAAACTCGGAGTCCAGAAGCAGGGAGAGGGGCCGTGGGAAAACAGTCCCATCCTCTCTAGAAGTTTCTCACTTTTTTCTGGATCTCTCAACTGGCATTTCTCTCTCTTCCCACACACACACACACACACACACACACACACACACACACCCTGGAAGCCAGAACCCAAATCTTCCTGTACACCCGTGGGGAGGGAGGTACCCCCCAAAATCCCACAGGGGGAGAAAGGATGTGCTTCCTAATGGGCAGTCTCTAAAAAGTGCCAGAGCCTCGGATTCCAGCCAAGTGTCCTTTCGCTCCTCGCTCCCCCCTTGCACATGCGGGCGAGAGTGCGTGCATGCGCGTGCATGTGCACACACACGTACCCACACACGATCTCCCACGGCCTGGCACGCCAGCGTTTCGACATCTCTACGCGGACCTGGGTTTTTCTCTCAGGGCCATCTGTCGCTGACTCTGCTATAAATCTTGTTGTGTTTCCTTGCCATATGGCATAATTAATGACTTCAAGGCACAAAGGACCCCCCCCCCCCCGCTCCGCAGACTGGGAGCCAGCTGGCTCTGCGAGGTGCTGTTTGCCGTGACGTGGCCCGGGCTGGCTGCGACACACTGTCACCCAGCTCCCACCGCAGGACCTGCCATGGCCGAAGCCCCAGCCCTTGCGGCTGCGCCTGACAGCGGTCTGGTGGTGGCAAAGCCCTTCCGGGGACACGGGCAACATTTACATACAGTCAGGCCACACACAGTCTATTCCCATAGAACAGAGTGAGTGTCTGTTAACCCAGCCTTCACCCCTAACGTCATTAATCTTCGTCATGTAATCACTGAGTCGAGAACACTCTGTGTATTCCAGTTGGGCCGTGGTTTGTTGGACTTCCCAATCTTTGGAGGGCAACTGAGGGGGGATAATTATAGTGGCTAAAGAGCCATGGAAAGCTAAGCCATGGAATGAGCACCCCCCCCCCGCGCCGACACACATGCACATGGAGCCTCCATAAACAAGGAGGATCTGATGAGCACCTCATTCCCTTCCAGCTCAAGCGTGCCAGGGCTCCTTCGACCAACCAAAAAACATTCAGCCCACTACCAGCCCCGTGCTAAGTGCTGAAGACACAGCTCTGACAGGGCAGATGTGGCCCATTCGCATGGAGCTTGCTCCTGAATGAGGGAGAACCATACATGCGCGTGCTCTCTCTCTCTCTCATACACAATATACACGTAAACCGACCAAATGATCACAAGTGGTGGCCAATGAGATGAGGGGCTGGATCAAGCAAGGATCAAGTTAAATGACATCAGGGGCACCATCTTCAGAGAGAAGAATCCTGGAAGACCTCCTGGAGGAGGTGACTTTTGGTTAATCAGATTCATTGAGATGTAATCCACATACTATAATATTCACCCTTTTCAAGTATCCAGTTCCGTGGTTTTTAATGTATTTGTGAGGTTGTCCAAACATCATGATAATCCAATTCTGGAACATTTCATCACTCCAAGAGGAAACCGTGTATCTGTGAGCAGTCACCCCCCCCACACACACACACCCTTCCCACCAGCAACCACTAATCTACTTTCTGTCCCTACGAATTTGCTCTTCTGGACGTGGATTATAAATGAAACCACACACTATGGGGCCTTCTGTGAAGGGTTCCTTTCACTTAGCACAATGTTTTCAAGGTTTACCCACACTGTAGGCTGTGGTAAGTCACTCCTTCTTACTGCTAAATAATATTCCATCAGATGGACATAGCGCATTTCATTCATCCATTCGCCAGTTAATGGACCCTTAAGTTGTTTCTGCTTCGGGGCTATTATGAATGCTGCTAAGAACTTTCCTGCACAAGTTTTCATGTGGAAACGGTTTAACCTTGAAGAGGTGACATTTAGCCTGAGACCTGAAGGGTAAGAGAGAGACAGTCAGGTAAAGAGCTGGGGGAGGATTGTTCTGGGCTGAGGGACAGCAGAGGCACAGGTCTGAACAGGAGTGGACTCCAGGATCCTTGGTGTGTCCTGCAGACTTTAAAGGAACTGAAAAAGCATCTCAACGCGAGCGGCACAGATCTGACTCTGCTGACCCACGTCTGGTCTCTTCCTGAGCCCTGTAATCTGTATTTCCTCTGTGTAAGGGTTCATTGTCAGCTCAGGGAAATACCGTGGATGGGGCAAATTGAGGTGATCTCCCGCAGACCCCACAGTTCAGGGGGAAGTGTAGGGTTCATGGGCAAGAGGGAGTGGAATGGAGGGATTCAAGGTGGCAGCACAATGTGGAGGCAGAGGATTTGAATGACAGATCCTGGCACTGGCGTGAATGCATATAACTCCCCCCTCCCCACTGCCCACCATCCCACAAAATGCAGCCTGGCTGCTTTGCACCAAATATCCTCTCTGGATTTCTGGATCACGTTGGCCACCGGTGAGATCGTTTTCCCTTAAGAGCCCTTCCATTTGGTCCCCACCACCCCCAGCCTTACAACTGACATGCATTATGTGTACATTTGACATAACATTATGTAAGTTTAAGGTGCACACATATTGATTTGATACACTTATATATTACAAAACGATTACTGCCGTGTTAGCAACACCTCCATCAGATCACGTAATTACTGTTTTCTTTTTTGTGGTGAGAACATTTAGGATCTATTCTCCTAGCAACCTTCAGGTGTAAAATGCGGTATGAGAAACTATAATCACTTTGCATTTGTTTTTCACCTGGCGTCACCTGGATCAACCTGGCGCAGGTCGCAAGGGGGCAGAGCTCGCACCGGCTCGGATGTCCCAGGAGAAGGTTCGGGGAAGGCAGGTCGCCAAGTGCTGCTACAGAGAGGGTTTTATAGGAGTGTGTTAAGACAGCAACAGGAGGCTACATCTGCCTACTCAGCAGGGAAAGAAGTTGAGGCTGAGAGGAATTAGGACCACAGAGCCAGGATCTAGATCATAAAGCCACAAAGGGAACATCTGGCTCTTGAAAGTGGATTCTGGAGCTCTTTGCAGCAACCCCTTGGTCCACCAAGTACACTCCTTTCATAGCTAACAAATCTTCACAGAAGACCCAGGCTTCTTATGTCTTTCTGCTCTATCGTTTTTAACATTTCACCTCATAGCCCAAAATGGTGGCTGTGGCACCAGACATCCCTTCTGCATCGTAGGTGGGGGTGGGGGGAGTAAATGGCAAAACTACTTTGACCTCCCAGTTAAATTTGTTTCTTTTAAGGAATTTTTCTTGAAGCTCCATCTAATAACTTTGACTTAAATCCCATTATACGCTGCTGTCTGTAAGAAAAGCTAGGGAACATGCTTATATAGCCAGGAATATGGCTGAGCCCAGCAGCAGGGTGTGGCTGTTACTCGGGTAGAAGGGAAGGGTGGATAAGACGCAAACAATAGCCTCTACGGCAAGGTCTTAGTTTAGTCGCCTTCTTGGAGAGAGCTCCCATGCCCATCCTCTCCAAAATAGCACCTTTCAGGCTAAACTTCCACTCTGATACACTCTCTGAAATAACTGTATTAGTTTCCTCATTAACTAACTGCCTTCCCCCACGAGAACGTAGGATACAGGAGAGCGGAAATGGTAACTGTCTTATTCATCTGGCTCAGTGTGGAGGGCTGTGCAGATGTGTGGCTGACTGTTGAATAGCCTCTCCCCCCCCCCCATCCTATAGAAGGACCATGGGCCTTTAATGAGATGCTGAGTACAAGGCATGAGCCCAGAGCCTGGCACAGATGGGCTGGGACTGACTAGTGTTTGCTACACCATTTCCCTATTCCTGCCATTGGCATGGCCATGGGACTGCATTCCGGCCAATGGAGTAGGGTCCGAGTGACATGAGCCACTGGACCCTAAACGTCTCATGCTACCTCCATGCTCTCTCTTTCCTCACTGGCCAACGATTCAGTGGAGGCTCCTCAGAATACAGCAGGGCTATAGTGTAGAAGAGGTCTGGGTTTCTGGAATGACATTGAGCCACCGAGGTTCGGGGCTGTTTGTTATAGCAGCGTGTCATTAGCCTTTGTTGCTCCAGAAACCACTCCAAAATGCACCTTCAAGCAACGTCTTTTGTCTCATGATTCTTTGGGCCTTTTCCTCTGCCAGTTTAGCTTGGGTTCATTCACATGGCTGCTTTAGGGCAGGGGTGGGCTGGGCCGGAGAGTCCAAGATGGCCTCTCAATGTCTGGCAGTGGGCGCTGGCTGCCTAGGGAGCCACCTCTGATTGCCTCCACATGGTCTCTCCTCCACTAGTAGGCACAGCCTGGTGGTCCCCCGTTTCAAGAGGGCAAGAGAAACGAGACCCAGCCTCGGGAGGCACCCAGCCTTAGCCGAGCCACATCCTGTGAGTCAAAGCAAGTCATGGATTTGAGAGGGTGGAGAAACAGACTCCACGTCCGGAGGGTAAGAGTACCAAAAGCCCGTTGCCAAGGCGAGTGGACCCAGAGAGACAGGACTCCTTGGGGGTTATTATTATATTGTCTACCCCAAGGAGCTCATGTCGCGAGATGTGTGCACCTGGCATTTCCACACCTCTCCCTCCTGTTCTTGCTCTGACCCCAAGTAACTCTGCTGTTTTGCTGGGCTCTCATATGCGCATTCGGTGGCAACAGGGAAGTCAGTGGGAATTGACTCAGCAGGACAGAACTGCATTGACAGAGCTCAGGAGCAAAGGGAACTGCCCTCCCCGGGCTTGGCTTGGGGCCCGGAGCTCAGAGGAAAGGTCACCCGCTCCCCCTGGCAGGAGGTCTGAGTCAAAGAGCTGTTAAACCAAACAAACGAACACCCACCTCCACCACCACCGCCCACACAGATGTGACCGATTCTTTCCTTGAGAGAGAAAAGAAAAGACTTCTCTTTGTTGTTTGACATTCTGACCTCTGCAGCATGGAAACTAAAAATAATACCCATAGGAAGAGCGCTGTATGCTTTTCCTACTGTTCTTTGCACTCACAACAGCCTCTGCCATGGACACCTAGATGAGAGAGGAAAGACAACTCGGGACATGAGCGGTAGGGTCAGGCTTCAGCTACTGGTCTTCAGAAAATGAAGCTTACATTTTTATGAATTTACCTTTTATGAACCCATTCATCTATACCACCCCACCTACCCACCCACCCATCCTCCTATCTATCTCCCATCTACCCATCCAGCTACCCTTCCATCTACCCATCTACCCATGTACTTGCCCATCTACCTGTCTATCCATCCATCCATCCATCCATCCATCCTCTATCTATCCATCCATCCACCCACCCAACCACTCAACCACCCGTCTATCCATCCATCCATCCATCCATCCATCCATCCACCCATCCTCTATCTATCCATCCATCCACCCACCCAACCACCCATCGACCCATCAAACCATCCACCCTTCTATCCATCCATCCATCCATCCATCCACCCACCCACCCATCCTTCCATTCATCCATCCATCCACCCTCCCAACCACCCATCCACCCTTCTATCCATCCATCCATCCAACATTTATTGAGCGCCTTCTATATGCTCAGCACCATGCCAGGAATTCACTGGTGAACAAGACCCGTTAGGAATCTGCCCTTATGGAGTTTATGGTCCAGAGGAGGTTCAGACAATATCAAAGGAAACAAAACAACACAGATTAGAATTTTTTTTTGGGTGGGTACAGTAAGCCACTATCCGGGGGATACAATTTGAGCCCCTCTCTGGGTCAGGCGTTGCTATAAGCACACAAATACTTTCTCATTTAATTCTCATCACTACTTTATAAGGTTGTTACTATTCATATTCCTGTTTCAAAGGAAGACAAGCAAAGACTCAGACCGGTGAGGTGACAAAGTTACATAGCTGGCAGGTGACAGAGCTGGGATTGGAACCCACGTGTGTCCACTGGTCATGGCAAAGCACTGAGTAGTGAAGTCACCATACCCAGGGCCTTCTGCCTCTGTTCATTCTGTGCTTTGCAGCCACATCAAGGCCAAGGTGCCGGGGGGCTTCCTGCACAGTCACCCTCTTGCACCTGCTCTTGATCTGATGACTCAAGTCTCTGTGAACAGGATAAACATTAACCTGGCTTCTCTCTGCCAGGCCACAGGACAGCCACACCTCCTGCTGAGCTCATATCCCTGCCTCCCAGGGTGTCACCGGCCACCAGCTTGGGCCCTCCATGGCCATCAGCACATGGCTGGCAGCCACACAGTCTCAGAAAAGTTCCTCAGGGACATAAATGAGGATGGTACTAAAAGACTAAGTGGTGGCCACCCCCAGGTGTCCTCAAAAGCATCCGACACGCATCCTGCTTCCGGTGTCCACATGGCCACAGACCTGCTATGTGACTCCGGGCAAGTTCTGCCTCTCTCTGAACCTCTGTTCCCTGCCTGCATGCTGATGGGGCTCGGACCTTGCTGAACTCACTCACCCTGATGTTGTTGAGAACCTACGAGGTGTCGTGTTAGATCCCGGGGAATGATGAAGCATGGACATCCAGTTACAGAGAAAAATCGTGAGGGGTCATGGGAGGGTAAAACAGGCTGCCTTGACCTAGGTTAAAGGCCACGAAGGGCTCCCCGGGGAAATGACATTTCAGCTGAAACTTGAAGGAGGACTGACGATAACTGGGTCCAGATTGAGAAAAGGGAATTCCAGGCCGAAGAACCAGCATCTGTGAAACTTCAATGTGGGAAAAATCCCGAACCTGGGAAACTGCAGAATGACAAGACCAGCCCAGGAAGGTCAGGGGCCCCGGGGTGCAGGTCCTTGGAGATAGCACTGGGGTGGGGACCTTGAGCAGAGGGAGATGTGCAGCCACTGAGTTCCACGGGGTCCAGAAATTCACAGGACAGACACCACTTGTTGGATTGGAGGCTGCACAGAGGGAGGTCAGGGGGGACACTGAGGTCAAGAAATGAACTTGACCTACTTCACAATGCCGTCAGAAGTGGATTCAGTAAGAGAGCTTGGGTTGGGGGGATAGGAGAGGGACCAGTAGCTTGAACTAGAGCCTAGAAATTCACGCTATGGGAGGGCAGGGCTCAGAACTTGGTGTGAACAACTGTAAAATTCATTTATCCTTCTATCGTTGGTTAGGGCCTCCTATTGGCTCTGGGACCTGGCCTTCAGCTAGAGCTCTATCAACTGCAGGTAGCAGAGAACGTGACCCGAGAGAAGGGGATTTGTTGGCTCCTGTTTTGAACAGCCCAGGGGCAGACCTTCAGGTGCGGTTTGATCCAGGGGCTTGAATGATGTGACCAGGATCCAATTTCTCTCTCAACTTTTCAGCGCCACTTCCTCGGGGTTGGCTCCATGTAGGTCCTTCAATCAAAACTAGTGTCGGTAGCTCTACATTCCATTCGAGAGCATCAGAAAAGAGGTCCCAGGCTCTTCTCTGCACCTCAAGCCATGAAACAAATGAATTGGGACCATAAGTGTCCAGAAAGACAGAAGGCGCTAACTGCTTGGCTTAGGTCACATGCTCCACCGCATCCAGGGGGTGCAGTCGACTCTCTTGAAAGCCCAGAGAATGAGGGGATGAGTGTGAGCAAAGGGGACCCTCACCCCTAGCAAAACGAAGGCACTGTTGCATATAAAAGAAGGGGGGAGTAACCTGGATGAAAAGAGCCTCACGTTTTCACCGCATAGAGGGGCCCTGCAATCCCCTGGAGGTGAGATCCTCCTGGGGTCTTCCTGGGGAGTGCAAAAGAGCTGTCACAAGCTTGCTAAGATTTGAGACAGGAGTGACATCATTGCCAATGATGGGCTGGGCGTGAGTCAGGAAGATGAGGGGAAGAGTCGGGGAGGGGCAGAGTCGCCAGAAATCAGACAGCTAGAGGAAGTGTACGCACGGATTGAGTCCTGAGCACGCAGATATGATATCGAGAGCTCAGCCTGCCACCCGGAGAGCCGCTTATAACTGAGCCGGGGTGGGGGGGTGGGGGAGCTCATGCTCCAGCCCCCGGCCTCCCCCTCGCACCCCCAAACAGCTGAGTGGGGAGCTTCTCTCCATCACCTGCCAGTGTACAGGGGACTTCTATGGGACTCAAGCATCCTGGGGTGGGGGTCTGAGAAGATCAGTGGAAGATCTGGGTCTCCCTCTGGGCGGGCTGTGGGCCACCCAGAGCTTCTGCAGCGGCAGGACCCAGGTCCCAGGAGCACGAACACTGCCGGGAGCCTACAGAGCAGGTGACACAGCGCGGTCTCTGGAGGCCCGAGTGCTGCCTTCCGAGCTGTCCAGCCCTGGACTCGTGAAGCCGGCACCTCCTGGGCGGCAGCTACGCTCCCAGACCTCTTTGCTGTCTGGATCCCGTCCCTGCCCAGGACCTCTGTGCCTGAGGGCGACCACGTGTCCCCGGCTCACCTGGGCCGCCCCGGTTTATAGAGTTGTCATCCCTGTGTCATTATTCACATTATTCATCATTCTCGAGGTGTCCTGGTGTGGATGATAAATTACCGTCACTTGATACACCCCTCCATTCCAAACTGGCCGCCCACTTTCTTTGTCACAGGAGCCTCGTTTGATTCTGAGAGCTCTTAAAACCTGAATCCAAACTATTAGCAATCAAAACATCCATTCCCTCCCCCAGGTTTCTTTATCCTGGGGCCCTGGAGGGGGGCCTGCAGGCAAGGACAGGTGAAACGATTCTTTTCAAAGCAGCAAAGGAAAGTGATTCCAATCAAAACAGTTCCAGTCTCTCTGAAAAACAAACTGAGGGTTCTAGAGGGGAGGGGGGTGGGAGGATGGGTTGGCCTGGTGGTGGGTATGGAGGAGGGCACGTTCTGCATGGAGCACTGGGTGTTGTGCACGAACAATGAATCATGGAACACTTCATCTAGAACTAATGATGTAATGTATGGGGATTAACATAAGAATAAAAAAATAAATAAATAAAAAATAAAAATTAAAAAAAAATAAATAAAAAAAAAATAAAAAAACAGTTCCAGTCCCAAGGGCTTCCCCGCATCCACCCCTCCAGGTTCCTGTCCTCATTTGTCCCCACAATAAACTCCCTGTTTTTAAGGTAACTTGCGTGGGGCTCTTTTTCCTGCCACAAAAGATGGGTACCTAAAATAGGCCAGGGCCTGGGCCTGTGGCCAAATTTGGATGAAAAACTGGGTCAGGCTGGGGAGGGAGCGGCAGGCTGGGATACTTGAGGCCTGGGCTAGACAGCCCCCGCTGATGGGGCACTCTTGTGTGCCAGGCACTGAGCGGCACATTCGACACTCATGAGCTCATGTCATCCTCCGCTTGCCCAAGGAGGTGGGTAACATTATCTATAGCTGACAGAGGAGGAAACTGAGGCTCAGAGGGTCAGGATGGGGGTCTGCCATCCCAGTCTTCTGACTCCAGAGTCTGCACTTTGGGGCACGGGGCAGACTTCCAAACTATGAGAGGGTTGCTAGAATCTTCAGCCATCTGGCATTTCGAAGTGCAGCCCAGCCTGGCCCAAGCTGGAGCTCCTTGGCACAAGAGTGTCTGAAATTTCCTTCACTGTTTTTTTTTTTAAATGAGTTTAAGGAATGAGAAACGGCCACAGGCCATGGTTTCAATTTAAACAGCTTTAAGTGAAAGGAGGAAATTTTTGCTTGCTTCAGACATAGCTGGATCCAGGGGCTCACGTGATGTCCTCCCATGTGCCTGGCACTCAGTTCTCTATCTTTCCTCTTCCCTCAGGGTGTTGATCTCTCTAGAAGGCAGGAGGAATGGCCACAGGCAGCCCCAAGGCTTGCAATCCCAAAGGAAAAGGGCTGTTTCTCCTTATCTTTCTTTTTTTTTAAATACAGATTTATTTTTTTAAGACTTTATTTATTCATTTGAGAGAGAGAGAAAGTGAGAAAGCGATCACGAGCAGTGGGGAAGAGTTGAGGGAGAAGCAAACTCCCCACTGAGCAGGGAGCCCGATGCAGGACTCGATCCCAGGACCCTGAGATCATGACCTGAGCCGAAGGCAGACGCTTAATTCACTGAGCCACCCAGACGCCCCTCTCCCTATCTTTCTATATCTCTCTATCTCTCTTCCTCCCTTTTTTTTCCCTCGCTGATATAGGAATCCAAAGTACGGTGTGGATTGGCTCTGCTTGAATCACATGGCCATCCCAGGACCAGTCACTGGGTCTGAGAGGATATGACCATGGGGTGTTAGGATTGGCTCAGCCTGGTCCAGGCTCTCCACCCTGTGAGGAAGGTGGTAGATTGTGATAAACAGCCTGGAGGTATCTCGTGGGGTAGGGGAAGCATGGTTCCATCAAGGAAAGAATGCTGGTGGTCAAAAACAAAACACCCACTGTTCTTAGAAAGGAAGATACCTTCCTGAGATAACTAATTTAGAAGTTTTTAATGTGCTTTTCACTTTCCTTCCCTGAGGGCAGCTTTTGAGCTGTACAGCCCTGAGCATCCGTTAGTCTGGGGGAGATTAGAATTTATTTCACAAAACAAAAGGAGAAAGATCGAGGTGATGTCCAGACTCTGGCATTCAAAATTAGATGATGCCCCAGATGACAGCCAGAGAGGCTCTCCAGGTTCCTCATCTTTCAGTTTATTGATAATTGTGTCAGACGACTGAGAACATAGCTTTCCCATGAGGTAGACAGTCTGTTCCCTCTACCTAGAACCACCGGACCAACTCTGGGTTTAGAGAGGAGATGAGGTACATAAGCAGAAGAAAGGTCAGCCCATTTCCTGACTTCGAGGTTATGGGGAGAAGGGGCAGCCGAATGGACGAATCCTGCTCCCATGATGCTTCTCTGCCATGGGCATTGATGACTACTATTTCGGAGCCCTTGCTGTCTCCCAGGCACTGAACTATGCAAGAGCTCACTCATTTTTTTAATATCCCTATGAAGTAAACACTTGTATCAGTCAGGACTCTTGATTGCTGGCAAGTTCTATCAGCTCGAATGTGTTTAAAGCAAACAGGGGAAGGTATTAGATGACATATCTAGGACAGCGTGGTGATTAATTTCATGTGCCAACCTGACTCGGTCATGGGGTGTCCAGAGATTTGTTCAAACATTATTCTGAGTGCGTCTACGAGCGAGGATTCACATCTGAATCCGTAGACTGAGTGAAGCTGATGCACTCCCTATTGGGGGGGGAAGCCTTCCCTAATCATTCAAAAGCCTGAATAGCACAAAAAGGCTGACCCTCTCTGAGTGAGAGGGAACTCCTCCTTGACTGATTGCCATGAGCTGGGACATCAGTCTTCTGCCTTTGGACTTGAACTGAAACCCTGGCTCTTCTTGGTTCTCAGACCCGCTGGCTTTTGGACTGGTACTTACACTATCAGCTCTTCTGGTCTCCCTGACTACAGAACTTGAGATTTCTCAGCCTCTATAACTATATGAGACTTATAATTTCGTTCCACGTCTATAGCTATCGATCAATAGATTGATATATCAGAACCAATACGGTGTGTGTGTGCGTGTGTGTGTCTGTGTATGCAACACACACACATCCTATGGGCTCTGTTTCTCTAGAGAACTCTAATACAGACATCCAGGACAGATTCTATGTTGGCTTCAGGTATGGCTGGATCCAGGCGCTTTAACAATGTCACGAGGCTCTGTCATCACTTGCCACATCTTAGACAGGATTTCTTCCCATGGTATGCATGCTAGTGGACACCAGCAATCCTGGCTCATGTTTTCTAAACTTCACACTTTAAGAAAGAAAGAACATCTCTCTACATTCATCTGATTGGCCTCACTTGGGTCAAGTGTTTTTTCTGAGCCAATCACTGTGGTCGAGTGGATGTGCTATGGCAGGGCACCAGGATCGACAGCACCCATAGAGTAGGGGAGGAGTCCTACAAAGCAAAGTTGGCCAGGCTCCAACTACAGATCAGGTGGGCACTGTTATTATGTCCTTTTGTGAGATGAGGAAACTGGGTCAGAGTATTTACGGGAATGGCCACTCACAGGCCTCAGAGCGTAATTGCTAGATTCAAACCCAGGTGTGTCCATGGGCTCTAACCACTATTCCACCCTGCTCCTCGCCCCTTAGTCCTCATCATAAAGCCAAAGTCCTCTGGCACTCCAATCGTTGGTCTTCATATACAGAGTTTTAAGTGCCCTTGGCACAAAGTCGGGGTGTAGGAAGCGTGAGTGAGCCCTTCCCGTGCCCCTGGACAGAGCCCCCAGTTCCTTGTCACACGCAGCTCTTTTCAGTATACCCCATCAGATCTTTGTCTAGATTCTTCTCCCCAGCTCAGTGACAAGGAGGGACCAAGGCACAAGCTGAGTCTGCCGGGGGTTGGCATCTGTCCGCACACATCCGTTCCCATCCACTGATGCATTTTCATTCCATTCGAGAACTGCCTATTTTGGGCAGCTCAAGAACAGGTGTTTCTTAACGACCACAGTTTACCACGGGTATTTTTAGTTTCCTCATCTTGGTAAATTGCTGGGATTTTGTTGGTTCTCGGCAGAACAGACAAAACATCTGTCCAAGCCTCATACGAGATGCCAGCAGTGGGTGAGCATAATGATTAGGCATTAGTGATCTGTTGTCGCATATCCAATTGCCCCAGAACTTGGCAGCTTAAGACGATAAACATTTACTGTCTCGCAGTGTCTGCAGGTCCGGAATGCAGGAGCACCTGAGCTGGCTGGTTCTAGCTCGGGGTCTCTCAATGCACTTGCCAACAGGAGGTTAGCAGGCTGAAGTCATCTGAGGGCTTGACCGGGGCTGGGGGACCTGCTTCCACAAGGCTCCTGCACACTGCTGGCCACAGTCCCCAGTTCCTCACCGCATGGGTCCCTCCTAAGGCTGCTGGAGTGTCCTGACAACATGGTGGCTGGCTTCCCCAGAGTGGTGATAATCAGGAGGGCAAGGAGGTAGTCCCGGGGTCCTATCCTTGGAAGTGACCCCCCCCCGCCCCCATCACTTCCATCCTGTTCTGCTCATTAGAAGGGAGTCAAGAAGCCCAGCCCACACTGGAGGGTTCCACTTTTTCAAAGGAGGATCAAAGAATGTGTGGACATATTTTTCATCTGTGTAGGCACTCTTACAGAGCATGAGGGCTCTATAAGAGCCCCAGCTCTTTCCCCTGCCTGGATTCCCACTCTTCCCAAGTGACCTTGCAGTTCCTACTGCTAAAGGATGGAGTATGATCCCCCCCACCCTCCCCCACCCCCACTGCCCCTGATGCAGAGCTCGGTCCTTTAGCTTGCTGAGTTCAATAGGATGAGGTGGGAGCGACATGTGCTGGTTCCCAGGCTAGGTCCCGAGAAGCTTGGACTGTTTCTGGTTGCCTTCTTGCGTTCCTGCCGTTGCTGGGAGAGGAACACAATCCCGCCAGCCCACTGACCCCAGGAGCGCCCGAGAGAGATGCAGGGAACAGAACATAGCTGCCCCACGGAGCCCAGCCTGGCTCAGCCAACACACAGCCGACTCGTGAGCTAGATAAACACTTCTCATTCTGTGGTACTGAGATTGTTTCAATAAGGCCCCGCCTTATTGAAATGTTATTTTTCTTTCCATAAAGTGACACCCTTTCCCAAGGAAGTGATACAATTTTGCACAATCTATAGCTGTCCGTGCTTGTGTTTTGGGTTCCTTCTGCAGTAAGTGGACCACCACTGGGGCCTCTTCCCCTGGTGAGAGTCCCCTGCAGCGCTCCTTGATGAGGACCTTGGTCTTGAACCCCCGGGCAGGCTGTAGGCACGGCAGGAGGCGGCGGGGGAGAAGCAAGGTGGCGAGGTCATCACCGTGCTGGGCTTTGCATCGATTGGAAATGCAGCTCGAGGGGTCCCCGCAGAGGAGTGGAGATCACGTGGAGTTCTGCTCTACGATGACTTTGCTGGAACAGAGGGCTCGAGGCAGATACCAGCATTTTCATGACAAACACGGTTGTCCTGTTGCGGCCAAATCTGGGAAGAAGGCCGTCTGCCCCATCCTACGGCACCGAGATTTTGGGGTCATTTGTGGGCAGTATGTAAGGCTTGGGGGTCAGCCAGTCCTGAGTCCCAGGGTCAGCTCTACCACTCACCAGGCTTGTGGCCGGGGCAAATCACTTCACTTCTCTGAGCCTCAGTGATCTCATCTGTAAAATGGGATGATGATACCACCTCTCTCGGAGGTTTTGTGATGATTAAGATCATGCCAAAAAGTGCTTAACAGAGTGTCTAGCACCATGACTGTTACCAACAAAATACTCTGGGCCTATTGTCTCAACACGGATGTGCAGTCAAGGGTATGATTTGATCCTTGAGCTCAAGCATCTTCTATAGCTCCCTAGTTCCAAGTTCCCAACTGATCTCAAGGCTTCTTTCCTCCTCCTCCCGTGCTCACTGGCCACTCACCCTCACTCTCTTACCCAACAGCCAGGACAAATGCCTCATGCCCGTCTTGGACCCAGAGCTCCAGCCATGCACATTCGGTGAGCTTCTCTCCACACCGGACCCCCTCTTTGTGCTGGCTCAGCTCCTCTGGGCCAGTTGCAGCAGTCCTTAAACCCCCTGTGTCTAGAGTCAAGCACATCAGGTGGGCTCTCAAGTCTGGCTTTACCCCTTTCCAGCTGGGCGAACTTGGGAAGTGACTAGACTTCTCTGTGCTTCTGCTGCCTCGTTTGCAAACTGAGGCTCAGAGAAGTGAAGTGATTTGCCCCGGCCACAAGCCTGGTGAGTGGTAGAGCTGACACTGGGACTCAGGACTGGCTGACCCCCAAGCCTTACATACATGTATCAGGGCACTGCCCACAAATGACCCCAAAATCTCGGATCAGGTAGCAGTGGGAACTGACCTTATCGGGGAACTGTGGGGATTTGATTCTAGCACGCAGGTAAAGTCATATCCCTACACCTGGCATGTTGAAAGTGCAAATAATAGTTAATAGCTCATATTCCTCTCCATAAAAATAGTTTCCCCAGCTGTGATTGAAGGGGCTGGACTTGCCCTGTAGTGTCTTAGGGTGCTGACATTGGGAGCAGACGTTAAAGGGATCCCATGGGTGGGGGAATAAGGTGGAGAACCCCCATTTCCACTCCAACACTCTCTTATCTGCTTTGCATATTGGAGTGTCTTCTGCTAGATTATCCAGAAAACAGTTTCATTGTTTTTTAAAAAATTGGAAACCATTGGATCAGATCGTCTTGCTGGGCCTTTAGGGCTTTATGTTTGGGTATTTCATGGCAGGGGACCGATGCAGGGCTGAGCAGCAGGAACGAGGGGCCGCCCCCACGTGCTGCCATGCAGCCCCCCAGTGACTTCAAGGGGCCAAGACAAAGCCACTCTCGGGCTCCAGACACGGCCCAGTGCCCGCTCCGCTCTGCCACCCCCAGCACACCCCCTCGCTAATGGTTCTCCTCCTCCCCAGACCTCGCCATGCTCTGTTTCCTTTTGTATATTTCAAATCCTGCTTCTTGGCTCCCAGCCCCAGAGCCCTGGAGGAAAACAATGCTGGGGGGGGTGGGGGGGAGAATGCCTTTAAATGCAAAGATACAATGCAAACCAAGTCAACTCTATGAGCTGAAAGCCCAGCAGTGGGCATCAGCCCAGGGGGCAGCGGTTTGGGGGTGGGCTCTCTATCCCCCCCTTCCTTTTTGATCTTTTATTAAGAGCTTGTTTTGATTCTGTGGTTGCTATGTTACGGGCAGCATTTGGTGGCTGTTTCTGAGAGGCCACGTGGAAGACTGTTTGTATCAGTCCAACCCTGGAGGCAAGAACTTAGAGGGTGGCCGAGCTTCAGGTTGGGGAGGGCGTGGGGGTATAGAGCGGCCTTCAGGAGGAAGCCGGCTGGCCATGGAATTCTGTGACAACCACCACAGGGACCCAACCCAGGGACGTGGCCCAGAGAGCGTGCACCGACCCCGACATGCTGCGTGATCTGCAGAAAGTCTCTCCACCTCTCTTGAGTCCCAGTCTCCTGATCTGTCCAAGAAGAACAACATACGCCCAAACGGAAGTGAGGAGGGACAAATGAAATCTTGTCTAACACACGGCACCCATCATCTCCTGAAATCTTTCCAACGCCCCATGTTGCAGATGTGGAAGGGAAGACCCAAAGAAGCGCCGAGACTTGTCCAAAGCCACACAGCCCGGGACGGGAGGCTGTTCCATAATCGCCTCCACACCTTCTCTGATGCTCAGTTTTAACGGCGTAACGATTATAGGAAGCACGTGCATAGCTGGGCTCTGTCCTACAGTAACATTATCAATCCTTCCCACAGCCCTGTAAGGCAGGAATTGCTCTTCTCATTTCTAGGAGTGAGAAAATTAGGGTTGCTTGGGCACCCCGCCCCGTTACCCAGCCCAGAGGTTAGAGAGCTGGGATTTGAGTCCAATAAGCCCCTTTCCAGTGTTCTCGCCACAGCGGCAGCCCTGGGGCCGCTCAAGGAGAAGTTAGAGAAAGTATTCCGCAAACACACGGGGGTTCACCGCGGTGTGGTTTATAGTAACACGCACGGGAAGCAACATGAATGCATTATGTGTATACTGTAAAGCACTCCACACCAGTTACTATGAAGGGTCTAAATCTACTACATGTTACAACATGATGGATATAAACATATAGTAAGAGTTGTAAAAAAATGAACCGGGAAAAAAAGATAACGCGGGGGTACATTAAGGCAGGGAGGGAAGGGAATGGTTGGGGGGAGGTGTGCAGCACTGTATCTGTAACATTTTCCTTCTCATGAGAGAAACGTCTGAAAAAAGAAAGGAACAGATGTGCTTTGAGACGTAGAAAGGACTGGATCGCATGGAGCTCCAGTAAACCGCAAAGCTTCCAAGGGCCCCTTCCGAGGAGTGGGTGCACGGGAGAAGTCCCACCCCAACCCTCAGTGCACCCCCACCCAAGAGTACAAGCTGTTGGCCTCCTTCATTTAAAGAAGGCTTCTGCCTCTCTGCACGTTCCCCAACTCCACACACTAGCCAGAGGGAGTGTTCTCCAGTGCCAATCAGATGGTGTCACTCCCTTGCTCAGAACCCTCCCATGGCTCCCCAGTGCCCTCAGGATCAAGCCCCAACTTCTTTCTGCGGTCACCATGTACCTGCATACTCCCGGCGTGGCTACCTGGCCAGCCTGACCTCCCGCTGCTCTTCCTCCTGAGCCCCACGGACGCCCCAGTTCATGCCCGCAAAACCACCTACAATTTCC
>NC_138381.1:64776614-64782843 GCF_054177405.1 Leptonychotes weddellii
ATATATATGTAATATATATGTACATATTAAATGTGTGTGTGTTAGAAACCCACGTTTTGCTGTTTGCCCAATACCAAAGCCTCTGCCTCCCGGGCTCAGTTTCCCATCGTGAGATGAGAGGCTTGACCCCCTCCAGCTCTGGAAGCTTATCTGAGTCTGTCTCATGCAAGAGGCAAAGGCAAATGCCCATTCTGTAGTCGGTCCTAACTGTTCCCCTCCCTGTCTGCAATCCTGCCTGCAACCCCCCCAACCACCACCCTCTTTAAAAATATATGTCCCCCCAGGATGCGTCTCCCTCATCCCCTAGAGCAGCTGTTCACTTCTCACCCTGCAGTGATTTTGCCCCCAGGAGATATTTGGCAAAGGCTGGAGACCTGGTTGGTGGTCACAAGTTGGGGCTGCTACCGACATCTAGCGGACAGAGGCTAGGGATGCTGCTGAACCTTCTGCCAGGCACAGAACGGCCCCCCGGGGCATATGGGGAGCACTGAGCCTAAGCAGCCCAGCCCTGGAGCGAAGGCATTTATTGGACACTGTTCTTTTTTTTTTTGTTTTAAAGATTTTATTTATTTGTTTGACAGAGAAAGAGACACAGCGAGAGAGGGAACACAAGCAGGGGGAGTGGGAGAGGGAGAAGCTGGCTCCCCACCGAGCAGAGAGCCCGATATGGGGCTCGATCCCAGGACCCTGGGATCATGACCTGAGCCGAAGGCAGACGCTTAACGACTGAGCCACCCAGGCGCCCCTGGACACTGTTCTTTACACTCTCTGGACTGAAACAACTGGAACCTCCTGGTAGCCCTGAGGTAGGAGGAGCATTGAAAATTTAAAAGAGAGAAGTTAGGTTACTTTTGCAGCAACAAGGCACCCAGCTCTGAGCCCACGCTTCTGAGGCACAAATAAGCCTCATGCACCCTGTTTTCAGATGAGAACACTGAGGCTCAGTTGCTTAAGGCACACAACTATGAGGAGTCAAGAGTCAGTCACATCTCACCACGCGACAGATCCCGGGGTCTGTGCTTCGGAAGGGACTACTGGGAGATCGGCACCGACTCAAGGAGGAGGAAGCGTTTCCGAAGGAGCCTGAACAATGAGTTGACTTCAGAAGATGGGGGTGGGGTGGGCACATGTCAAGAAAGCAAGACAAGTTTTTTCTCCTGGTGCCTGATTTTCATTGGACTGACAGTCTGAATTTTCCATGGCCTTCTGCCTGGACATGACTGATTCTAAGGAGACTGTCCTATTGGTTGGTCCCTGATCTCGGGGTTTGACCATTCATTCATCCATTCATTCTATAAATATCTATCAAGCCTCAAGCATGCATGTACCAGGCTTTTGGATATATGGAATGCCAAATTAGACCTGGCTCTTGCCCGCACAGAGACTTGAGTCAAGGAGGGGATGGAGATGAATCAAGGAATCAGACAAAGAAATATAAGACAGCACGTGGGATTAGGCCTTCAGGAGACAGGTGAGCAGAGCAGAAAAGTGGGTGTCATCAGAGGAATAGCCTGGCCAGTAAAGCCAGGGAAGACACTGAGCTGAGGTTTGAAGACCGTGTAGGGGCTCATTAGGCCAACTGGGGACACCCTGTGGCTGGAGGGCTCATGATGGGTCCAAAGGACAGAAAGAACTAGTATATTTATGGAGGAGGAGGCTGCTGACATGAGGCGGGCATTAGTCCTTGAAGGTGTTGTGAGTCAGGGAGCAGGGTCTTCATCCTGAGGGCAATGGGGAGCCATGGCAGGTTTAAGGAGGAGGGTGTCAAGATCAGAGTTGCATTTGGAGAAGATCCTTCTGACGGCTGTGTGGAGCATAGACTGTAGCGCACGGAGGGAGCGCGGGGAGACCTTTGAGAAGGCTATTGGGATTGTGTGGATAAGGGAGGATACCGACCTGGGTCCGGGGATGGCTGACAAGTGGGTGGATTTAACAGAAATTCAGAAGGTCGAAAGGGTGATAGAAATTCGGAAGACCAACACAGGGAAATCACACACCCTGCCCCTTCTAGGCATTGCCTTCCGGACAGTGTGGCCGAAGCTTCCTGATATCAAGTCCATCACCACTGAACTACCTCCTTATGATGGGAACAAACACTCAGTTTTAAGAATATGTTGCCATGCCAACGATGGCCTGGCTTCCAGCCTGCACACCCCACAGAGCCCATGTCAGCAGCCCCAGGACGCGGGGACCAGCCAGCCAGCCAGCATCAAAGACCCAAGGGAGGAGGGGCAAGGAAAGGACTATTCTTATAGCCGGGGTCAGGGTGCCCTGTCCATCAGCATCTCTAGTACTGGAAGCTCCAAAGGGCAATCCCCTTACCTTCCAGAGAGGCTGATGACTGAGGGTTAGAGAGAGCACTGGGTTTAAACTCTGGCTTTCTCACTTCTTGCCAGTGTGGCCTCCTGCAAGTCACAGCCCCCTCTCTGAGCCTCAGTGCTCATCTGCAAAATGGGAAGAACCCACAGGCTGTTGCAGGTCAGAGAGTGAGTAAATCAGCCAGCCATCCCTGAATGCCACCATGAACCGGTCGTGGTACCAGTGACACTGAGTCATGTCTTAGAGCTTCTATTCTACTGGAAAACCTGCATTACATCAGTAATTAACTAGCTACCCAACTAACCATTGAGCTACCATCGTGATGAGTGTGAGGTGGGCATTTGTGGGTGGACTTGGGGGGGAAGAGAGGAACTCAGAAGAAGAAATATGTAAGTTGGGAACCCTGCATTTGCCCATGCGTTCATGTAGACAGTCATTTATGGTCGGGCTACCCCACACCGGGCACGGAGGAAACTGGAATCGGGCCGCCCTGGTCCGGCTCCCCTCTGTGCAGATCGGAGATCCAGTACATAGAGCACTTTCGGCAGGTCAGTGTTTCCTCCCTATTGCACAGGCTGCATGAGCATTTGAGGACTAACCTGGAGGAGCAGGGGATCAGGGAAAGCTTCTCCGAGGGAAGCAGGAGGGGCACCACGCATGAGCGCAGCCAATGCACTGACTGGTGGGGGTAGCGTGGAGATGTGAGCAGGACTCCCTTCCTTGTCCTCATGAAGTCTCCAGTCCAGTTGGGAAGCAGGGCCAAACACATTGTGAATAATTACAGTTGCATCTGTCATGAAGGTGAGGGGCTCATGGGAGGGCCTGATGAGCGGACCATTATATGAAGATGGAACAAGCCAGTGATAATCATGAATATAAAGTACCTACTCGGGGTGCCTGGCTGGCTCAGTCAGAAGAGCATGCGACTCATGATCTTGGGGTCGTGAGTTCGAACCCCATGTTGGGTGTAAAGATTACTAAAAATAATAATAATAATAATTAACGTTTAAAAAAATAAAGCACCTGCTAATGTCTGAGGGGGAAAAAAGGATTTGACCAATATTTAGATTGATGTTTTGGACCCACACTTATGACTTCTGTCTTGGAAATGGCAGTGTGGTCCACCTGGCTGGTCTTTTCCTCGTTCCTGGATTAATGTAGAGAAAGGAGATCCCAATCCACTCAAGTCTGTCTTCTTTTCTTTCTTTCTTTTTTTTTTTAAGATTTATTTATTTATTTATTTGACAGAGAGAGAGAGAGACAGTGACAGAGGGAACACAAACAGGGGGAGTGGGAGAGGGAGAACCAGGCTCCCTGCCCAGCAGGGAGCCCGATGCGGGGCTCGATCCCAGGACCCCCGGGATCATGACCTGAGCCGAAGGCAGCCGCTTAACCGTCTGAGCCACTCAGGCACCCCTAGTCTGTCTTCTTTAAAGGAAAAAGAAAAGTAACTTCCTGCAATAACAGGTTTAGTCATAAACTGTTCATGAACGTCATCTGCCTATTTTAAAGAAAGACGCGGAAAGGTAAACTCTTTGCAGAAATACAAAACCCTAGAGCAGTGATTCTCATCTTGGCCTTGCATCAGTGAAACACAGATCCCGGGCCCACGGTGAGGACGTGAAGAGGTAAAGGGAAGAGGGAGGTGGGGAATGAAGAAAAGGTGGGCAAAGGGAATTCAGAGCAATAGGAGGAAAAGGGAGAGGAAGGACAAAGCGGGAGAGGACAGGAGAGGAAGAGTGAGGCCTGGGAAGAGAACAGAGAAGCAGGAGGAAGAAGATGGGAGTGAATGAGCAAATTGGTGAGTGAATGTGCTGAAGCCCTTCCGTCCTTGTGCCCCGGACGAACTCCTACTCGTCCTACAAAACCCAGCTTGAAGACCTTCTCCCAGGGGCCTTCCCTGACCGCACCCACGATATCACAGCCTCCCCCTTAGCACTTGTCACACTGGGTTCATTTACTGACTCCCTGCGTGTGGCTGGCATTGCCCCAAAGACCACGCATGACATCTCACTGAATCCTCACTGCAGCCTTATGAGCCGGCGCTAGTGTTTCCCTCATCTCAGGGGAAACTGAGGCACAGAGCGTCTACTCTAAGCCATACGTCTGAGTGGCAGGATGCGGCTTTGCCATTTGCTTCCAGGGACAGTGGGAGAGACGGTGATTTGGAAGCACCTTCCTCATGCAAAGAATCGGCGCTGTTTGTTTCCCCTCTCAGCAAGCTTTGCGGAGGAGAGCTGCAGAAAGGAACAGGACTGTAAGACCTGTCGCTGCTCTGTCACCGTCCAGTGAGATCTCGCTCTGCGGAGCCTCGGTTTCCCCATTGTCCCGGGAGAGGCCCTGAGGCCCCGCCCAGCTCTGGCGGTCGCTGTGACTGACAGGGCTTGGCTCCAATCAGGGGCCGAACAGCTGACCGCCGGGCGAGGAGCCCTGAGGATGGCGCTCTGCTGACACCTGGTGGCTGAAGGCGGGATTGCGCCTAGGGGACGGCCCTGGGGGGACCTGAGCGGAGGCAGAGGGGTCCATGCTTGGAGGTGTTGGCGGAGTGGGGAGAGGGACCCACAGAGCTCAGCCCCCGCTTGACAGAGAGAGGGGGCGAGGATGAAGGGGAGGGTTAGGAAAAGAAGCAGGAGATAGAAATAAACAGAGAGAAACAAAGAGAAAGAGGCAGTGATAGCAGCAAAGATAAAGCTAGGTCCCGAGAGAGACAGAGAGAGAGAAAGATAGAGAGAGATAGAGGAAAATAGAGAGAGATAGAGAGAGACAGAGAAACACAAAGACAAATAGAAACCATCAAAGCAACATAGGAGGAGAGTGACCCCAACCGGCCATCCTGTCCAGCCTTGTTCTTTCACTGAGGAGGACGAGGGGCTCAGAGAGCGCCCCACTCATGGTCGTGTGGACCCCGGCTATCTGTTCCGCCTTGTCAAAGCCCATTCCCCATGTCTTCTTCCCCATGGCAGACTGTGTTTTGTAAAGATGGCCACCGTAATAGATCTCCTCCCCATACACTGACCTTCCTCTCTTTACTGGTGGGGACTTTGTCTCCTCCCCTCCAACCTGGGTCTACCTATGTGACCCCCCCTTCCAATAGAGTATGGAAGAAGTGATGCTGTATGACTTCTGAGGCTATGTCTTAATGCCATGAAGCTTCTACCTTCCTCTGGGGACACTTGCTTTTAGAACCCAGCTACCATGCTGTGGGGAAGTCAAGTGGAGTGTCCACGTGTGTGTGTGTGGGGGTCCTGATCTGAGAGCCATAGTTGAGGTCCCAGCCAACAGCCAGCACCAACACCCAGCCATGGGACTCACCCCCGGGCTTTGAGCTACCCTAGATGACTCCATTTGGAGCAGAGATGAGCTGTCCCCACTGGGTCCTGCCCAAATGACACATGTGAGCAAAACAAATGATTGTTGTTGTTTTACCACTAAGTTTTGGGTAGGTTGGTATGTAGGAATAGATGAGTGGGAACCCTCTTGGTGCCACCTACCACACACATCATCATCATCATGATCTTCATCATCACCACCACCATCATCATCATCATGCCATCTCTCAGGACCCTGTGCTTAGCCAACTTTCAAAGTTTCCATGCCCTGAAGTGCCCATTATGCCTAAAACACTGGAACACACAACGCGCTTTCTTGCATCCCTAACTTTGCATATTCTGTTCCCTTTGCCAAGATTTTTCTCCCCAAGATTCGCCTGGAAAATGTCAACTCTTCTTTCAACACCCTCACTTCTTTGGGAGGTGTGATGCCCCAGGCAGTATCCCTGCCTTCTCTTGGTGTCCTTGGCCCCTTCCTCTTGCCATCACTGCATTAGTGTCCTAGGGATGCTATCGCAAAGTGTCCCAAACAGAGTGGCTGAAACTGCAGGAATTTATTCTCTCACAACGCTGTGTGCTGG
>NC_138381.1:64782943-64815309 GCF_054177405.1 Leptonychotes weddellii
AAAAAAAAAAAAGAAATGATTCCAGCACCACAGTGGCCCGAAGTGGAAAAAGGGAGATCCAGAAAGAACCTAGATCCCCGCCACGCGCTGTACACAAAAACCAGCTCCAGAAGGATTGAGAACTTACATGTGAGGAGCACAACTTGTGAACTTTCAGGAAAAAAAAAAATATTGGAGGATATATTTGTGACCTGGGGTTAGAAAGAATTTCTTAAAGAAGAGAGGGGAGGTGCAGACCATAAAGGAACAGATTGATGTTAGACGACATCAAAATTTAAAACCACTACATCAAAAGATACTGAATCCAAAGTGAAAAGAAGCTGCCATCTGGGAGTGGATATTTGTACTACAGATAACCAGCAAATGATGACCAGTCATCTAGAGAATGCCTGAGTTATCTCATTTCATCTCCACCAAAACCAGATTAGGGAGGTGCTATTTTTTTCCCAGGTACAAAGATGGGGGCTCTGAGATGCAAATTGACTTGTCTGAGGCCAGATCACTGGTCAGGGCTCTGGAACAGCCATTAGAATCCAGGCCGACTGTGATGCTAAGTGATCAAGCCCACCAAATGATGCACAGAGGGAGCAAGGAACACACAAAGGCAGAAACATGTAATTAGGACTTGTCTCTGGGACGGGCTGAGATTGCAGGGTTATTGGTTCCTCTGGCCGATCTAAGAAAACTGCCAGGCTCAAGGTGATTGCACACTAATGTGGGAATGGCAGGCAGCAGATTTATTTTTAGGGGCTGGAGCATCCTTCAGGTGCCCCCGCGAGTGGCGGTTCTCAACAACCATGGAAAAAGGAGCTAGGAGGTCAGCCAAGCCAGCCACTCCTGGGGCAAAAGCAGTTGTAAGCCGGGCAAAGAAACAGAGGCTCAGAGAGGTTGGACGTTATGCCCCAGGTCACACAGCCAAGTAGCTCTAGAGTCTCCGTGAGGGCTCTGCTGACTTACCCCAGCCCAGACACGCACACACGCGCGCACCCAACACCCACTCCAGTTCCCATTGGAGATAAAAAGCAATGCAACACACAAATTGCAAGTCACACTTTATTCACTCGCCAGGAGGTCTGGGGGGGGATCCTGGGCAACAGACCAAGCCCCTGGGAAGGAGGAAAAGGGGGGCACTAGTTGGAGGGGTGGAAGGCTCCCCGTTGGTGCCACTGCATGTCGCGGATGCGACGCACGGACTGCACCTGGGGTTGGGGAGCCCCAAAGTCCCCGCTGTCCTTGTAGTCTCCCTTCTCCAGCAGGTACTGCAGGCCGCGATAGCCGGGGTACTGGTAGCCGACCCACCTGCAGGCCAGAGGTGAGGAGGGGATGTGGAGGACAGAGGAGAAGCAGACGAAGAGAGAGAGAGAGAGGAGAGCATCCTTAAGCCATCAGGAAGGGGGGAGTTCCCAATCATTTCTCACTTCCTGATTGTTGAGCAGGAACACCAGCCTTCTGGCATCCGGTCTCTGCTTTCTTCCTTCTCTTGATGGGGAGCTCACTATCTACTAAGCAGCTTTTGACTGAAGGCCTGATCCTGGGCTCAGAGGGAGGGGTGATCTCAAGCCCACTGAAGCCTAGAATAAGACAGGTCTCTTAACTGCCTCTCTCCATCCTCATCCCAACGCCATGCCTGGCTGTAAGGCCAAAGGAGAATAGGCTAGGTCCTAGGAGCCCTCTGTAATCCCTTTGTCATGTGAAGTCATCACCATTTATGGAGGGGTCCTTCACTCTTTGGAGCACCTAATGAAAGTTACAGTTTCTTCCCCCCAAAATGTTACAAAGTCCTGGCCAACAAGGACCTGCCTGGCCAACACCTGTGTGCACCTGCAGGTCTACCTCTTGGTCTTGTGTCCTTATATCTCTGTGCACTAGCAGTCTAGAGTTTGTAGAGTCCCTCAGACTCACCAGGCTCCTCCAACCACAGGGCCTTTGCCCATGCTGTTCTCTGTCTAGAATGACCTTCCTTCCTCTCTTTACACTTGCACTTCCTACTCTTTCTTGGGATCTGAGTTCAAGAGTCCCTTCTTCAGGAAGGAAGTCCAGATTTATGGTGGATTCTTAAATTATTAACCATTGACCCCAACTAGGCTGTTAGCTCTACAGAGCAGAAGCCAGGTCTCTTTAATCTACCTTGACATACTGAGCACCGAACATGATGCCTGGCACATGGTGGCACTCAACACATTGAATAATGAATGAATAAATAAATGAAGAGGATCACGAACACAGAACTTTCACACTATTTTAGGAGCCCGATGAACCCCAGAAAGTCAGTACATGTTGGTAAACCAGCTCTCTGGAGGGAAAGGGGGTCTTGATTTGTAACATATTTCTGTGGTGTAAATACTTCCACTACGACCGATTTTCGAGCTACCGAGGATTCAACAGCCAGCTCACAAAAATTCTGAAAATTGAGGAATCGGCTCTTGCAAGTTGGTACAAGCTGGCTCCAGCTCACCACTGCCCGTGGCCCACGTGCGAACCCCCAGAGAATCGAAGTTTTGCACAAGGAGAAATTCCCATGGGTGATGGCCAGAGTCTATGTACCAAGGAAGTTTAATTCAATGGGAAATGACACATCCTGTTTCTAAACTCAGGGACTCATGCAGTAAAGAAGCAACGTGGGCTGGACTTCCTGCCACTCACAGCTCTGTTAAGACCACTCAACTCATCTCTACCCTTCTGTTCCCCCTGCCTCTGCCTCATCTGCACCCCACTAATGTTCACAGTCCTGCTCCTGGGGACTGAGGTTAAGGTCACACCTTCTCTCCCCAGAGGTAGGGTATTGGCCAAAAGGCAGATCTGGATGGGGCCACTGGGGCTGAAAGCCACATACAAGCTCATGATTTCCATGCCCATTTCCCAAAGGGAAGACTGAGGTTGCAAGTACACGAGATCAGCTGGGTCCAGGACAGAGCGGGACTCAGGACCCCAGTGGTCTGGGCTCCTGGGGCAGGGGGAGCCGGGGCCGGGTCTCCACTCACGTGCCACTCTGTACCCGCACCGACGACACCTTCTCCTGGTAGCCGTGGGCATGGAAACTGGGCACATCATCGTCTATGATTTCCATCTTCTTCCCCGTGAAGTTGGGGTTTTCGTAGAGGATGATCTTGTGCTCTTGGCTGTCCTGTTGATAGGGAGCGGGGAAAGTGAGTGCGGGAGAGGAGGCCAGGGTGAGCTTTCCCACCCGTCCAGATGCCCCAGCATTGGGATCAGCACAATCCACCTATAGACTTCTTGCTCTGTAACCCTGCCACCCAAGTGTCTCCAACAACAGCAGTTAAACACGGGCCATTTGTTGGGGTCCCACTGGGCTGTCTTCATGTGACACTTCAGAGTCTACACTTTAAGGCACATTCAATTCTGATATGTCATTTTCCCTCAGCTCCCTATAAAAAAAAAACAAAAACAAAAACAAAAATGGCAGCCATGATCTACATGCTGGTAGGGGCCCCAAGCAGGCACTTGAGATATTTTGGCTTTCCTTCTTTGCCACACTTCTTCTCATCCTCCTGTTCCTGTGATATCTTTCTTAGTCATCCCCTTTAATCCTTTAAAGACTCCTATGCAATCTGGCAGATGAGAAAACCAAGGCTCAGAGAGGTAAAGCCGCCTGCCCAAGGTCACACAGTCGGGAGCGCCAGGGACCCAGGTCCATGGGATGCTAAGTCCAAAGTTCTCCAATCTTCCATCAAGCTCTGGGGAGAGCTGGCCTGCCTTGGGGAGGCTTGGGAGTGGACCTGAGCATTACCGGGCCCCGGGCCCTCCCTAAGAGTTCACGTTCTAGTAAAAGTCAGGATCAGAGAAGCACCAGAAGGTCCCACCGGCATGAGTTATGAACACGAGCTAACCCACCTTTTCCTCCACACCCAATCCCAGATTTTCTTTTCACAGTTAGGATGGCTACCATTCATCAAGCAATTGCTCTGTGATGGGTTCTAACCCTAGGAATCTCAGGGCAGTAGATCTGAATATCCCCATTTTACAGATGGGGAAACTGAGGCCCAGGGACGTGTACGACTTATGCTAGGTCACACAGCCAGGAAGTGTGCCCCGCCCGTCAGAAGTTCGCACACTGCCGGAGGTGAAGGCTCCATCCTGATCCCTAGAGCCCCGGCTCCAAGATGGCAAAGAGAGGAGACAGCAGGAAGCGGCAGGAGACTCACCACTTTGATGGGCCTCAGGGAGCTGAGGGAGTCTGTCCTCCGACTGCTGGTCCATGAGTCCCAGCGGGGGTACTCGCCCTTCTCGAACACAAACTGCTCACCCTTGCAGTTGGCTTGTTCATAGCCGACCCAGCTGCAGGGGAGACAGAGAGAGGGCAGGGCAGGTCAGCTCCGAAGCTTCTCCTGGCAGGACCCTGGCTAGTCGCTTGAGCCCCCGGGGCTCACACCTGCCCATCTCCCCCATCAAACTCCAGACACCTCCAAGTCATCCAGAACTCAATTGGGAACCATCAACAATCCTTAATAAAAATATCAATAGTTCTATTTCTTAAAAAAAAAAGAAAGCAGAGGGGGGTCAAGTCCATGTGAGAAATTCGTCCATCCAAATGTTAACATAAAAAGGCAACTGAGAATCAGATACAGTGTTTAAATGGCCAAAACGTCACTTGCCGGGGAAGACGTGCTCCCGGGCGCACCAGATGCCCAGAGCGTGTTGGATAACGGAGGTCGGACGGGGCCGTTCCTTCCACTGGGTTCTCCATACCCTCAGACTCTGACTCGAGTGACATCATTGCACTCTGCAGAATTCCCTGAGAACCTTGAGCTGTGGGGTGGGTCACCCGGGATCCCCAACCCCACCAGGATCCCTGACCTCTTGGGAGGGGGTCACGGGTGGCCACCCCTGATTCCTGAGGCTCTTGCAGAGAGGGAGAGGTCAGGGAACCACAAGGACAGGCCCCTGCGGGCTGTGCTGAGCTATGTGCCATGAGCAGGGCAGAGTCATATCCTACCAGGTATGTCCCCTTCTCTCCGGGGTCAGGGACCCAAGGCTGCTGGCCCCCAAATGTGCCAGTGAATCTGCTGAGATCCAGTATGGCCAGGATTGGGGAAGGGGATTGGGGAAGGACATCTGGCTTTAAACCTCACAAGAGAGGGAAGACACTCCCAGAGCCAGAGATTGGCAATTCTAGAAAAGTCCATGAGAGTCACTGTGTCACCTCCCTGCCTTGAGGAAGTGGCTGGCCTTGGGGTAAGGCTTTTTCCACAGAGGAGGAAAGCCAAGGCTCAGAAAGGGAAGTTGTTGGCCCAGCGTCACACAGGCTGAAAGTGGTGGAGCTTGGATTTGAACCCACCTGTATCTGACCCCAAAGCACAAATTCTCTCCAGAGGCTGCCAGCCACCAAATCGCACGTTCCAGGGTCACAAGGAGGGCAGATCCCCCAGCGCCACAGCCCAAGTGCTCCACCCTGGTGGCGCCCAACCACGTGAGCCCTCCCCTCCCCCTCCACCCTTCCCCACCGCCCCCCCCCCACCCCCGGTACATACGGTCCAGCCTGCACCAGGACAGAGCCTGCCTTCTCCACGCCAGTTTCTTTCAGGTTGGGGCAGGGCCCGCTGAGCTCATGCGAGTGGCCCTGGAAATTCTCCTGCTCAAAGATGATGATCTGCAACAGAGGGAGGGGGTCGGACCCGTCATCGTGGGGAGGCGGGAAGCAGGGCACTGGGGGTGAGGAGGGGGCTCCGAGAGCCTCCGGGGATGCTGCCGGGCTCCTCCCTTGGGAGTCACCGACCCAACACGGAGTCAGACAGCCCTGGCTCTGCCAGTTACCAGCTGTGAGACCTTGAGCCAGAACTTCCCCTCACTGAGCCTCAGTTGCTTCACCTGTGAAATGGAAAATGACAGAACCTACCTCATGGGCTTGCTGGAAGGATTCAGAGAAGCATAACGGTTCGCACAGTGTTTGCTCTGTGTGTGGGAGGCAGACTCCTGTGAATTAAGGGACGTCCTACAGAGCTTGGGTGCCTAAGTGGCAGAGCTGAGGTTGGAGTCCAAGTTTGTCTGATGCTGTTTCCATTGGGGCAGCACTTTGCAAACTCACATGCACACAAAGCCCCTGGGATCTTGGTGAGACATGGTTTCTGAGACAGCACATCGCGGGGTGCGGCCCCAGATGCAGCATTTCTAACGAGCTCGCAGGTGTGGTAGGGCTTCTCTTCTGCTAGAGCCAGCCCACCACCCTACACACCTAACCCCATTTCATCCCTGGCTCTGCGGGTCCCCCTCTGACCTCCCCTGGGATGCTTCTTAAAGGGGCTTCACTCCCTTTGCCTCACCTGGCGCTCTCAGCAGCCGAGGGAAGGGGGCCAGCGAGATCCCCATCAGGGAGTTTGAAGGGGTCCCCCAAGAGCACTAACTGGGAGACCCACTGCCACTTTCCCTGATTCTAGAGAACATTTGCGGGGGGACAGAGGTTTTGTGGCCACGCTTCCCCAGGGAGCTGCCCTGGGTGAAGAGGTGGGCCCCAGGAGGGGCAGCTGCGCCATCCTTATGGTCAGCACTGGCTGGGTAGACACGACCCTCTCTCCCAGGCCTGGGATTAGGGAGATAAAGCCAGGACGGAGAGGCCCAACGGGGCTCCGAGACAAATTCCATGGGCTCAGTCCAGCCTTTGTGGTCACTCACTCAACCACAGGAGGGTCAGGAGCCACGGGCTCTGAAGTCACCCCGTCGCATCCGGCTGTGCAACCTTAGGAAGCAACCTGGTTGCTTCCGGCCTCAGCTAGCCCATCTGTAAAATGGGGGAATCATGCCTCTTTTGCAGGGTCCTGGGAAGACTCAAGAATAAGGATGTTAGGTGCTCGGTGCTGATTACCCCGGCCTGGGAGACAAGGGCTTGCAGCAGGGAGGAGGACAAGGAAGGTCAGCAACCTCACACAAGGCCCAGAAGCTCAGGATTATTATTACTGCTATTGTTTCTTATCAACCCACGGAGGCTCACATTTTACACAATATCTAATCCTCTAAACGTGCGCTGCCCGATGCCCGGCCGTTAGCTACCTATGTCTGCGCGATGTGCTTGATCAGTCCGAACGCAGATGCTATCACGGACGCGACACATTGGATTTTGAAGACTCGGAATAGGAAGGGAAGAATCAAAAATCGCTTTCTTATAATGATTCTATTGATTCGACATGAGCTGTATCGGGTTTAATGAACTAGGATACGAGAGTTAATTTCTCCTGTGTCTTCTTTGTCCTTTGTTTATCGTGGCTGCTAGGACGGGTTAAATCGCATGCGTGGCTGGCTTTCTGTGTCTAGGGGACAGCGCAGCTCTGAACACGACGCAGAGGCCTTCGTGCCGGTCCTCAGACTCACGCAGCTCGCTCCCACCTCCCACTTCCGGGCCTTTGCACTCGCTGCGCCCTCCACCTGGAATGTTCTCCCCTACCCCCGCCTGACTCACATGTGACCCGGGTCTCCAAGCTAATGCCACCTCCCTCAGAGAGGCCTCCCTGATCACCTCTGCTAACACCACCTTGCCTCATTCATCCCGACTCTCTGCACCCCTTCCCCTGTTTCCTGTTTCCTGAAACACTTCCCATTCCTCGAAGTCCTAGATTTGTTTGCTTGCTGTCTGCCTTTCCTGTAGAAAGTAAGAATGGGGTCAGCGAGTGGGGGGCTGCATCGGCTCAAGCTTCCCCAGGCTGGGGGGGTGCCCATGTCAGACCAAAGGGCAATGCCAGGCCAGGGCCCCTGTAGCAGAGGGCCACAGGAGGGAGCCAGGCAGAGGCGACCAGGTGGATGGTTGCTGGGAGAGGGTTGGTACAAATTGGGTAGGATGAGCCCCCGGCCATTGGGCTGGGATGCCCCCCCAGGATCCTAGGAGGGCGGGGAGGACAAGGAAGCAAAGCAGGCAATAGTAACTGGTATTAGATGGACACACCACATGCCAGGCTGAGCTGATTTCCTTAACCTCTTCACACCCACGCTGCGCCGCGAATCCAGTTCTCCCCATCTTACAAAGGAGGGAACTGAGGCTCAGAGAGGGCAAGTGACTGGCCTGGGTCACACAGCAGGTGGGGAATCCCATCTCCCCTCCCGTTCACAAGCCCCCTCTCACACTGGACTTTGGGTCGGCCCCAGCTCTGGGGAGCCCCCCATGGGCATTGGGGTACGGGGTAAAGCAGAGACACTTAAGTCACCAGCGCTGGAGGCTGGTGTCAGGCATCTTGGCGCGCTGGTTGTGGGTTGGGGAGGGGCCTTCAGAATCAGCACCCCCGGGGTGCAAGTCGGGGAGACTGAAGCCCAGAGAGGGGGAGCTTCAGGAAGAAAGATGCCAACTTGACTTTCCAGAAGAGAAACAGAGTCTGGGAGAGGTGCTCTGCTTGCCCCCCCTGCCCTCTCCCACCATGGTACCCACCTTGGGGTTGAGGGGCTGTGGCTTGCCCGCTTGAGTCTGGTGGTCTGAGGCCATAGTGGGTGGTCCTGTGCAGGAATGACCTGGAAGAGATGTAGGGAGTGGCCTTGAGGACCTCTCTCGGGCCTCGGCTTTCCCACCTGGGGGCCTCGGGCCCTAGAGCCTGCTCTTGGTCTCCCTGGTCTCGGGTTGTCCCAGAGCAGCGGGGGTCATGAGCGGCGGTCTGAACTTCCATCCTTAGCTGCATTTCTTTGTGTCCAGGCCAGCTCCGGAGGGAAAAACGAGGTCCGCTAAGAAAGTGGTGATAAACTAGAGCTTCAGCCGGGTCCCGAGTGGGTTCCCATCACTCAGCTCCAGACAAGCGGAGCAGAATGCAGACCCATCGATATGCAGAAATGTCCTGGTCACGGTAGGCAGCAGCTGAGAGCATTTCTTAGCTGGCAAGAACATCAGAAAAGTCTGGAAAACTGGCACTGTCTTCTTTCCCGCACAAGGGGCAGTGAACCCAAGACTGCGTGTTCCCAGTGAAGACGGGAGACCTGAGCTCCTGTTCCAGAGAGAACGTCCAGCTTCCAGAAGCCCCTTCCATACTAGAGGCCGGGCCAGGACGTCCCTCAGAGAGAAGAAATTCGAATAAGCAGCTTGGGGACCAAACCCGCTCTGCTCTCCTATGTAACCAGCCTGTCACAGGGTCAGAGGCCCAGCGGCGCAGCCCTGCTCATCGGCCTTCGCACGCTAAAGATTAAGCTCAGTTGGCTTAACTCGGGGGGTGCTGGCTCCACTGTCCATCAGCAATGCGGCCCTGGGCGGGTCATCCTCTCTGTGCCTCAGTTTCCCGTTCTGCCAAGTGGGGACAGTCATGGCACCCAACAATATCTATGAACAGGTGGTGATGATTTGAAGCCATGATGCGGAAAAAAGGTAAGCACTTGGCAGCGGCGTCTGTAAATGGCAGCCGCGATGGTATTATTAGGGTTATTGCCACCAACCTTCAGTGACCTTGAAATCCCCCATTGCTGGGAGCACCAGAGAGCCCCGGCAGCTTCTTAGCCACTGATGTTCCCCAACGCTGGACGTGTAGCAGGCGCCCGGGAATGGGGATACGGGGAGAGCTGGCTCACCAGCCTAGAAATGCTGCTGAACCTTCACTGGTTTGATTCCTTCCACATACAAACCCTCCCTAGTCCCTAGCAAAACAAGGGCGCTGATGGACTAGTTCATATTAATAAAGAGCATTGCCCGGGTCCGCACTATGTGCCAGGCGCTGCACAAGACCACCCACGGCCAAAGAGGGTTTATGACCCATCTCCCCACTTAACAGAAAAGAAAACTGAGGCTTAGAGCATAGAAGTCTTTGCCCACGGTCCCCGCGTCAGAAGGGGGTGGCACCTGGATTCGAACCCAGGCCTCCCACGCTTTCCATCAGGGATAAGGATGAGAGGAAAAAGGCAAGGCAAGAAAGAAAGGCATTCTTACCAGTGACACCAGCCCCCGAGAGTGCCCGTGGTGCCCAGCCGGTGGGAGGTGGCATTTATACCTTCCCCAGGAGCGCTGGTGCCAAGACGGGTGATCGCTGCGTCCCCACAGAAAGCAGGACGAGAATGCTGGATTAAGCCCACACCAAAGCCCGGGTCAGCAAATGCCCACAGACATTGTGTCTCTGCACAATAATGTCATTAGCTTTTGGATTCGGCCGCGCCAGGATGGTCAGGCGGCTGGGCAAGGGGATGCCCACTTTGCATGCATCAGCCATCCAGCTGCCAGGACCGGGGCCACGCTGGGTTCACTGGTGTGATCAGTTGAGCCCTGGGGGAAGGCAGACAGAGGCAAATCTCAGTGGACCTGGGGAAAAAAAAACAAGGAAAGGAGGGTGGCTTGCCAGGGTCCGGCATCCATCCATCCACCCACCCATTCATTCATTCGACAAATATTCATCAGGCATCGACTTGGTGCCAAGCTCTGTTACAGGGGGGTAGTGTCAGGGAGGGGATCCACCACAGTCTAGACGGTCCAGGAGAGCTCCCAGGAAGAGACAGAGTCCTCAGGGATGGGGACAAATCAGCTTGGGAAACCAGGCTGGGAAGACAGTTCCAAACAGAAAGGGACTGTGTGCGGGGGCTGGTGTGTTATTTAAAGACGTGAAAGCAGGTTAATGTAGCTAAAGTATAGCAGCACCCAGGCTCGGGGCCCAAGGTGGACAGGGGCCTGATCCTGCAGGCCAAGGAGGGTGAACTTCCTGCTGAAGACCCCGGGCTGTCCCAGCACCTGCTGTTCTTAAGTGGGTGCTCTTTGGTTTCTCCAAACCTCAGGGGCCTAGGGTCCTAAGAGCACCCACTGCCCCATGGGGCCCTGGCGTTTATGTACATTTCCTCCAGTGTGCATGTCTTTCTCGAAGCCAGCCGGAGTCTTGACCAAATCCAAGATCAGGCAGGAGAGAAGGAACAGTAGTGGGGCTCAGAGACCAGGTTTGAGCAAGACTTGTGCTCCCCCACCTTCCATGCCCCCGACAGACAGACAGACAGACAGACAGACACACCCTCACACACACACTCAGCCACACTGCTTCTGTCTGTAGCACTTCTCACTGCCTGACATGACATTACTCATTTATTTGCCATCTTTCCAAGTAGAAGGTAAGCATCACGGGGGGAGGGCCACGGTCTGCCTGGTTTACCGTGGAACCCACAGAGTCCAGCACATGATGCATGGGAGGTGCTTTCTTGGTTTCCTGGGGCCGCCATAGCAAAGGACTGAGACCGAGGGGCTTAAAACAACAGAAACTTGGGGTGCCAAATAGTGTGGCCTCTATGGAAACAGTATGGCGGTTCCTCAAAAAATTATCAGCGAAATTTCTCTATCCCTCAGCGATTCTGTTTATGGGTATTCAGCCTCCAAGAATCAAAAGCAGGGCCTCGAACAGATCCTTGGACGCCCATGTTCACAGCAGCATTATCCGCAGCAGCCAAAAGGTGCAAACAACACGAATGCTCCTTGGCAGATGAATGGATCAACGAAACGTATCCACAAAATGGAATACAATTCAGCCTTAAAAAGGAAGGGAATTCGACCCATGCTAGGGCATGGATGAACCTCGAGGACATGATGCTAAGTGAAATATGCCAGTCGCTAAATCTAAATGAGGCATGATGCCCCTGATGTGACATTCCTAGAGGAGCTAGATTTATAGAGACAGGAAGGAGAATGGCGGGTGCCAGGGGCTGGGGGAGGGAGGAACGGGGGTTAGTGTTCAATAGGCCCAGAGTTTCAGTGTGAGACAATGAGAAAGTTCTGGAGATGGATGGTGGTGCTGGTCACACGACAGCGTGAATGTACTTTAATGCTGCCAAACTGCACACTTCAAATGATTAAAATGGTAAATTTGATGCTATGTAGTATATTTTTGCACCATAAAAATAATGTCCAAAGAAGCCCATCCCCCAGAAATGTATTGTTACCCAGTTCTGGGGGCCAGAAATCTGCAATCAAGCAGGACTATGCGCCCACTGAAGGCTCTAGTGGGGGGAGGACCTCAACGCACTTGGCTTTTGGTGTGTCCTGAGCCATCTGCTCTTCTAGACAATGAGCTCGATCAGAGCTGGGCTTGGTCTCATCCGTAGCCCCAGTGCCTGCCTAGACCCAGCACACAGTAGGTGCTTAGAAGGTATTTGTTGACTGGTTGAATTAATTAGTGAATAAGAAATACAGAGATGAGTGAAGGTGTCTTAGTTTGGGCGTGACCGGAAGCAGAGTCTAAGACAAGGGTTCAAGGGCAGGTAGTTTATTTGAGAAGTGACCCCAGGAAGAATCAGCAGGGAAGGGAAGGCAGCCAATAGGGTGTATGTATGCATGAGCAGGTTGCCACTGGGTCTTCTTGAAATGACGTGGGGTCATGTGATTCATTCTGGCCAGTGGATTCTGAGATGTCTCAGAAGTCTTGTCATTTTGTTGCAGACTTTCCAGCCCTTTCTCTTCCATTCGCTGAGATGCATCATTGCAAGAGGGTGAAGCCTCTGCCAGCCTGGGTCTATGAATGACTGGGTGAAGGAGACCAGCATTAGACCAGCATTAGAAATGTGACATGGGGTGAGAAATAAACCATTGTTGTTAAACAACCAAGACTTGGGGGCTGCTTGTTACCCAGCATAGCCTGACCGATACATGGAGAGAGAGGGCTTGACCTTCCTCTCTGCCTCACCTTGTTACAGGGACAATAGGCCTTGGTGTCCCCAAACACAGTTCACTCCTTAAACATACAGGAGCCAGAGCCGGAAGAACCTTCGAGACCCTCAAGGGAAAAGTCCTCAACTCTACCAGAACGAACACTCCCTTCTCATGACGATCATTCTGTGAGAGCCCCTCTGCTTTCCTGGAATAAAATTGATCCTCTAATCCACCTACATATATGCTTTCAAAATAAATGCATCGTAAAATGCCCTGACTATAATATAAAGGAATGATCAAATGAAATATGTAGTGATATGTATTTCGATATGAAAGGTTTGGACAGAGCGATTATACCAGATGAAGTAAGAAAGGGATTTGAGGTGTTTGTGCTACTCATCATAGACAGGTTTGGATAGGCAGGTAATATTGAACGGAACATGCATTTGACATGCTCACATGCCTCTGAAGAATCATCTTGAACCTAATATCGCCACACATACAGACTGGCCCACCGGTAATTTATCAGTGATGCCAACTCCATGGGCAACACCACGACGGGCCCCATGATTCTACAAAACGGGGAAGAATGCTTGGCAAAGTTCCCACCTGAGGAGTGGGAGATGCATTCGCTGAGGATCTCCAAGGCTGGGGTCCCAGGAGAGTGCCCACAGAGCCTGCTGCCCAGCTCCCAAGAGTCCTTGGGCTCCGAGAGTCCTGCCTCCATGAGCCCGCTCGCCCCCCGGGTCCCCTCTTCCTGGTGAAGCCTTGCTGCTGTTTGCATACAGCCTAGTTGCCTTATGTCCTGGTTTGCCCTGGCATCCTTAGGACGAACCCCCGTTACTGAGTAATTGGGAAGCCCCTGCTCCACACAACCATGGAGCCCATCTCCAGGGTCACCATTTTTTGATGAGGAGGAGGAAGATGAACACTTACCTAGCAGGTCCTCTGTTTTACCCATTGTTCTCAGCCCTTCCTGCAAATTACATTCGTGTTAATACTCACAACAACCTATGAGATAGATAGTGTTGTTTAGCCCTGAGTTATGGATGACCAAGGCACAGAGAGGCTAGGCCACTTGCCTGAAGTCACACAGTAAGTGGTAGAGCCTGGAAAGGACCCCAAGTGGTATGGATCAAGAGCCCCACTCAGTCATTCTGCCTCTAACCCCTTGACCATGCTGCCTCTAACCAGGAGACTACACTGCCTCTCGATTAAACAGCTAAAGTGATTTCCTGACCCTCGCCCTCACCCGCCTGTCACCGAGAGATACTCTTACTTTACTAACCCTCTCAAGCTCTGTCCCCGCAGAAGCTAGAATTTGAGTCTAGGTGGGAGCTAAGAGTGGCCTTTTGGAGTTAGATGGGCCTGGGGTCCAAAATCAGCTCTGCCCCTCCCAGGCTGTGTGACCCCAGCAGTCAGTTCTCCCTCTCTGAGCTCCCCGGGCCGTTAGGAGGATTGAATGGGAAAATGCCTTGGAGTTCTTGCAGAGAGCAAGCCCTCCCTGACCCAGATGGTTAGTATGGGTCTGAGGCTTTGGACAGTCGTTCAGACATCAGTGACCTCCTGGATCCCCCTGGATCTGGGTCCGGCGGCACCCCACCTCTAGAGTCAGCCCAGCTGCAGACCCCGGGCCAAGCAGAGCATGGACAGCCGGCGGGCGGGTGTTGGGAGGGGGATGAGCTTTGGAGGCAGAAGTGAACTTGAGTCCTAGCCCCACCCTCTAAAGCTCTGGTACTCGGGCAGTTTGCTTCAGGGCTCGGGGCCTCCATTGCCCTCTCTGCACACGGGGATCTGCGCCGCCTGTCAGTAGATTAGAGATGACACCGTAAAGCACCCAGCGGTGTACTCTGCACACTGTGGGGACAGTCGGGTGGCTTTTATTATTATTGTTGCTACTGTTGATTTTCTTCTCTGCCGTGTGTCCCTGCCCCTGAGGGACATGTCACCGTGTGCGGGGCTTAGGAGTGAATGTTCCAGCGTCCGCACACAGACGGCAAACCTCAGCTCTAGCACTTCTTGTATGTGTGGCCCTGGGAAGGTGATGCTGCGTCTCTGAGCCTCAGCCTCCTCATCTGTGAAATAGGATGAGTAACGGTGCCTGCCTTCCAAGGTCATCTTAGGGTTCAGTGACCCAGACAATGTCCAAACAGCCCTAGCACTTTGAGTAAGGACTGATTTACAAAGCAAAACAAGGTCTCTGTCTGTAAGAGGGACGAGGGGGTGAATCTTGGGGGCAGGGGGAGGTGGGAGGAGTGGGGTGTTGCCATCCTTGCTGGGGGTGGGAGTCAACCCAGCCTTTGGTCTGCCTTGCTGGGGGCCCCTCACCTTCCACCCCGAGGCTGACGCCCCACCCAGCTCTCCCCTACACACCAAAGTAAAAATAATTCAAGGTGATTGATCAGCTGTGCATACATATTTTTTAAATATACAGGCTGAAGTAACTGACAATTGCTGCAATCTTTTCAATGCTTTCCTGAGGCCCCCTCAAGCCTCCCGCACACCAGCTGCATCAGCTGCAGGGGCAGGCTGCAGGGGGCTGGGACCGGCTCTGGGCACAACAGGGGAACCAAGTCAGGCAAACACGCAGGACTGGCTCATGGAGGTGGGAAGGCTGAGGGCAGGTCCCTGGGACTGCAGGAAGCCAGCTGTCACCTGACTGGCAGAGGGAACACTCCCTCTTCTTCCCACTGGGGGCCAGAGGAGACCCTCGTTTATGGCTGGCACTACTGTGGCAACCACTTCAACCAGATGAAGGAACAGAGGCTCAGAGCTGTCACAGTCAGCGGTGGGAGGTGGGATGGGGTCTCGGTCCCCCAGCCAAGGCTGCAGAAGACCTGTAGGAGGTGGACAGAGCTATGGATGCAAGGAAAAGAGAGAGTCCGGGAGATCATACCATCATGGCTCAGCTAGTGGCCTCCCGGCTTGTCCCCCTGCCTCCCCCATAGCCCCGTGGTCTACACTCTGTTCCACAGCCAGAACAATCCTGTTAAGTCATGTCTCACCTCACTCAGACACTCCATGGCTCCCACCTCCTTCAGACGAGAGTCTGTGGAGCCCTAACTACCCTGACCCCACGCCTTCTCTGACCACTCCCCCATTCTACCGCTTACTCCTTTCCAGACCGACTGCTTTCCTTGCCAAGTCTCCATCACCCAGCCACGCTCCTGCTTGGGACCTTCACACCCACTATTCCTCTGGCTGAGATGTTCTCATGGTTCATTCAGGTCTCAACTCAAATGTCACCTCCTCAGAGCAGAGTTCTCTGACCAGCACCCCCCATCACCTGCCATCGTAATATTGCACTTTCCTGCCCATAGCACAATTGGTGGACTCAGAATCTACTTGTTTGTCTCCTGCCTCTCTCCTAGAATGTGAACTCCATGAGAGCAGGACTTTGTTTTGTTCCCTGCTGTGTCCTCAGGCCTTGGACAGGGCCTGGCATTTGCTGAATAAATTAATGAAAATAGACACTGACAGAGAGATGGAGGGGGACATGATGGATGGATGGATGGATGGATGGATGGATGGATGGAAGAGAGACAGAATGGATGGATCAATGGGAGGATGGATGGATGGATGGATGGATGGATGGATGGATGGATGGGAGAGAGAATAGATGGATCAATGGGAGAATGGATGGAAAGAACTGATGGATGAATGGATGGAAGGATGGATAGAAAGATGGGTGGGTGGAAGGAGAGATAGATAGCTGGATAGATGGATGGACAGACTGACAGATGGAAACACAGACAGGAAAACAAACACAAAATCAGTGCAAGATGTGCATGTGATTCTGCCTAAAACAACTAGAGCTTAGGGTAGGAACCCAGCTCACTGCCCCCCTTGGTGGTTCTCAGAGCCCTCAAGCCCCAGCCCCCTCAAGAAGTGAATGCAGAGGAACATGGCAGGTGGGGGACCGGCCCCAGGCTTTATTGAGCAGATTCCGGGGAAGGGGGGACAGGCAGACCATCACCCTGGCCCTGAAGCCTCCTCTTCTTGCCTCTGCTGCCCCCCCAGGGCGGGCCTGGGCCACGGGGGCCTGGGTGCCCTTCAGCTGCTGAGGAAGCAGCCCCGCTTGTGCCACTTCTGGTCCCGGATGCGGCGCACAGACTGCAGCTGCGGCTGGTTAGCGTCCCACTCGTTCCAGTGGCGGTATTCGCCCCGCTCGAACACGTACTGGCGCCCGCGGTAACCGGGGAACTCATAGCCGACCCACCTGCCAGGTACCAAGGTCAGGGTGAGGATGGTCAGCTTCCTGCCTCCAGCCAGACCAATCCTTTTAAAGCCAGCATCTGACCATGCTCTCTGCCTGCCTAAATTCCTCCCTGGCTCCCCAGTGCCCTCCGGATGAATTCAAATTCCCTCCCCTGCTCACAAGTCCTTCGTGAAACATCTCCAGCCTCATCCCTCAACGTTCCTTCTTCACACCCCGTACTCCAACCTCTCTGACTCTACTTTCCTTGAAGCGGAGTGTCTCTGAGCCCTTCCACATGCTGTTCCTTCTGCCTGGAACACTCTTCCTCGTCTTATCGTGTCCAACTCCCCTTTCATTCATATTCTTTACATCTCAATTCATATGTCTCCTCCTCCAGGAAAGCCCTTGCTGACTCCCCTGGGCTGAATCAAGTGCATGGTGGGGACTCCCAGAGCCCCAGTGTGTCCCCCATCATAATCCTGATCACAGTGAATTGTGGATACCTGTCTACTTGCCTCCCTAGCAGACTGACATTCTTGACCGCAGAGGCTGTGTAATTCTTGTTGTCCCCATACTCTGCACATAGAAATGCTCAGTAAAAAGTTGTTAAATAAATTATCATCAGGGAAAGGTGGCACCTTTCAAGGCTCAACCCCAGATCTCAAGCACATAGGGTGAGATGCAGTCATTGACAAAGGGAAGGTGATCTTAAGATTGCATTAACAGAGGTATTAAGCCTAGAAGGAAGGAGGTGATGTACTATGTACTCTCCTATGTGCTATTCAGGTCATACCTAAAGAACCACTATGTCACTTCTTACCCTGGTAAGAAGGACCAGGATTATGGAAAGGACCTAGAAGAGCAGGGAGCGGCTGCTGTGTAGGAAACACAGTGAACAGAGATTCTCTTTGGAGCCAGAGGACGGGGCAGGGGCAAGAGGGGGGAATGGGTCCCTTACGTCCCGTTGATGGCCCGGATGCTCGCCACGCGGTCCTGGAAGCCATGAGCCCAGAGGCTGGGCACGTCATCATCCACTATTTCCATCTTGCGGCCGCTGAAGGCTGGGTTCTCGAACAGGTGCAGCTTGTGATCTGGGCCATCCTGGGGGCAGGGTCACGGGGTGAGCCGGCTGCTCCCACACTCAGAGCAGGGGTTGTTAGGTGTGGGAAAGAGTCCAGTGACCACAGAGCCCCCAAGCCCAATGCCTGAGGATTCCCGAGAGGTCTGCTGGAGGGGTTGGGGACTAGGGTGGTTCCTCCAGAGCCGCTCTCCTTAGGAATCTCAGAACCAGGGAGCCGTGAAACCCAGAGGGGGCCTTTCAGCTCTTGTGAAACTCCATCGTTTAGCAGATAGGGAAACTGAGGCACAGAGAGGCCGGAAGGAGATAAAAATCAGTAATGTAGGAGGATTCCCTGTTTACTAAACCAGGTTCAGATGTGGTCTTCCTAGCTTTCCTCTCACTGTCATCCAAGCAGGCAAATGTTACTGTGACAAGGAGAGAGGCCTGGAGAGGCCACCGAGTGTGGGGGAAGCAGGTGGGGGAGCAGAGCGACATTTAAATGTGATACTGTGGATCGAGTCCCTTCCGGGTGTTTGGGAAAGGCAAGTGAGGAACCATTTACTTTCTGAAGCTCCTTTCTGAACGTGTTGCTTTGAGCACAGTCCTGATCCGAGGCTGGGCCACGAGGCTCCTGATTTGTAATAGGGTTATGCAGGGAAGTGTCAAGGCCATGCTGGCAAATTCAAGATGTGAATCCTGGTGTCCCGATCCCCAGCCCCGGGACCATTCGATAGCCAACTTCCTCTCGTCCCACGCAATCTTCTAGGTCAGAGGTGAAGAGGGCCCTTCCCAAAGCCAGGTCTGTACCAGCCCCGCCCTCCGCTGAGCTTGTGCGGGGCGCTTGGCCGGCCAGCTTCTAGGAGCTCCCCGAAGCAGGCAGGAGCTGTACTTACGATGTGCAGAGGCCGGAGGGACAGGAGGCTGTCACTGTGGTGGCTGTTGGACCAGGCGTCCCAGCGAGGGTAGTCCCCCTTCTCCAGGACAAACTGCTCCCCACGGAAGGCTCTGCGCTCGAACGCCAGCCACCTGTAGGAGGAAGCCAGCCTGGGTCCACCATGGCTGCTGCTGAGGGAGGGACCCACGTCTAGCGAGGGAAGGGCCCCCAAGCTGCTGACCTTTGACATTGAACCCTCCCTCCAACCCTACCGTGGACCCCTGGTCCAGGTATTCAAGCAGCTCCTAGAATATACTGGAAGCTGAGACTCTGAGCCAGAAAAATCATCCTGGGAAACGGTATGAAGAATCTGTTTTATGTGCAGCCTCTGTGTAGGTGCTCAGGAATGTCCTTTCAATGTCTGGCACATAGTAGGTAATCCAAAGACAAATTCCTCTCCCTCCTCCTCCTTATTATTACGTTGTTATTATTTATGTGCATCTTTCCATTCATTTTCACAAAAACTCTGAAGTGCATGCCACCGTTAACCCCATTAGACAGATGGGAAAACTGAGGCCAGAGATGGGGAGGGAGTCACTTAACGGTCCCACAGCAGATCTAGAACTGGAAGCCGGACCTCCTGACGCCCAGGAGGCTCGGGCCTGTGAGGAGGGGGCTGGGGCGTCCAGGTACTCACGGCCCAGACTCCACCTGGATGGAGCCCACCTTCTCCAGCAGGCTCTCTGTCAGGCTGGGGCACTCGGCCGAGAGCTCGCACCGCTTGCCCTGGAAGTTCTCCATTTCATACACGATCACCTGAAAGGGCAGCATCCTGAGCATCCCATGGGGGTCAGGCTCCCCCTTCCAGCCCCAGACCCTGGCCTGCACAGTCTCCCTTGGGGCAGGGCAGGGAGGTACCATCCCCTGGGCTCCATCCCCTCTGCCTTGGACGCGTCTCGAGCCAGCATCGGCCACAGGCTTGCGCTGCCCCCTCGTGGCCATGGAGGGGAACGCCCCCCAGAACCTCCAATTAAACCACGGATTGCAACCAGTTATCTGGCAGGCCGTAATCTAAGAGAGCGAAGTGACCTAGGGAAGGAAATGAAGCCGCTTATGGCCAGGAGGGAATGTGCACCCCATTTTAAACTTTTCAAGAGAGGCCAGAAAGCTGTATTTCCCTGAATGCAAAATTTCCCTGTGCCTAACAAAGGAAAACACCCGTTGGCAACCTCTGGGTTGCCCTTCACCTGTCCCACGCCCAGAGAGAAAGAGGCTGCAAAAGAGGAGGAAGGCTTCACCTCTCTTATCCACCTAGAACCACAAACTGTCTTTGGAGAAGGTCCCTGGGGTACATCTGTTCTGGTCATTTTATAGAAGGCTCAGAAAGGGTAAGTCATTTGTCCCGGGCTGCACAGCAAATTAGGTAGAGGCACCAGGATTCAAGAAGTGGGCTGGCTCTTTCCTCCCCCATCCTGGTGGACAGGGCATGGCCCACAGATGCCAGAGGAGCCAGGAAGGCCTGGCAGAGGCACCCACCTTCATGGTGGACATCTGCCTCTGGGGCTTTGCAAAGGCCTCTAGAAGTCCCTAGACCAGCTGTGTGCTCCCACCAATCAGGCCCAGGGCCAGGCAGGCCTCTGCTTCTCAGACCCCATCTCAGATTAAAGCCCCCAGGGATAGCTCAGAGAGCGAAGAGCCAATAAATTCCAGCCGTTGGAATTCTCCTTGGCACCAGCTCTGGGGGCTGAGACAAGGAGCATTGCTCCCATTTTCCAGATGGGGCTATTGAGGCCCAGAGAATCTGGGGAACTGGACTGAGGTCAGGCAGGAGAGTCAGCACCATGTCTCCTGAGACCCCCGCCCCCGCCGGGCCTCTGTGCCCCACTGAGTCAGGTTGCGTTTGTGCGACCAGTTCCCTTCTGCAGATGAGGACACAGAAGAGAGAAGATGCAGCATGATCGTGGTGAGCGAGGTGTCTCCCTGGCCCCCGATGGCTGGAAGGGCCGCTGCTCCTTTCTGCCTGGCGGGGAAGCTGATCCCGAGGCCCGAGAGCAGCCCCAGGCCCACAGACCCTGGAACCCCTCCCTGCTCTGTACCTTGTAGGTGCCCCCAAGGCCTCCATGGCTCTTGCCAGTTGCAGCCTGCTCCGGCGCTCCATGCTGTTCTGCCATCTCCCCAGGAACACCTCTGGCTCCAACCAAAGGAAAATGAGTGAGTCACCAGCCCCCCCTCGCCCCCCAGGCCACGCTAGGGGTTGATGTGATTGAAGTCAAGGATGAGCTCCAGAGCCGGGCTGCCCATGGGATGTGGCCATCACTCACTGCATTCGGTCATTCAGTCATTCAACAAACATCCACCGAGCACCCATCATGGGCCACAAGGACTAGGACAGTCAGTGGGCTCAGGATCCCTGTTCTATAGAGGGAAACCCTGAGGCCCAGTGAGGTGAAGCCACTTCCGCAAGGCACACAGTGAGGGAGCTGCCAGGATTGGGCCTGGCTCCAAAGCGCATGCCCTTCCCCTACACCCAACTGCTTCCCCCCCACCTCCGAAACAGGGTTCTTCAAGTTCTGTGTAGACGCACCACCCCTGGACCTTGGCCAGAGGGTGGGCTTCAGCGGGGTCCCTCTACAGGGATCTCTCCCACCTCCACGCTCTGGGCCAATCTTTTGTTCATTCTTTCCTCTGTCCACCAAAGGTTCCATGAACATCTGCTCAGTGCCTGGCCTGGTGCTGGGTGACCGGGCCGAACAGGAGACCACAGACTGGTGGGAGATGGACAGATAGACATCTAGAGAACGCATGATGCGGGGGACTGGGTCCTGGGACACGTTTCCATACATTCGGTTATTCATTCCACATGCATTTATGAAGCACTTACGGTGTACCAGCCACTTAAAGAGACACAGACAGAGAGAGACAGTCCCCCTTCATCCCTGTGGGGACCGTGACACACAACACTGGCCCCGTGGCAGTCATGACAAGGTAGTCATGGGAGGATTCTCATGATCCCCATGACACACAGATGCACAGGACTGTTCTCCAGTTTATCAGCACACACACACGCATGCACATGCACACACTCCTGTGATCACCCAGTCCCATCACACCCACCGAACACGACAGCCCCCCCATCTCTCACATATGCCCCTTTCAGACACCCACAGCGGTCCACAAGGTGCACACATCTGCACCCCCCACTCTGGCGGGCACAGCTGCGTGGCCGTGTGCTCTGGACACAGGCCGAGGGAAGCACAGCCTGCAGGCTGCCTGTCCTGCTTATGCCCAGCCTCCGCAGGACAAACGGCCTGGTCCAGCTCATGGAGGACTCCCAGGATCCTTGGCAGCCCCCAGATTTGCTCACTCCCCTCCCTCCCCTGCGCTCAGTCTTTGGAGGCCCCCTTCCCTAAGCACGTGCCCAGGGGCTCAACCCTGGCTGCCTCCCTCGGACACCAGTTGGGCTTGGTGGCTGGATTGGGTCCTCCCTCTTGGCTCCAACCCTTAAGTGAATCCCCGGTTTGTGCGGGGGCCAGCCGTGCACGCCCCATGGAGATCCCCAAAGGCCTGGGCCTGCCAGGGCAGCCCTCGCCTCCCCGCCCCTGCCCGTCCCAGAATGAACCTGCTGCTGTAGCCTCGGCAAGAACAGAGGGGCCAGCACCGTCTGCAGACAATCTGCCTTTGCTGCGGTGCCCTATTTATGGGCGCTTTTCGACGGCCCAGCACATCCCAGCCTGCTGAGGCAGCGCCCTGTCCACCCAATTCCGTTCGGGCCATTTCACTCCAATAGCGGGCTCAGGAGGCCCCAGTGCCTATGTCCCTGCACCATGACCCCTGATGGCGTCCTGGGGACAGACGGACCTCATCAGCTTTGTGGGAAGTCTGACAGCGCCGGCGGGCGGGGGGCATTGGGGTGTAAAGCTCTCCAATGCCCCCCAGCTCCCTTTCTGGGGCTTCCTGGAGCCATCACCTTCCTGTTTGGGCGAAGGACATCCTTGGAAGGACACCAGCTCTCAAAGCGAGGGACCCCAGAATCACTCAATTTTCCCATGGGCCACATGGCCTAAATTTTCAATCAGATCACCCTAAATATAACCCCCAAATTGGGTTTCCAGGGGATGCTGTAACAGACCCAACAAAGGTTTATTTTCTTCATGTAGAAGGCATACCCAATGGACAGCTCCCATTTATTGAAGACCAACTGTGTGCAAGGAAGGCACTGTGCCGGTTTCATGAACATTGTTTAATCCTCCCCCAGCCCTCTTGAGGGAAGGAATTGCCATCCCCATTTTATAGATGGCTCAGAAACAGTTCAGAGAGGTGAAGTCATTTACCCAAGTCACACAGCAGAGAGGAGGAGGGGTTGGCTTGCCACAGGGCCCAGATCTTAGCTTCAACAGAAATAAAGGTGATCACGATAGTCACCTAATTTGCGACCCCAAAAAATAAACAAACGCAAACAGAAATTAAAAAAACAAATACAAATCAAAAACCTAGGCCCGTGCATTTTCTAAGTATGATTAATGATTATTGGAAGACTAAAATGAAGAGAGGGCCAAGGAGTGAATTGTTACGGATCAGGGTTTGGTTTTGTTGTGATTTTTGGCTAAAATCCTCCACTCAGCCTAAAACTCGGTCCCCCCGCATCCCTGGAGATGGTGGTGGGACACTGTGGGTGGCAGCTGGCCTCTGGAAGCAGGTGGACCTGTGTGACCTTGGGTGAACTACTGGAGGTCAGCAACAGTCATAAATGGACAACCACGGAGAGATCATGGAACGAAGCGCTTGGCTCAGGCTGCTACTTCCTTGCTTCCATTCACTGAGGATCCTGCCCACTATTGGCAGTTCAAACCCAGGGACTACCTCCTGCTGGGGACCACGGAACACAGAGTTGGATTCGACCCCTTAACTTGGGATGCAGCCGTCACCTGCTAGGGATCTAAGGGGGAAGAAAGAGATGGTGTGACTTCCTCCCATCAGATCCTTTAGGATCCCGAGGAACTACTGTGTGCCCAGCACCTTCACATGCCCTGTTTTCTTTCCTTCAACTATTGCCCACTAAGGTCTCTCTCACCAACCCCCAATTTGGAGTTCCGATGCTCAGCGATATCCCACAGCCGGGAGGAGGCAGAATGAGGATTCCAGCCCACGCTGAATGGAAATCCTGCTTTGTCTCCACGGGTCCCCCTCTCCCAGGACCCCAGCTCCCCCCCTTCCTGCCGCGCGGCCCCCAGCTCAGCACAGACAACAGACCGACTCAGCTGGTGACGGGCGTGCATGCATGGGAGAGCCCATTCATCCACACACTGACACACCAAGTTCTTCAGTGCAACTTGCATTGAAGCTTTATTTGCTATTTTCATGGGCTGAATGCAACATCTTTGTACATGCAAAGGTCATCCTGTCTAATGGCAGTTGACCAGATTCCCAACTGTTCTTCTGTGCGTATGAAACCTCTTTACAGTTACAAAATATAAAAGCACTTGTAGATACCCAATACTCTGTGAGGTCCGGGAAGCCCCATTTGTTTTAAGGTTAAAAATATAGGTTTTTCTAGATGAATGCTCAGTCATGCGATTAGATTCTTTCTGGGATTGGATAAAGTGCCTGTTGTCCACCTTCTGTTCAGAACCCCTTAGAGCTTGTGAATTCATAAGGCAATTGCAAGAATGCCAGCAGGCAGCAGGTGTAACTCGAATTTCTTTTCTACCGTGACTCAAATTTTATCTCAGGAAGGGACTCAGAAGAAACGTTAGAAAATATATAGTGTATTTGTATGTATTTCCGCTCTCCGCCCCTTCTTACAAAGTGTTTTGAGGATCAGAATCATCTGGGAAGTGCATCACTTCTAGGATATTGGTATGATTTAGGAAACAACACAGTACAAAATATCTTCCGTAACACAATATATTACTTTTGCGAGCCCCTTATTTACAGGATCTATAAGGCTATTTGGAATGAGACCAGTAAAAAAGCTCAAATTGTTCTTTAGACAACAGCATGATTTTTGTTTGTTTGTTTGGTTTTTGGTGTTTTTTTTTGCTGACATGATACCACTGGAGATTGTCAAAAAAAAGGGCCAGTCTGAATCATGGAGGGACATGTTCAGGTACCAGGTTAGAGGGTGACTATTTAAGGAGATTTAAGGGAGGGGGAGAAGCTGATTGATTTTAAGGGTTAATTTGCCAGGAACCTCAGGCTGATTTTCCAGAACACAGATTTCTGCACCCCTCCCTGCAGGAACCAATCCCAACAAAAGAAAGCAAATTCTAGAGGGTTGGAGGGGGGTAACCAAAGGGGAGAGCCTGGCGAAGACCCAGCACACTTGCGCCCACTGGCTTTCCATGTGGCTCTGCATTTCCAGAACCTCAGCTTGCCCAAAACCCCAACAGGGTTGATTTGTAGCAGCCTCTCGGCAGAGCCCACATCCACGGCTCCCTAGGTGGCTGTAGCCCAAGGTGGACCCCCTTCCAGATGTGGAGTGGGTCCCGCCTGCTTCAAGTGGTTCCCTCCACGTCAATATTGTCCCTCTTCCCCCGTGGAATCACAATGCCATGGGAGTTTTGCTTCCACGTCTGAATGCGTGGTGGAGGAAGAAAGGCACAATTGAGGCTGTAGGAGGCTTCCCCATTTACTCTAGTGACTTGTCACAGTGTAAATTAGGGGCGAGGGTGTCTCCCCTTGGATAGACCTTTTCTCCTGCCTCTACATCCCTCGGGCTCACCCTGAAATGCTAGTTTACACACAGGCTAAGTAATCTGGTTTCCTGTACGAAGGGACGGGACTGGGGGGTGAGGGGGTACCACAGGGATTGAGGGGTAAACACAGAACTGGAGAGTGAGAGGCAGGCTCGACAGCGTTCTCCGTGGAACACCGTCTTCCACGCCAGCCCAAGTCATCTTTAAAAAAGCATTTAGCTTTGGAGGTGATCTGACCACACGCCTATGGATTTTCAGCTGTATGATTATGCCTAGCTCCTGGGGCAATCTGGGGGCATTGTGATGAGAAAATGCATAAGCGTTAAGTGGACAAAGCGGCCACCAGGTCTGAGTGCGAGCAGCTGAGCTCCCCTCTGGGGGGGCGGGGGCGGGCACGCCATGGGTTTCCTCCACTCCCTTGCACAGCCTCTAAGCTCTGGGACCTCAGGCCTGCGTCTATTTCGATGCTCGCTCCTTAGCAATACCTAGAGTTGGCCTCACTTCCTTGGACGCACAAAGGCAAACACATTTGTCTGAGAGCATAGGACTTGGCTTGTCCCCCTGGAAGAGCTCCCATCTGATTGTCCTTTTCCCGAATCCCGGATAACCTGAGGCTGTCAGGTCTGTGTCACTCCAAACCCCCCATGAAACAACGTGAGGCTTCAGCCTCACCAGAATTTCTCTGGTGGCACCAAGGAATTCTCCATAAAACTGATTCTTGAGGTCTCGCCACGGGATTTCATAGGCCAAAGGCCTCTGTTTCATCAGGCAAGAGCCACGAAGAAGGGGATCTAGATACAGACTTATCAAAACACCAGCCGTCAAAATGCTGATGTGCAAAGGGTGTGTGTGTTTGTGTGTCTGTAGACAGATTGTACATACAGAGAGATTTGCTTTCTGTGCAAGACTCTCATTTAAGGAGAGCCAAAGGCCCCCAGGAAGGTGATTAGATGAGGGCAGGTGACTTGATTGCATACAAACGATTAAGGCATATTAAGTTAGTTTAAAAAGAGACAGATTTCCAAAGGCGGCTCCAGGCAAACTCAAGAAACTAGCATAGAAACCGCTCGCTTAGGGCCAGAAAACCAGCATACAAACCGCTTGGCTTAGAAAGAGAGGAAAACCAACGACACGCTTGCCCAGCTATCTGCAAAAGTTCCAGGCATCAGCCACTTCTAACTTGGTTGCACTGAGCATAGTGGGATCCAGAGGTCAAGGGGAGCCTGCATGGAGAGGGTGGTTCCTGACCCACTGTGAGGGTCCACTCTGCAGTGGAGAGGTGAGGCTGCTCTCGTCAGTTTCAAGGGGGGTGGGTGGACTTTGTATGTCCTAATCAGTGAGGAATTAAATGGATTTTTGTTTCCAATCAAGGTGTGGGAGGCTGGGCAAAAGATCTCCAGGTTCATCTCATGTTCAAGTGTTTTTCTTCCCTGTTGGGTATACTTGGGCTGAAACATAACTAATTAAGAATTGGAGGGTTTTGCATGGTATCTATAGTCTCACTGAACAGAGCAGGTCTATTCCTACTGTCCAAGATGGTACCAAGGGGCCCTTCCCACCTGAAGGAAAGACAGAGAGCAGCCAGGAAGAGTTGGTCAGAACATGAGGAGTGTCTTCCAAGGGGACCTATGGCCCTGGAGAGCCACCGCATCAAAATTGTTTTAAAACATTAACCGGATCTCGGGGCGCCTGGATGGCTCAGTTGGTTAAGCGTCTGACTCTTGATCTTAGCTCAGGTCTTGATCTCAGGGTCATGAGTTCAAGCCCTGCGTTGGGCTCCACGCTGGGCGTGAAGCCTTCTTCAAAACAGAACAAAACAGAACATTAACTGGATCTAAAACAAAGAAAGAAGGAAAGGAAAGAAAAATCACCCAAAGCAGCAGTTCCTGGAGGAATCAAATTTCCACCCAAGGGCCACAGATAACAGACTGACCACTGACCACTACCTCAGGGAAGAACACACACTGTTATCAAGCAGGGCCAAAGCTCCAGACACAGATGCATGAGGCTTCCAGATGCAAAAGGCTGGGTGGGTGGCTGGGTGGGTGACTGGGTCGACAACAACGGTAGCCAAAGGTCAGCCAAAGGTCAGACTGGGGGAGGGGGCGGGGCTTCAGTCCCTGTCCATGGTGCTGAACCTGGAGAAACAGGATTCCTCTCCACCCCTCACCCCCACCCCCAAGAGAAGGAAGAGATGGCAAAGGGTGAAAGGAAGAAGAGATGGGGGAGACAAATGGAGACTCCTGGAGATGTGGCCAGGGAGAAGGAAGGTATGTTTTGACACCATTTGCAAATAGTGGATTTATCAAGAAAGATTTTCATGTCTTGGGAAGTCAGTGGGTGGGCGTGCATGTGGCCCATCTCTTCCCTATCTAGCCTTAAAAAACTCAGCCCTGGGGTCCCTCAGCAGTCACAGGGGACCCTATGAACTGCCCCAAGCGTCTTTCTCACCAACGGGCATCTCCCAAGCAAGGTTGGCACACAGTTTATGGCAACTCCAGGCATCGCAGGTGGCCAGTCAAGCACATCCAGGATGTTTGCTGGAGCCTTGGGTTTCAGACATGGAGGAGGCTGGTGTTGAGGATTTCCAAAAAGAAAGACCATATAGAGAGTGCCTACGACCCCCAGAGGTCTTAGAGATTCCTGGGAATGAGCTTAGAGATAGCAAGAAAAAAAAATAAAAGGAGGCAAAGCAAAACCCATACGTTGTCACCTGGCATCCAGCACGTCTGTCCAGAGAAGGATTTCAGCAAGACCCCTCCCTTCCTGCATTTGGACCTAAAGGAAGCACTTGGTCAGGCAGAGTTGGCAGGGGGTGTGGCGGGGGAGTGGTAGAAGGAAGAGGTGAGAGGAAACAGAAGAACCCCCTCCCTCCCATTCATGCATTTGTTCCAATTTGGAATGATGCTTCCATCTTGGGCGCTGTTCAAAAAAGACTGGAGAAGAAGATTCTCAGGGCGGGTCTGATGTTTGGGTGCGAAAGACACTGCCATCGGGTTGCCTTTGATGAACCCTTGAGGCCAAGGGACAATGGTCACTCCACAGAAATCAGAGCTCAAATGAAAAGAAACCAGGAAAATATATATACAAAGGTGACAACGGGAATTTTCTTTTAAAAACATGGATGGGGTAAGATAACCTGAGACGATCGGATACTTCAAGCCAATTATTCACACATCTTTCCTTCTGCTCTTGAACGTAAAAAACGTATACATATCAAATTTCAAAGAAAGCTGGCTGAATTATTGCTTTAACGCCTTCTAAAGCAAACCGAAGTGATGTATAATGAGCAGGTCATCTATGCGCACGGCCCCATTGTGACGATAAATACACTTGAAACGAGAGGGTGGGTATGTTTAAAAAATTGGAGCTGCTGATTCTTGGGAGAGGGAAGGAGGTGGAACTGGCCCATAAAGCAATCACAACCCAACCCCATGACCCTGCCTTGGGCCACAGTCACAGCAGGAAACGGAGTCTCTTCTTCCTTGGAAACAGGCTTTTGAAAGGACCTGCCCTGGTGGGGGTTGGTGGGGGTGGCGAGGGGAGAGGTGCCCTCATAATACAGGTGTTTTCCAGAACCCGGGGAGATGGTCCAGCCTCAGACTGACGGTCCCAGAGTGATGTCTACGGTGGGTAGAAATGCACAGTGTTCACATAAAACACAAAACCACCAGCATGGACAATTCTGGGCAGCCTGGCTTCGTCCTCAGCCTCAAGTGTTGTCTGCGGAGACATGCAAGGGCTTGAGGAGGGCGGGTCTTCGCGCCCCGATCGGCGGCGGGGGAGGGGAGCCTGTGGAGAGGCAGGAGGCACGGGGCCGTGTTCTCCACCCCACTGGAAGGGCCCAGGGAGGGAGCCTTGTGCAGGAAGGAATGGCATCAGTGTGGCCTCATCTTCGGGTTCTGACAGTTAAGGCTTCTGTTCGTTAGATGTGGCAGTGACCCTTGTCTGGAAAGAAAGGGACAGTCCTGGCGTCAGCAAGAGGAACATGGGACCCTAGGTGTCTCGGCCATCAAGCCTTTAAACCTTGTCTGGTATTCTTCGAGACGGCCATCCCCCCATCCCCACAGGCCACAGGCTGGGAAAGGTGACTTTTTTTTTTTTGGAGTGGGGTGAGGAAGGTGGCAGGTGGCCAGGTGCAGTAGAACCCACATGAAGTTTAGGGTCAGGTGAGGGTTCCAGCCTGTTTCCTCAAATGGATGGCTGGAAGGTTCAGAGAGATATCACATGTAAGAGCACTACACACAAAATCAACACAGGATCCCATTCCTTATCCAAAACCCTTGAGCACAGATTACCTGGGGATTTAGAATTTGGGGGGGTGGTTATTATATACACAGATACACATGCATATGTGCACACATATATATTATGAAACACCCCATAATATACCCGCAGCGTAAAGTACAGACATCCACACAGGTCAGGTTTTGCCACTAAGCAGGTCAGGAAAATGCTTTGTGGTCAGTGTCTTCTGCATCTGAGGTTTCCGGGGAAGGGGCTGGCGGGTCTCCTGGGCTGCTCACATCAGAGCCAGCTTTCAGGGGGTATGAGCCGTATGCTCCTACACGTAGGACTGACCGCCAGCACTTCAGTGCCTCCTCAGTGAGCCCCGGGGACCCCTCAGTGACATGGGCACTGTTACCCCATTTTACAGATGGGGAACCTGAAGTTCCCCTGAGATATGAAGTCATTTGGGACCCACACCAGGGCATATCTAATCATTTGACTTTTTCATATCCTTCTTTTTTTTTTTTTCAAATTAAATTTTAATCATACAGGTTGTATATGAATGTAAAAACTGGAGACATTTCGGATTAAGCTAACCCCTGATGTCCTGCCTTTCCACTTCATAAAAGGGTTTTGAGATGCAGTGAGAAGTGCGTGAGCCCAGAGCCTAGGTTATCTGGCTCCTCGACCAGGCTGCCCACCTGGGTTTTTTTCCCCTAAGAGGAAACAGATCAGCACTACCCTCTTTATTGGAACCCAGAACACCCGCACCCATTTTCCCTTCTCTCTCCTAGGATACAACACCTCGAGTCTCTGACCCTTTGTCTCCCGGTCCAGGTTCCTCACTGCATCCCCACTTCATACCTGCTCAAGCTTGGTTCTCATACAGGCTTTGCCTCTTCTTGGATTTTAGCTCCTTTAACCACTGGGGAGAGGGCTCTTCTGACCTGAAACCACAAAGCCAGTGAGAATCAAGTGCGAGCCAGCCTGAGGGCTCCTTACAGGCAGGGCTGTGAGGTACCCGACCCCGCATCCTCAGTGCCCAGGTGATGCTGAGCTGGGCACTCGAAGGTGGTAAAGATGCCATGTTAATGTGATCGATGCGCAAGAAACAGGAATTAAACAAAGCGCCCAACAACAAGGAATCGTAAATAAATCACCGTACGCCCATTCTATGAAATAATCTGCAGCTGTGAAGTCACGCTGACACATGAATTATCTCCGTCCATCCATCACCCCAGGCATACCTCCATCCTTCTAGCTCTCTACCCAGGTAAATGCCTATGATGGTTAATTGTATGTGTCAACTCGGCTAGGCCACAGTACCTAGATATTTGGTTGAACATTGTTCTAGATGGTTCTGTGAAGGCATTTTTAAAGACAAAATCAGTATTTAAATCAGTCGGCTTTCAGTAAAGCAGATTACCCTCCTTATTATGGGTGGGCCTCATCCAATCCCAGTTGAAGACCTTAATAGAAAAAGACTGACCTCCCCAGAAGAAGAGGGAATTCTGGTAACAGACTGCTCTGGGGACTCAAACTATAATATTGGTTCTTCCCTGAGTCTCTAGCCTACCAGCCTGCCCTGCAGATTTTGCACTTGCTGGTACCCATGATTGGGGGAGCCAGTTCCTTAAAATCAATCTCAATCTCAATCTCTCTCTAACTCTCTCCCCCTCTTCCTCTCTCTCTGTCTCTCCCTCCCTTCCTCCCTCTGCTCTGTGTGTGTCTGTGTATACACACATCCTATTGTTTCTGTTTCTTTGGAGAATACTTGACTAACACGATGTCCGTGAGACACAGATAGATGCCTTATGTTTACCAAACAGTAACACATGACCGTTTGGGGGAGGTAAGGTTTGTTTTAACTTTTTTAAAGTGAAGAACACACATGCAGAAAACTACTCAAACCATAAGTGTGCAGGTCAGTGAATCTTCTCAAAGTGAATATATTCGAGCAGCCACCATCTCAATCATGACGCTCCCGAGTATTTTAGTTTTCACTTTCTTCACGGACTTTGCTGTGTTGTAGTGAGAACATACCGTCTTAACAAAAGCCATAAAGTCGTGACTCTTTGCAACTCTTTTCAAGAAAAAGATCGTTTTTACGAAGCATGTGTAACGGCCTTGGGAAAATGGCCCACGTGAAACACATAACAGGGAAAGAAGCTACATGTACGTTGTGATCTCAAGTACATTTTAAATTAAAATGGAAGGAGAGATGGCCTGACCTCACACTGGTGGTCTTTGCGGGGTGGGATCATCGGTGATTTTGTTTTCTACTTTATATTCTTTTTATATTTTCCAAAATTTCTTTTTTTTAAAGATTTTATTTATTTATTTGACAGAGAGAGACACAGCGAGAGAGGGAACACAAGCAGGGGGAGTGGGAGAGGGAGAAGCAGGCTTCCCACTGAGCAGGGAGCCCAATGCAAGGCTTGATCCCAGGACCCTGGGATCATGACCTGAGCCGAAGGCAGACGCTTAACGACTGAGCCACCCAGGTGCCCCTATATTTTCCAAAATTTCTATGGTGAGCATAGATTATTTTTTTAAATTTTATTTTATTATGTTATCACCATACAGTACATCATTAGTTTTTGATGTAGTGATCCATGATTCATTGTTTGCATATAATACCCAGTGCTCCATGCAATACGTGCCCTCCTTAATACCCATCACCAGGCTAACCCATTCCCCAGCCCCTCCCCTCTAAAACCTTCAGTTTGTTTCTCGGAGTCCATAGTCTCTCATGGTTCGTCTCCCCCTCCGATTTCCGCCCCCTT
>NC_138381.1:64815409-64848717 GCF_054177405.1 Leptonychotes weddellii
TGTTGGTGGGAATGCAAGTTGGTACAGCCACTTTGGAAAACAGTGTGGAGGTTCCTCAAAAATTTAAAAATAGAGCTACCCTATGACCCAGCAATTGCACTACTGGGTATTTACCCTGAAGATACAGATGTAGTGAAAAGAAGGGCCATATGCATCCCAATGTTCATAGCAGCAATGTCCACAATAGCCAAACTGTGGAAAGAGCCGAGATGTTCTTCAACAAATGAATGGATAAAGAAGATGTGGTCCATATATACAATGGAATATTACTCAGCCATCAGAAAGGATGAATACCCACCATGTGCATCAACATGGATGGGACTGGAGCATATACTACTTTATAATCATACACAAGTACTCACAAGATCCAACCTATAATCATACACAAGTACTCACAAGATCCAACCTATGTTGATCTCAGAGAAAGTTCCTGACCCCAACCCCTAGAGGGCTCAGGGAACTTGCTGACCCAGCTGGGGTGGGATGGGGGTGTGCAAGGAAGGAGAGGTCCCCCGGGCAGACAGGACTCTGGGGTGCCCCAAGCCAGCCTCACCCGATGGCAGAGGCACCAGACCAGGCCTCCAGAGAGGTTCCTCTGAGACCCTGGTCTGGGGGCTCCTCCAGCCCCAGAGAAACACTGGAGTGCTCAGCTGACTCCAGAGCCACCCTGCAATTCTGGTATCTCCAGAGCACAAGAGGCACCATCTCAACTATGGCCTTGTTTCTCTTAACCTCTTGTCCTTTAGCTTCCCACAGCCCGCTCTGTGCTCTGCTAATAGGCACTGCCTACAGACCCCCTGTGATGTCAGGCCTCCGGGCCTTTGCACGTGCTGTGACTTAAGCCTGGGGAACCCCTCACGTTGCCATCTTTTTGTCTATCGTGACTCAGCTCAGGCAACTCCTTCTCCTGGAAGCCTTTTTCTGCACTGTCCTTCCTCAAGTCTGGGTTACGAGTCCTTCCTCTATCACCGGGATCAGATAAAGAGCCAGAGAGGAAGTAGTTTTTTGACTCTGTGGGTCCTGGGGTGCCTGCTACAACTAGCCAACCCCACAGCCCTAACGGGAGCAGCCCTATACGGAGAGGAATGGGTGTGGCTGGGTGCCAATAAAGCTTTATTTACACAAACAGACAGTGGGCGGAACTTGGCCCATGGGCTACAGCTTGCCAAACCCCGCTCTGTCGCAGCACTTACAACATTACAACTTAGTGTGAATAATCCCTCACTTTTATGTGTTAACTTGCGGTAAGAAAAGCCCGATGCATGGCTCGATCTCAAGACCCTGAGATCATGACTTGGGCTGAAATCAAGAATCGGACGCTCAACTGACTGAGTGCCCCGGGAGCCCCAGAATCCCACTGTCCTTTCTCGAGCACGTCTGCAAGCCAGTGCCAATGCAAAGGGCTCTGCACACACTTTCTCCTTTTGTCCTCATGACCACCCTGGAAGGTTAGAATGATGAGTCAACCCATTTTGCAGATAAGGAGACTGAGGCCCAGAGAGGCAGAGTGACACCCCCCACCCCGCCCCCAGGCCAAGCAGCTCGGCTAGACTAGGTCAGTAGTCCCACTACACAGCCCTGGATTTCCGTGTGGGACGTGGAGGGGGGTGGGGGAAGAGTAAGGCCAGCCGGCCTGATTCCTGGTCCTCTTCCCCCCTACCCCAGCGTGTTTTTAGATCTCAGGCTGCCGAGAGTTCACGTGAACAGAGTTCTGCTGCTAGAGGGAAACACACAGCTGCAACTCGCCTTTGCATCCAGCTCTAAGACCCAGATAAGCACCCCCCAGAATTGCATCCTGAGTCCAGGGTGGAGGCCTCATCCCCAAGACCCCTCACCTGTCGTCCTTCTCCATGCTGGAGGGCAGCACGCGACTGCCCAGCTGGAAGGGGGACTTGGGGGTCTTGGGCTGGGGGGCCCAGCCTGGGGCCTCACTGGGACTGTCGGCCTCTGGCCTCTTGTGCAGCTGAGCCTGGGGAGAGAAGAGAGAGCCGAGTCTGTTACCACCTCTGGTCTGCGGAAGGCTCCCATCTGATGGCACCGTCACTGTTTGGCAACAACAGGGCCCCCCAGCAACTGAGCGGACCCAGGCAGGAAACACAGGGGCGGGGGAGATGCCACCTGACCTTGGAGGCTAAGAGAAATCGGAGGCCAGGCGAGCAGTCTACGCAGCTACCCTTGGCCACTAGGATCAAAGAACCAGCACCGAAACCCCACACAATCGTGTCCTCTCCTCTTTGATGGAAAAGCCACCACCTTGGGACGGGATGTTCTGTCTCCTTTCACTTCCCAAGAACCCCGGCATGGAGGTAATGGCCCCATCTTGCAGATGACACTCAGTTCTGCGAAGCTTCTTGGTCCTGTGTCCACATGGATAAGATGAGATTTTGACTATCATGCTCCCACAGGAAAAAGGCAGGGCCGATGTCCCCCATTTTGGGGGAGGGGCTATGGTCGGGAATGGGATGACAGTATGATGTTCACAGAGCTCCCCTGGGAGCCCGGGGGTGTGCTGGTGGTAGGTGACAGGTGTCTCCGAGGCAACGCTGGGCGGCCCCCATCACCATCGTCCGCCTGACACCTCTCTGCGCCGAGCACCCGCCGTTTGGCGACCAGGCCTAACGTATGTGACACACGTCAGCCGGAAGTAGAGGCTGGCTCTCCCCATTTTACAGCGGAGTAGCCTCAAGGTCAAAGATCAAGCAGTGTGCCTAAAGGCACACAGTTTTCAAGACCTGGGATTCGCCCCGGGTCTGCCCAACCCCAACCCCAACCCCAGGGCTCCTTCCAGAATGAGCCCAGTAGCCTCCCCCCGACTGTTGCTGACTGCCAGGTTCAAGGAGCTCACGCTAACTGTAGCAAACGAGTCGCAGGAGCCTCGTCTCGACAGCGTGCGGGGGACCCGAGCGGCGTCCAGGGACCCAAGCACCGGCCTCGGGAGTTCCGTGGGGCACCCGCCCGGAGCCCACGCCTTTGCAGCCTGCTGTGCCGGGCTGCCCTGTGACAGGGCATTTGTTCAGACGCTGGAAACGAAAGGCAGGAAACCCCTGGCCTAGGGCAGCGGCCGCCACACGGTCCCATCTGGCAGGTTTATAAATCAGCCACAGGGACAGGCGTGCGTGTGCTGTTCACGGACTTTTTACTCTTGCAAAAAATGGCAGGTACTGTGGCCGTGTGGGCTACTACTGGGGGAAGCTGGGTGAGGCACGCATGCCCACCCCCGGCACTATTTCTGCAACTTCTTGTGAGTTGAACTGTTTCAAAATTGGAGGGGAGGAGGGAGGGAGGGAAGGTAGGAAGGAAGGGAGGAAGGGAGGGAGGGAGGGAGGGAGGGAGGAAGGGAGGAAGGAGAGAGGGAGGGAAGGAAGGAAGGAAGGAAGAGGGAAGAGGGAAGGAGGAAGGGGAAAGGGAGGGAGGGAAGGGGGAATGGGGGAAGGGAGGGAGGGAAGGACACATGGGGCCTGTTCTCCTTGCTGCCGAGGTCGAGGGTAGCTCTGGGTGTGAAGCTTGTTACCTTTAGCACTGCCGGGTCCATGCCTGGAAACACAGGCATCCTCTGCGGATGGCTGGTGGGGGTCCTCTCAGCCCTGGAGGGCTTCTCCTCCTCCTCATCGGACTCTTCCCTCCTGGGAGATTTCTCTTCTGTCGCAAAGAAAAGAGCACTGACATCACTGGCAGCCACCGGATCCTCTGCACAAAGTCCCTCATGCAGTCCTCGCACCAGCCCAGCCCGGAAGTCGTCACTGGCCCATTTTACAGATGAGGACAAACTCAGGTTCCTCATGGCTGACAATGCGGTATGACGGATGTTCTCCTGGGAGAAGGCACAGACAGACCCCCCTCCTGGCTCCTGGCTCTTTCCCAGTCAGGGAAAGAGAAGGAAGTCTTTGGCAGAGAGGCAAGGAGACGGAAACGCCTTCAGCCAGCAATGCACGGGGCTGGTGGTCTCAGAAGAGGGCGTGGAGGGCTTCATGTGTCTCGTGGAAGGCCTGACCAGAAGCCACTTCCCTTCGCAAGAGTCCCCATTGCTGGGACTTCACTCCATTGCCATGTTCCAGCCTCATAGGAGAGACTTTGGCGACATGGACCGTTTGTCCCCACTCCTCCGGGAGTGAGGGGTGAGGAGTTTCAGCCTCCCGGAGGCCCTGGCCCGGGCTTGGGCGCAGTGAGGAGTGCGGGGAGGAGGTGGGGATGGACGAGGAGGAACCAGGCAAGGCCTGCTCCCCTGGAGCCCCTAGGCCATGCAGGGAACTGGGGTGTGTTCAGAAAGCATACCCCCAGGCCTCCCCCAGCCCCAGGCCGGTTCCTTGAGGCTGCTGGGAACCAGACTGCTGCTGCCACGTTCCAGCTAGGGGTACTGGTGTGATTCTGTCCCCATGTTGGTTTTTATTTGCTCCAGGCAGCTCGGTGGAATTTGGCTCAGAAAACCCAGAAAGTGTGCAGAGGTCTCAATCAAGGCATTTAAACACTTCCTTTAATAATAAACATGAGGGGGGGCGCCTGGGTGGCTCAGTCAGTTAAGCGGCTGCCTTTGGCTCAGATCATGATCCCAGGGTCCTGGGATGGAGCCCCGCATTGGGCTCCTGCTCAGCGGGGCGTCTGCCTCTCCCTCTCCCTCTGTGCGTGCTCTCTCTCGCTCTATCGCAAGTAAATAAGTAAAATCTTTAAACTAATAATAATAATAATAATACACATGAGGTAGGAGAGGGAATAATAAACATGAGGTAGGAGAGGACAAACCCCACGTGAACAAAGGCCCTGCAAGTGTTTGGGGGACACACCACAGCATATGTGCAGAGCAGGGAGGTCACCTGCTACGGTTTCCAAGAGGAGATTTTGCTTCTTAACACTCCTCCATGGCTCCCCATCCACAGACAAAGTCGAACTCCTTAGCAAGGAATCACGACTGTCCATGAGCAGGCCTCTGCCCACCTTTCCGGCACGACCCCTGCTATTCCCGGCGTGAGCGGCCCTGAACTGCTTAGAGAGACCTCTGCTGCACACAGAGATGGGCTTCCCGCACCCCTGCCCCTTTGAGCCCACTGTTCTGTATGGAATACCCTTCCCTGGCTGATGCCTCTTGGCTCTTTGAGATTCAGTTCAGGTTTTGACATAGGACTCAGCCAAAAAAGTCCTTAGAGGAAAATGAGTAGCCTTAAAATAATTCATTGGAAACATAAAGACTGATGATAAATAGAACTGATCTTTCAACTCGAGAGTCTGGGCAAAGACCCGCAAACAAACCTCAAGAAAGTATCAGTGACTTTAGTAAGGATAAAGGCAGAAACAGCAAAAACCTATTAAGTTGTATCTCTGTCCTTCACAACCCATGGAGCCCCAGTGAATATATCATCCTGAAAAAAACCTTTTTCACCTAATTTCTAATAAGGTCTGTACAATAAGAGAGCACAGGTTCCTATGTAACTGTGTTCTAACATCCTACAGCCTACAAAGTCAGGAAGTTCTTCTTGGTGTCTAACCTAAATCCGTCCTGCTGTTCAGTGTGGCATCTGTGGAGAAGGGAGGGCACGGAGTACCTGTTGAGTCCTTGAACATCCACACGTTGTCAGCCTCCTCCTCCAAAGGAGACCTGCTCTCCGACTCACTGACTCGGCTGCGCCGGAGGGAGTGGGAGATGGGAGCCCGGCGGCGGCTTCTCTTGCTGAGCTGCACCCGGGTCTTGAGGGCACTTGAGTCGAGGACTGAGGTTTGCTTTGGGAGGGGCAGGCAGGAAGAGGGAGAAAGCAAAGGGAACCATTAGTTGAGGGCGCCGCCCATGGGAGCTTCCCTGACGCACGAGATGCTGTGGGTGGTACGTGGGCCAACATGTTCACATTTTTATGGCCACCGCAACACTGTAAGCCCCAATTACTCCACGAAACACACCACGTAGGCTGGTTACAATGATCACATGAGCCTTGAAGGCCCTGGCACAGCCCCAGAGTGGACATGAATGAAAATGCCTTTTCCCTCCTGGTGACATAGGAGCATGGAAGCTGGAACCCCTGCTCGGTATACAGCAGGGGCCCAATCAGTGTTTGTTTGCTTGTTGAATGAATAACTGGATACATCATCTAACTAAATCCTCGTGGGAACCCTATTCACACGGGGCCCGGGAGCTGAGGCATCCTCGGTGCGGTCCCCCCTCCACCCACAACCTCCTTTGGGGGGGCAGGTAGAGGGTGCAGAGCAACGCACTTGCGCCAAGCCTTTGCCTACAAGCATCACACTCTGAGCAGAGGCAGGTGGACAGTCCGTGACTGAGTGACGAAAGGTGTCGGGGGGGCACACCAGCCAGGGGCGCCCAGCCAGGAGGTGGGGCAGCCCCTGGCCCAGCGATCGCCTGGGGGAATGGAGGCGAAGAACTCAGAGCTCTGTGTTCAAATCCCACTCGGTTCAAATCCTAGCTGCATGAGCCGCGGACTTCACCTCCCTGAGGTGCCCCTCTTTGTAGAAAAGGGGATCACAGGAGTACCTGCCGCCCACGGTGGTCGAGAGAATTCAGTGAGTCCAGGCGGGGCAAGTCCTGGTTTGAGACAGTGTCTGACCAAGGCTGACACAGGCAGCAGCTGTTACCGGCCATCTCCCGGGCTCGCCTGAAATGTGGGGTCCTCCCTCTCGGGTCTGCTTTGGAGAAGCTCTATCAGCCAAGGCCTTTTCAAGGAGCGATGACGGGCTAATTTCGGTGAATCATTTCCCACCGGTTGGTAAGTGGCAGACGACACACTGGGGGCGGGAGGAGGGAGCTGATGTTTGTGCAGCTTCTTCTCAAGGTGGTCACAATGGCGGCCAGTGGGGGGAGCTGATGGGGCTGGGGGGGGGAGGGACGGAAGTCCCAAACTGGGGGATCGCTTCTCAGATCCAGTTTTTCAGACTCAGAGAAAGGGGGGAGGGAACTGCCCCAGGAAGGAGCTGGCTTGCAGGGCAGCTGGGTGTGTTTCCCCGGGGCTACCCCTCGGCCACAGGCTGGGGCAGGGCCCGGATGCCTTGGTGCCTCAGCTTCCCTTTCAGCCTCCAAACGGCCCCCACAGGAGCCGCCAGTTGGGGTGGGCAGTGCCCGTAGACTTCAGTACGTGATAAATAAGCAGCCAGACCTGGGATCGGGGACACTCGCATTTGAGTCACCCAATGGCCACGTTGGTTCTCCCATCTGCAGGATGGGGCAGGAATTTTTGCCTCTTGGGGCTACTGGCCTATGAGCAGTCTCACCACTCGGGGACTGGTGGCTGTTGACACCGCTGTTGGTATTTATAATGGACCCTGAGAAAGAACGGCTTAGTGTTCTAGAAGGTTAAGTCCAGCGGATTGTGCCATGGCCCGGGGACATCCTATAAGCACGTAAGCTACAGCCACGCTTGGCACACAGCTTGAGCTTGGTACATGTTTGTTGAATGAATACCTGAACACATCACCTAACTGAATCCTTCCAACCCACACCATGTGCATGTTTATATAATGGGGTGGCCCAAGGGAGACCAAACTTGTGTCTTTTCCCATCTCTGCCCTTAATTCAGAGGCGCCAGCAAGAGACTCTGACTGTAGTTAGAAGGGGGAATTCCCTTTGAGGATCCAGAGGAAGCCCCTTCTCCCAAAGCACTGGGGGTTCCTTCTCCGGGGGGGAATCTGGGTAGCCATCCCTAAGGGTGTGGGCATGAGGCTTTACTGCCAGGAGACTGGGTTGCTTTTAGGTTTTGCACCATTTAGATGATGCATCCACAGGAGGGTGGGCTGGGGGGTGGGTAGCCCTACTGTCAGGGGAGGAGAATAATGGGACTTGGAGGGTTGAAAAGGAAACTGTGCCTGCCCCCTGCAGGTGGGGCTCCTGCGGGAGTAAAGAGGACAGGTACTGGTCTGGAAGGGGCTACAGCGGGATGCCGTTGGGCCTGGGCGGCTGGCATCCGGGAGGCTGGTTCTGCTTGGGACCTAGAAGAGCTGAGTTCTAGGGGCTGCCCCCGGGGACCCACATGAGGGCTATCTATGCCTGAAGGGTCCCCCTTCCCGGAGCTGCCACTACCCATTTACAGAGAGACTTGGATCTGCGGGCATCAGAGACACGTCCCACCGAGCAAGGCCTTGGTGAGAACACCCAGCAGAATGGGTCTGAGCAAAACTCCAGACTCTGCACACCTGGAATTGCAAACCTCAGGCAGCCCACCCCCCAACTGTCTCCAAGCCCCCGGAGATGAGGCGCCAGACTTCCTGCTTACCAAACACGTGGGGGCTAGGATCAGTTTTAATTTGAACCCAGGTGATTATATTTGAGGTCGTGGAGCCCACTGTGCCGGTTATCAGTGGGTGAGGAAGCCAAGGCTCAGAGAGGTGAAGACGTGTGCCCCAAGACACACAGCTGGTGTGTGGCAGGTGCAAGCTACACACAGACATCAGTCCCATCGCAAAGACTGTTCCCTCTACACCCACCACAGGGGTCCCTGGCACACAGATTCTACCCCTGAGAGGGGCCACCCACTGCGAGATGCCAGAGCATCCCTTTAAGAAGAAAGGACTCTTTCCAACACACGCTCCCAGTTACAGACTTACATCAATGAAGGAGAAGTCGTCCACCCTCTTCACGGGGCAGGGGTCTGGCGGAGGCAGCCCCTCCATCCCATCCGTGGATTCCAAATCGGTACTGGATTGGTCCACGCTGGTGCTCCGCTGGTCTCTGGAGCAGCTGTGCTGGTCCCCGGCCGAGGTGGCCTCCGTTTGGGAGGACAGTGAGGACAAGCGGCTGCTGGGGAGCTGCTTCCGGGCCGACACGGCACTGCTGTCCGGGGACGGGGACTCGGGGGCCAGACTATGAGAAAGGAAGGAAGGGAGACCTCATTTGTGCAGGTGGTTGGACAGAACTGAATTTCCAGCAGAGGAGGTGCAGAAAGCAGGTTCAGGCTGTGCTTTCTAAGACACAGGACATCCCCGTAGGCTATGTCCTTTCTGGGCAAGCCTGGCGCTGTTCGTGGTGCCTCCAGAACACCTGGACAGGGCTGGAATGGGAGGGGCCGGTCCGGTCCCATTCCAGACCCTCCAACCCTGCCCTGGGCAGGAGGGCAGGAGACACTGGGCACACGTGGCGACTGGGCCCTCGCCATGTGGCGAGTGTGAGCCCAGAGTATAGAGTCCACACTGGATTCCCACCACTTTGGAAAAAAAAAAAGAGAGAAAGAGAATATAAAATACTGATGCATGTTGAACTGATAATATTTCGGATCTGGATTCGCTAAAATATTGTTATTTAAATTAAATTGTTAAGATGTTTTTTTTTTACTCTTTTGAGGTGGCTCCTGGGACATCTTAAATGACCCACACCTCGTGTTTGTGGCTCGAGTTGTATTTCTGTTGGACAGCGCTGACGTCGATCAAAAAATCACCAGTCCCTTCTGGTAGAGCAGGAAGCAGGGGAATTTTCTGCATGGTTCCATTCATTCATGCATGCATTCAGTCAAGAGTTACTGAGCACTTACTACGTGCCAGGCACTGCTACCCACTGAATCACTGAATCCTCTCCCCAGTCCTGCGAGGCCGCCACAATGCTATCAGGTAGGATTAGCCCCGGGAAGTTAAATATTAACCTCGCTAAAGACGAGGAAACCAAGGCACAGAGATGTGAAGTGGCTTTGCCCAAAGGGGCAGAACTCACTCCGGAATCCATGCCCTTGACCCTCTCCGACTTCTGGGATTTCTTCCCATGGTAATGTATTTAAGTACGGCTCGGATAACTAGAACCACATAAGACAGAAATGTAAAAATAAGTTAAGTCATTATGCTAAAAAGCACTCCCCATTAAAAAGACACCAAAGTCAAGAGCATGGGAGAGCCAACCCTGAGGAAGGGCAGCCGGGCACGGGACACCACCTCCTGAGAGGAGGGTCTGCCCTGGAAGCAGGGCCGCACCCCTGCCCAGAACCTATCCTGGTGCTTCACGGCGGGAGCACATCCCAGCTCTGTCCGCCCTGGGATGATTTTATTACCCGGAACAGGCAGGATGTGGGGATGCGGGGTGGGACTGAAGCAAACCCCCCACCTCCGCCAGACAAGAGGGAAATACCACCGAGGAGGCAGCAGATGGCGCTGCTGACCAGGGCTGGGGACGCGCGACTGCGGGATGGGACGGGCCAGGGAGGGGGCGCTGCAGTACCTCCGGGGAACAAAAGGGGGCGCCCACCCACAGGAGCGGCCCCAGGTCCCAGAGGCCAGCTGCGGGGAACGGAGGCTCAGGAGCGGGGCAAATCCGAGACGCAGGCTTCCGGACTCAGAGTCCAGAGGGCTCTTGCAGGAAATCTAAGTGAAGTCTAGTGATATTTAAGGACGCTCATTAACGGCACCCGTGTCACGGGTTCGGCGAGAAAAGGCTTTCACAGGTACTACACGGGTATCACCTTTGCTTCCTTTTGTCTTCTTCGTACCCATTTTCAATTCCATCCGCCTCCATCCGACTTTCACATCGTCGGCTGTGGGACATAACCCAGTAGAGGCTTGTGACGACCACTCCCGGCTGGAAGCGCAGGGGAAGCAGGTGGGGGACCTGGGGTTGAGTCTGCCCGATCCCTGGGCAGACCAACCACAGGCGAGGAAACCGAGTCACAGAGACACGGCCAGCACAGGGCCATGCCGGAGGCAACCCAGGTCTCTCTGACTTCAAAAGACCACGCAACCCTGACCGTGGTGGCGTGACCACGCGATCCCAGGGCCCTGGGCTAGGAAAGACGTGAGCTGAGAACACGGCAGTGTCCACCCCATGTGTCCATGAAGCCACTCCTGTGCTCGATCCCGCCCCAGGGGGAGAAGAAAAATTGTACTTTTAAAATAATGAACAGGGGCCATGAGCAGGTGCTCGACTACGTGCCAGGAAATATGCTAATTGCCCACAGGTTCCCCTGCCAACAACCCCGTGTGGTGGGGTGCCTCAGCCTTCACCTCTGCAAGATGGGGCAACAGGATTAGACGTTAACACATTTACGTGCTTACAACAGTGCTTGGCACGTACGCTCAATAAAGCCCGGCTGTTTTTACAAGCATCATTCCCTTCCTACAGGGGAGGAATGTCAACTCTGGAAGGCATATAACTCAGTTACCCAGAGTCCCATCGGCAGCTGGGGTGGAGCCGGGATTCGGGGCTGCCTGCCTCCTGTATCAGGCAGACATCTGAGGGCCCTACAGGCCATCAACTGGGGCGATGTTAAATGCAAGACAGCTTATGAAGCAACATGTGGGGCATGCTCCTCTGTTTGTAAACACACACGGACTTACTGAAAAAAAAAAAAAGTCTAGACAGACGTCTAGCAAGAAGCATCAGTGCCTTCATTAATGACCCGTGTGCTGGGGTTACAGGTGTTTTCATTTTCTTTGTACTTCCTTTCATCATGGCCAAATACACATAACGTCAAGGTGACTATCAGTGACGTTGAGCACGCTGACCGTGTGGTGTAGGCACGACCATGATACAGTTCTAGGACATCTTCCCAAAAGGAAGCCTGGCACTTAACCCACCCCCAGCCCCTGGCACCTAATCTACTCTCTGTCTCTATGGATTTACCTATTCTGGACATTTCGTATATCCTTTTAAAATAATTTTTTTGTACTTTCTAAATTTTTTTTTGGACAAGAATGGATTACGCTGCTACCTACAGACAACACAGGTTCGAGGAATATAGAAATGAGGGGGCACGTGGGCCACGCTGCCTTCCATCCAGACGCGCCACCCTGCAGCCAGGAGCCCCGCAGGCCCTACCTCTCCCCGCTCTGGCGCTGGTCTGTCCATGTCCCATACTGGCTGTCGGCTTCCTGCACGAGGGTGTCGGTGTCCTTGGCCTCGGGGGGCCGCCTGGAGAAACACTGCTTCAGCTGGTCCTGCAGAGACAAGCCAGAGGGGAGAGATTTCCATCAATGCTCAGAACCTGGTCCCCCGGCTGACACAGATCACACGGCATTGCCCCCGGCTCAAACCCGCCCCAGCTCTCTACTGTGCTTAGAGGCCGGTGCAGATGTCTGGGGTGGGCATTAGGGTGACCAACTGTCCCAATGTGCCCAAGACACCACAGGAGGCAGGACGGTCGGTGTTAAAGGCAAGCAAGCCGGGATGAAGGCGTCACCCATGCAGGGTCCTGCTGGGCACCATGCTGCCCAACCTCAGTGCCCCTCTGTCCGCCTAGCACCACATGCAGGACCATCTTCTCTCCATCTTGGGTCTCCCAGGACTTGTCCACCTGGTTAGGGCACTCCCTCAGCTGTCCCCCGCCCCCGGGTTCCCACCACCACCACGCTTCCAACACAGCACCTGCGGAGCATTTAACTGTGCCCAGCTTTGACCAAGCTGTTTGCACACCACCTCACTGAACTGAAGTTCCATGGCCATCCTTATTACAATCCCATTTTCCAGATGAGAACACTGAGACTCAGACTGGTGAAGAGACATGTCCCAAACCAAACAGCCAGTGCATGGCGAAGCAGACCTCAAACCCGGACAGGAGGCTTGGGTCCACGTCCAAACCGGTAACCACTGCACCCCAGGCAACCTGGGGTCCCTCGGCTATCACTGCCTGCTCAGTTGCTGCCTGTGCCCTTGCCCAGGGCCCTTGGAAGGAGTGCTGGCACAGCGTGGGCAGCCACGGAGCTCCATTAAATGTCTGAACTGCTGGCTTCCCTACCTTGTTCACTTTCAGCGAATTAAAAGCCCATTCCCTGCTCAACAACCTTCAATGGCTCCCTATTGTCCTCCGGCAGAAATCCAATAGCCCTGTAGTTGAGCCCCTAATTTCCTCTCCAGTCCCATCTCCCACCCCACCCCAAACAAACCCTTCCTCCCACCCTCCCTGACCTCCTCACACATCCCAGCCTCTGCGGGTTTGCTTGCGCCCCTCCCTCTTCTTTACCCATCCTGTCGGTCAAAACCATTACAACCCAGTGATCTCTCCCCCTGCTGAGCTCTTCCTGCCTACCCTGGACTCACTGTTGTACCAGGTAAAGTTCGACATCGAAGTTACTTACTCCATAGAAATTTACTGAGCGCTTACTATGTGCCAGGCACCAGGGAACTGGGCTTGGTGGCAGGCGGCGGGGGCGGGTCACGGCACAGACGAAGCCCCTCAGAGTCTGTAACTTAGCACGAGGTCGGGATGTTCTATCATCTTTGCTCACACTCCACGCCTTTTCGCAGCTTCTACAAAACCGTTTTTGGCGGAACAAGCCTGTGTGGTCCAGGTCCAACCCAACACCACTCACTGCCCACAGAACACTTTCTCTAGTCACCAAAAGAATATGTGTTTGTTGTAAAACATTTAGAAATTCTAGAAACGCACAAAGAGAAACGCTTTAAAAATACCCGTCACCCATGGACAATACTCTGGCACAGTCCTGCCCGGAATTTCCCCTGTGTCACTTCATCCAGATCCTCACCTTTAAATGGCTGAAGAAGATCCTACTGGATGGACTCAGCGCCATTCATGGGACCAATCCCCAAGCGCTGGGCATTTAGGTTGCTAAATATTTTTCCCTATTCTAAACAATGTGACGAACATCCTTGAGGCTCAAGTGACACATCTCTGTGATTATTCCCCACAAGAGAGATTCCTAAGTACAGAATCACCAGGTCAAGGGGTGGCCTATTTTTAAGGCTTTGGCTCCTGATGAGCGAGGGGGCCTTGGGACAGGCTGCCTAATCGCCAAGCCCATGGGCAGTGTGTGTGTGTGTGGGGGGGGGTGTATGCACGCTTTAGGGATGAAGTCAGTCTCCACTCGGGGAAACTCGGGAGGTTTTTGCCTTGAAAGATCACCTGACAGTCTCAGATGCCCGCACCCTGAACAGAATTCTCCCTGGCACCCAGGAAGGGAAGTGGTCATCTGCGCATACTCCCAGTTAAAATACTGTTTTTCAAAGATGTCACAGAATTAGGCATTCCCTAACTTAATCCCCTACATGGGTCAGATTCAGAAGCCAGAGGGTGGGGACTCAGGGATTCCTTCTGGTGGGCTTGGCATTGCTGCCCTGAGCTCCTGCAGGGGGCTTGGGTGTGTCCCGCCCCCCGCCAACCCCATGCTAAGATCAGCAGGAGGCACGGGGTTGACAGCTCTGGGTCACGGCTCAGGGGAAGGGGAGTCCTTGTTGTCTCTGCTCTGCTCCTGCTGTGTGGCCTGGCATTCAAGCGTCACTCTCCTATTAGAAAAGCAAGGGTTGTTGTGTGGCTTCAAAGAGGTCTCTGGAAATCATTCGGCTTAGGAGCCAGGAGCCAGGTATCAGAACCATTTTCTTTTCTTTTTTTTTTTAAAGATGTAAAAAAGATTTTATTTATTCATTTTGAGAGAGAGAGAGAGAGACAGAGAGAGCACAAGTAGAGGGGGAAGGAGAAGCAGACTCTCCGCTGAGCAGGGAGCCTGATGCGGGGCTCGATCCCAGGACCCTGAGATCATGACCTGAGCCAAAGGCAGACACTTAACCATCTGAGCCACCCAGGCACCCCAATCAGAACCATTTTCATAGTCCTCTCCCCACCGGGGGACGGGGGAATCTTTCAGTACTCAGGGATGGAGGAAGGGAGGTCCAGGTGGGGCCTCTGGAAATCGGAATGGCAAGGTGGGTAGGATGCTGAGGGTGGACGACTCAGGGCGGGAGGCAGGCAAGTTGCTTTCTGGCCTCCTTCGGATGGCCTGGAAGCAAGGGAGGTGGGAGCCGGACATTAATGGTGTTCAGCAACCACAGGTGGGTTTCCATCCATCCCTGTCTGTGGGCCCTCCTGCAGAGGTTTAGGATTCGCGCACAGGGGTGTGGGACCCCCACGGGCAGGGATACATGCCTTCTGCCTCCTCCGCCTAATGCCACACTTCAGATTCCCAAGGGTAGCACCCCTGACTCCTCTCTCCCTCACTCCCCCAGTCCTTCAAAGTCTCCTTCCGGAACTTTCTGTCCAGCCTCGGCCAGCTCCAGGGTCTCCCTGCCTCCCTCCCTTTCCGTTCCTCCCATGACACTTCCCAAAAACAAACTCTGGGCCTGCAGGGTCCCTGCCAAAGCCCTTTAATAGCCCATATCCCTCAGGGTGAAGTCCAAGCACCTTAAAAATGGCTTGTGGGACCTTCATCAATGGGGCTCTTCCCCCCGCTCCGCCCCATCCCCTGCCCCTTCCAGGCCCTTCCACTAGCTGTGCCACCCTCATGTGCCCCAGGCCACTCACTCTCTCTCACCTCCAGACCTGCTGGAGCAGCCGCTACCTCCCGGCTATCCTTCAGATTTCAACTTTGATGGCTCTTCTTCCAGGAAGCCCTCCCTGAACCATCCCCTAGATCTCAAGTCTCTCTATCCGTGCTATTCAAGATGGTAGCCGCGAGCCACATGTGGCTATTCAAATTTAATTTAAATCTGTTCAAATTTAAAAATACAAAGAATTCAGTCCCTCAGTGGCACTAGCCACTTCAAGGGCTCCATAGCCCCATGGGGCTACCACAGTGAACAGCACAGCTACAGAGTATTCCCATCACTGCAGAAAAGTTCTGGAGGACGGCACTGCTGTACAACTTCCCACAATATAATAATTATAATTGACCTGTTTCTTTCCAGTCTCCCTTGGACGAGCACTGTTTCTGGATCCAGAATGTCTGGATTCATTACACAGTAGCTGTGTGACGTTGGGCAAGTGACTTCACCTCTCTGTGCCTTCGTGTCTGGACAAAGCAGATGTTAAGTATTTGGCTGAATGCCATACTCTTTAACACAGACCCCCTAAGTTTGGAGTAATTCAGGGATTAGGATGATCTAAGGGAATTCATCTTATAAATAAGGCTTAAGAAAGCAAACCGTTTATCAGCACTTTCTCCGGTGAGTATCCTGGTAACCTTGTGTGCGCTGCAAATTATTCATGCCTCCTCCCTCTGGCAGACCCTGGCAGCTCTTCAAACAAGCAAGGCTTGAGCTTTGCTCCCAGGGTTAGGAGGCCTTAAGATCAACCACCAAAGGGCCCCAAAACTCTTCTAGAAAAGTCAGATTTGTAATTAGCTCAAAGGCAGGATATTCTTCCAATTCAGTTTTGCCTCAGAAGCTGCTACAAAAACCCTCACTGTCCGCAGGCAAGTAGATACCGACCGGGTCGTCTGAACACACACCTGATAAACTCACGATGAAGACGCACCCATCTAAGGCACACAGGTGTCCCGGGGAGTCCCCCATCTGGAACATGAGCCAGGCTCTCGTGATGTGCACCCATGATTGATATCCACCCAATGCCCACCCACACTGCAGTTGTCACTTGTCACACGAGAATAATCAAATCGTGTCCTTTAAAGCAAGAAGGACTCTTGAGTTGATTCAGTTGACCGTTTTCATATGAGAAACTGAGACATAGAGACAGGAATTGCTGTCTGGCTCTTAGTTCTCCCACTGAAGAAGAGGCAGCACTGGGACGCCGAGTTCCTGTCCTGGAGGTCCTTCCAGCCCCCAACATCCACCTGCTTCTACCTTTCCTGATGCTTTGAGAGGCTCTGAGGAGGAAGTGTCTATTACAATGGGAAAATGTACATGAGAATGCTCTTAAAAACTTCAACAACTTGGCAGGTTTAAAAACCACTTGCTCAGACCAGTAGCTCACCAAACCCCAAGCCTCTGGTGGGTGACGACCTTGCGTCAGCCCAGAGCCCATAATGGATAACTTCATAACAGCCGTGCCGGGGAGACCAGGCTAACACAGGCCTTTAAGGGCTGTGTTTAAACACGCCGTAACACGCATCCTGAAACTTAAAACATGCATAACCCTCGACTCAGCAATTCTGGTTTCAGAAATTTATCTCAAGAAAATCATTAGACACGCCTGCCAAGATCTATGAACACGGATGCTCCCTGCAGGGGAGCAAATACTGCAAGATACCGGGAATATCACTGCAAAATCCTGGGGACATCACTGCAAAATCTTGGAAATGACCTAAACGTCCAGTAAGATGGGGATCGGTGAAATGCAATACGATATATCCATACAACTCAATAAACACAGCCAAAAGAATATTTACTATCAGAAAAAGATATCCATCTTATACTAGCAAATGCGAAAAAAAAAAAAAAGGTAATGCGACAGCACGTGTGTACGTGTGTTATGAGACCAGTTTTGTAAAAATGCATAAATGGATAATGAGCACAAGCGAAGGAAAACCTCTGGAAGGCCCCCCAGCAAACTATTACCAGTGGCACCGTCCATGGGGAGTAACAGGCAATTACTGATGATGACTTATGCAGCATCTGAACTTGTAGTTTTATATCCCACTATAATCAGACAGTACCATCAAAATCAAATAAAATTTATTAAATCACACCTCTAATACGATCATATTGTACACACCATGAATGGAGAACAAATCAGAAATCTTCACTTGCTAATCTGTATCAGAACCCAGCAAACTTTTTCTCTACAGGGTCCGATAGTAAATATTTGGGGGCTCTGTGGGCCCAATGAGTCTCTGTCCCGATGACTCAACTCTTGCCAGTTACAGACAATATGGGAGTGTGCGTGGTTGTGTTCCAATAAAACTTTATTGACAAAACAGGTGGCTGGCTGGATGTGGCCCACAGGCAGCTTGCTGGTCCCTGACCTCTACCCTTTGGAGTACCAGCTGCATGAAAACGGGGGCCATTCCATCCAGTGCTGCACGCCAGCACTTAGAACAGTGCCTGGCCTATGGTAGTTGTTGAATGAATATTTGTTGGAGGAAAAGTGTTTCCAGAAATAACTTTTTTTTTTTCTTTTTGCAGTGAGTAGGTGTGAGCTTCTTAACCAGAAAAGGCGATGCAGTTAGGGAGGGGGCAGGGAAAAGAGAAAATATGGCACCTGTAGGTATTCTGGGGTGTCTGACACATCCGCCTGGGACAGAACCCTGAGTCAGGACGGCGCTCCGCTGACAGAGCAGGTTTGAGCAATTCAAGATGTGCATCCCCTCCCCAGTTGGCAACTCTACACTCCCAGCTGTGCGGGGAGGCTGGCTGGGTGACACCTGCTGGGTCTCTGCCCCTGAGGGCCCGCAGCCCTTCCTCTTTCCTGCTCAACTCCGTCTTGCACAACAGCTGAGAAGAAACAGTAATATCGAGGGCTGATACTCCTGGTGCTGGCAATGTGCCCTTCATCTTGCCATCTGATGGTCCCAAACAACCCTATTCGGGAGGAATGCCACGGACCCATTTTACAGGGGAGGAGACTGAGGCCCGGGGAGGCAACTTGACATGCCCAAGGTCATGCAGTTACAAGGTGTGGTGGAGCTGGGATTTGAACCTGGGTTAGTCTGACGTCCAAAGCTCGTGCTGTGTCTCCCGGCTCTGGCTTGACATGGAGAGCTTGTCAGGTCCTCCATGGTCATTTTACAGATGAGAAAACCAAGGCCTGGAGACAGGGAGGAAGTGCCTGGCCGGGCCTGGCATCCAGATGTCACAGCTCCCTGTCCTGTGCCAGCCACCGCACAGTCCATCTCTAGTGGCGCCCGTCGTGGGGTCTCAGACCCAGGAAGGGGAGGAGGAGGGGGAGGCGGCCGGCCAAGGATGGGCTGGCTCCCCCAGTTTGTCACATCCACTCTGTGCGCCCCAGTCCAGGCTCTTTTCTTAAGAGCACTGTCCATCTTACCGCAGCCTGCTCTGAATCCCGAGGTCCAGGGCCCGCTCTCCTCGCTGCGTCTGCTCCCCCTCACCGCCCCTCCCCTGCGGCCACAATGACGCCCCTTCACACCACAGGCCTGCACCTGCGTTCTTCCCTCTGCCCAGGATACCCCTCTGCCTGGCCAAGTGCTGCCCCCAAGCGTCAGCTCGTGGGGTGGCTCCCCTATAGCCCAAGTCCCGAGTCCCGGCTGGAGTCCTCTCTCTGCGAGGCCTGACCCTGGCTGGGGCGTCCCATCACTTGTATGGTTCGCGGGATGCCTGTCTGTCCCAGGACAAAAAAAGTCTCCCGGACCGGGCGAGTTGCATTTTCTCACCTTTGGATTCACAGTGTTATTTGCAGTGCCTGGCACTTAGTAAGTGCTCAATAAAGCAAACGGGAGGAGAGAGGGAAGGAGGGAAGGGAAGGAGAGGAGAGGGAAGGCAGACAGGCCAGAAGGAACTGGACGGGGGGCGGGGCCAGGCAGCGCCCTCAGAGTGCACCCAGTGCTATCAGCAAAACCTCACACGGTGTCCCCTCCCTGCGGCTCCTCACAGCCCACCATGCCACCTCGGGCTACAGCACACTGCCCAATGGCGGGGGGTGGCGCCCCCAGGGGAAGTCGGTATGACGGTACCATGCCAGGTGCCGACCCCTCTCAATGGGCTCCAAGAACAACAGTGTAGCCATGGCCAGCTGTGGCCAGGTGTGGTGGCCTGGATCGGGGCCTGCCTCAGGGTGTGGGCCGGTCACGTGGCTGCAGTCCACTCGGGACACGCCACGGGCTTCACTCAGGGGGGCAGGAAGGTCTTGAGGTCATCTCTGGGGTGGGTGGCAAGCTTGGGGTGGAGGAGGGAGGGTGGAGAGAGCAAAGGACAGACAGACAGACAGGCAAACGGACGCAGAGAGAGCAGCAGTGAGAACAAAGACAGACGGACACACTGGAAAGAGTGACCGAGAAGTGGAGGAGGGGGGTCCCGCCTAGACTGCAGCTCTAGGTGCCACCCACAGACACACACCTGTTGCAGGACTCCATCCCCTGACCCAGGGTCATGGGCCCAGCTCCTCGTCTCGGCTGTGGCTTGCCTCTCTTGACCACCTCGAGCAAGTCCCTCCCTTCCCTGAGCCTCAGCCTCGTCTCTCGGGGAGTCGGTGGCCAGGGATGGAAGGTCTCAGTGGCCCTTTGCAGCCTGGCGGCTAACCTTTGCCACTTGCTGGCGTCCTGTGTCCACCAAGCACGCCTGTGTGAACTGCCCACTGCTTCCCAGCGGAGAGGGTTCGGTTACTCCCCGTGAAACCAGTGGGTCACACCTCCAACAGTTTCGCCCACCTAAATGACGAGGACATGATGCTCTTCACGCTTTGAGGGCTTGAATAAAACCAGCTGTCATCAACACTCTATGGATAAGCGAACAGTCCCTGGTGATTAGCAACCGAAACCACAAACTTTTAGGTTGCAGATGCGAAATGAACCTACCCCACCGAGGCTCTGTCAAGCTGGGAGGCAGGACAGGTTCTAAGGTTGGGCAGAGAGGGGCATACCCAGCCCTGCCTTTTGCTAGCTGTGACCGAACATCTCCGAATCTTGACTTTCCCATCTATATGATGGGGATGGGGAGGATGCTTGGGGGGTCGGGAGGACTCTGGGAAATGTCTGGCGAGGGCTTGCACAGGCCCAGCATGTGGTAAGTGCTGAATGGCTGCAGGTTGGCTTGATGATGATGATGGTGATGTCCACTGGTTTGATTCCCCCAAAAGACACATCATTTTAACAAACACTCTAACAATGTGCAATTAGGCCCTCATGACGCCCAACAGTCCCACGCCTCAGCTGAGAGCTGAAGCTGCCTAAGCCAGACCCCAGAGTTTTTCCCTTGACCTGGACACGAGTCAGCCACTCCTCTCTGCCACGAAATGCGAGGAGCTGGACCCCAGCTCTGCCCAGCAGACCTATGGCCCTCCAGGGCCAAGCCACCCACCGGGGTGTGCAGGCTGCAAGATGACGGGTCTGACGGAGACATGCTGTCTCCAGGGGACAAGCGCGTCACCCAAAGTGACAGGAACACACATTCGCAGCTGGTGCTCGGGAGGCATGGGCATGTCTGGTTTTGGCTGGGAATGCCCGCAGGACTCCAGAGCAAGGGCTTCCTGAGTCTCCCGTCGGCCACCGAGGCTATACATAGAAATGACAGCTGGGCTGGGGGCGCCTAGGCTCTCGCCAGCCTCAGAGGCGGGGTTCCCCCAGACCCAAGAAGCCCAGGGGCACCCTGCTCTGATGTCAGAGGTGGGCAAGAGAGAAGTAAGAATTAATGACCGCGAACATTTAAGGAGCACCAACAATGTGCCTGGCACCAAGTCAATTTCTTACGTGGATCATCCAGTCTAATGCCCAAAATAGATACTATCAATGCCCCATTTCCCAGATGAAGAGTAACACCAGACACTTCTATGGCCCTTACTGCCTGGCCAGCTGCCACGCTTTGTCCTTCCTACAACCCTAAGAGGCAGGTACTATTCAGTACCCCGCTTTCCAGACGAGAAGATGGGACACAGAGAGAAGCAACTTGCCCAGGGTCCCATGAGTGAGTGGAGAAGACCAGTTTGAACCCAGGTGGCCCGACACCAAGGTTATGGCTTGTTCTCCTGTTGAAATGCCTGTCTGGGAGGCTTCGTGGTATAGTCCGTCAGCCACTGGCCAGTGCCAGCCCCGGGTTGGCTCAGAGAGTGTCCTTCAAACACAGTTCAGGCATCACCTCCTCCAGGAAGCCTCTCCTGACTGCCTCCATCTGCAGCTGGGCTTTGTCTCTCCTTGGGACCCACAGAGCCCCCCTGTGTTCATCCCATCACAGAACTTAATGGGTTGGCTGTGCTGACTGTTTGACTGTCACCTCCAAACTGTGAGCTCCCTGAGGGCAGGCACTGGGGTCGGTTCACCCTCAAACCCCAGTGCCCAGCTGAGACAGCACAGTGGTCAAGAAGCAAGTGATAATGGATGGATGGATGGATGAATGAATCAGTGAACTCAAATGATCCCCTGTCCCCTCCCTAATGTCTACGACTGATATTACTGTTTACTCAAACTCTCTTGACATATCACGGACTGTCAGTTTATATATGCCCTTAAATTTTAATTTTTATTACTTTTAGACACAAACCTTTGTTCTAAAACACCATGTTCAGGGTGCTGACAAATGGTGAAAGTGGATTCTTTTTTTTTAAGGTGCAAAATAGGAAAGATTGATCCAGGGAAGGAGGACAATTCCCCAAATAATCAGGAACCTTCCTGCGGGGCGGGGCGGGGAGAGGAGCATAGAACATTCTGGAAGTACTGAGATACTCTTTGCATGGAAACAAATTCAGTTTCCCTTTTAAGCCTAAGCTTCTATGAATAAAAGGTGTACAGTTCTAAGGTTAAGATGGGCCCAGGGAAAAGAGAATTTGGGGTTTTTAAAAATGTGTTTAACCCAGGGGCACCTGGGTGGCACAGTTGGTTAAGCGTTTGACTCTTGGTTTCATTCGGCCCAGGTCGTGATCTCAGGGTCGTGAGATCGAGCCCCGCATCCAGCTCTGCGCTCAGCACAGAGTCTGCTTAAGACCGTCTCTCCCTCTCCCTCTCAAATAAATAAATAAATCTTTTCAAAAAATGTGTTTAACTCAAATGAAAGAACAGCCATAACATGGAATGCTACTTAATTGTTAAAAATAACTGTTCAAAGAGATAAGGCAGATGTAGACGCACTGATCTGAAACGCCCTCCTCACTCTTACACGGGCACGTGAAGAAAGCAGGTAGAGCGGGCTGCCACTTGTGAGGAAAAAAATATATTCCTATATATATAAAAACACCAATATATGTGAATATTTGAAAATGTATGGACTACTGGAGAAGGACACAGGAAAACTATAACACTTGTCTCTGGAAGGGGAACTGGGGCGTGGGGAAAGGGGAGAGAAGGAGACCTATTTTTTTATTCTACCTCTTTTTGTATTTTGTCACATTTGTGGTTAGTGATTTTTTTAAAAGATTTATTTATTTATTTATTTATTTATTTATTTATTTGATGGAGAGAGAGACAATGAGAGCTGGAACACAAGCAGGGGGAGGGGAGTGGGAGAGGGAGAAGCAGGCTTCCCGCGGAGCAGGGAGCCTGATGCGGGGCTCGATCCCAGGACCCTGGGATCATGACCTGAGCCGAAGGCAGACGCTTAACGACTGAGCCACCCAGGCGCCTCTTCAAAAAAATAAACGTTAACCATGTACAGTTCTATATAAATATATAGTTCTCTTAGGCTTCCTAGCATTTCCTCCCCATGGACTGGCTTCCCGCCCATCCTGATTTGGCTCCTTTCAGAGGGATTCTTAAAACAACCTAAGCCAAATTTGACATCTTTTTTTTTTTTTTTTTTGAAACATCACACGTCGAAACGTCCCTGTCATGTTTATTTCAGGCTGGAGCGCGACTTGTCAGGTGACAGAATTGTAGCCCTGACAGATAAGTGTGAGCCTGACGAATAGGTGGGAGGCTGGGCATGTATCTCCCCCACCTTAGGGGCCCGAACCTTCCAGCATGGCTCCCCAGCAGCACACAGCCACTGTCTCCTCCAGGACGTGTGCTGGTGAGCACATTCTGATGTCCCAACATTGCCCCAACATCCCTGGTGACCCGCCCAAGAGCTATGCACGCGCACACACAAACTCATACACATACGCAGAAATATACGCACGTGCAAATATATACACAAAACATATACACACATACATACGCAGATGCATATACACAAAAACACACACAGGTATACGCACAACACACACACGTACACAGAAAACACATACCACGCTAAAACACATTCAAATACATGCCCACACAAATACACAACTACACACAAACATACAAATACACACACACACACACACACACTCACACACCCAGGGATGTTCACAGCAGCACTGTTTTTGGTAACAGCAAAAACACAGTGGCCTTTCCATCAGGGCATCTGATGCGTAACCTCGGTCTATCCCTGCAAGACAATGCCGTGCGGCCACTGAAAACAATGAAGTGGAATTTTACATGCTGGTATGGAAAGATGTCCAAGACATTATAGGTAAGGTTAAAAGGAGCAAGGGGCAGAAAAGTCTGCCTTAAATCAGCCCCTTGGCCATCCTGGGCCCCATGATTAACAAAGGTGTCCTATCCCAGGTACTCCCGGACCTCAGACAGAGCACGGGAGACGGCACTCCCCTGGGCTCTGGAGTAGTGGGTGACAGAGGGCTTCACGGAGGGCAGGTGACGTGACCTTGAAAAGTGGGTCCGAGGGGCGCCTGGGTGGCTCAGTCGTTCAGCGTCATGATCCCAGGGTCCTGGGATCGAGCCCCGCGTCGGGCTCCCTGCCCGGCGGGAGGCCTGCTTCTCCCTCTCCCACTTCTCCTGCTTGTGTTCCCTCTCTAGCTGTCTCTCTCTCTCTCTGTCAAATAAACAAATAAAATCTTAAAAAAAAAAAAAAAAGTGGGTCCGATCTGGGCAGGTGGGGACGAACAGAGAAGGGACTGCAGGTGAGGGAACAGCCTGGGGTAAAGTGAAGCAGGAGGACGCAAAATGTCACCTTCATCAAGAGCCTATTGCGTTGCGGCACGGTGCCCAGCACGGGACAGCCCTGTCCGCCCCATCCAGCCTGCGGAGCACCCTCCTTGCCAAGAAGGGACTGGTGTGCAGAGAAGGGGGGAGCACGGAGCACGAATGGGGCGCCTCTTCCCCTGCAGCGGGGGCCAGGCAGGGGTAGGGGCCTGGCCTGGAAGCTCCCTGTCATCAACAGGCATGGTGGCTCCTGTGTTGGACACCCAGCCCTGGTGGAGGAAGAAAACCAGTCTGGCTGGGCTGACATTCCATCGCCCGGGACAGAGCCAAGGGCTCTGTTTCCTTCTGGGGCCCGGCCCAGCTTGTGGCTTTGTTCAAAGACCCTGGCCAGGACTCGGGGTGCTGGCTGTTCTCACTCAAAGCTAGATCCGTCCCCCGCTTCCCAATCCTGCCCTGGGTAAGCCAGAGGCCCTGGAAAAAGCTCCCACTCGGGGCAGAACTGCCCCCTGCGGTCTTCCTGTCTGCTCAGCACATGACTCACTGGATCCCCAGCTGGTGAAAGCACTCACAGCCTCCACTGTGAGTTCCGGGATGTGGGGGTCAGGCTCCGTGCCGCACTCAAAGCCGGCTGATGGGTCAGCGGCAAAACATGGGCACACCGGCAGAGCCCAGAGACCTGTTTGGGCAGACACCACACCTTGGTGAAGCCCACAGACCACAGACCCATCCTGAAGGAGCCGGGGCCCGTGCAGGCTTCCGGGCACGCCGGAGAAGCCCCTGGGGTCAGAGCTCACTTGGCGGGGCTTAGGAAGTCCAACCTGGTGACTGTGAGGCCCTCCGAGGCTGCTGAAATGTATGCGCCATGTCCCACCTCCGGAGGGCCTGTCTCAGGGTGGGGGCCACACCCAGGCACTCGGGCCTTTGGCTTCATCATGGGTGAGCGTGCTGGGGTCGGGTGTTGAGCAACGTGCTTCTTCGCTGCCTCAGCCCCCAGGCGTCCCTCCACCAATCTGTGAAGTGGGTTCTAGTGTCATAGCTCCATGGGGCCCCAGATCCCAAACCCAGGGGTTTAACTGCTGCCCGCCGGTTTCTGTTTCCCAGGCTCTGGTGTCATATGAGACCACACCAGGAATAGCCAAGAGGCCAAGGCCCAGGAAGGGAGCAGGCAGATTAGGCCTCAGAGAAGGGGGCGGGGATGGGGGATGAGGGAACAGCCCTGGCATAGCACGGGTAGGAGAATTTCCACCCCCTAGTCCTGCTGGGCCTGCCCTGCACCCCGACCTGACCTTCCTCCTCAGCTCAGCACAGAGAAGGGGTCATTAGGGCTCAGACAGACCTCCTAGGCCGTGCCTCTTATGAGCTGTGCGCCCTTAGGGGGGTCACTGTCTCAGAGCCTCTATTTCCCCCTCTGTAAAATGGGGGTCATCACCGGGGTTGTGTCACTGGGTTAGGATATCATCCAGGGGCTCTGCTGCCAGGCAGACCCCCTTGGGCCAACGGTGGCTCCCTGCTGGGCCCCATGCTCTACAAAACCACCACCAATGAGGAGAGAGGCAGAGAAAACACCATGTCCACTGCACAAGCCGTGGGATCTGAAAGGGGGCTCAGAGGTGGCCAGGAGCTTGCCCAGGACAAGCACTTATTTAGTACCTACTACATGCCAGCACTCTGCTAAGGATGCCCAGGCTGCCTCAGGCATCTGCCCAAGGGAAGCTTAAAATTGAGCGGGGATATGGACATGTAAGCAGATCATTTAGACAGGGTGCCCGTAGGAAAGGCAATGGACTAAAATGGATGCAGCACAGAGGAAGTGCATGGGGGAGGTCAGGAAGGCTTCCTGGAGGCTGTGACTCTCGAGTCAAGTCTTTCCTGAGGAGTAGGAGTTAGCCAGGGGAAGGAGAGAGGGGGTTAAAGCAAAGGCACAAGTGTGTGATGCAACGAGGAAACTCCATGGGGCACAGTATTTATTCCTTAGGCCTCAAGTCAGAAGTGAGGGGAGCGAGGCAGGGGCGGGGTCAGGCAGGGCCTTCAGGGCCTGGCTAAGGAATTTTTATCCTGGGAGTGATGTAGAAAGCCGCTGGAGGGCTTTGAGTCAGGGAGGGACAATGTATACAGCAGAAATCTCATTCCAAGGCGAAGAGAACACCACAGCTGCTGTGCGTAGAATGGACTGGAAGGGGGGCAAGAGAGGAAGCCAGGGGGCCAGTGGGGAGGATGCCCACTGCCACCGTCCCGGTGAGAGACTCCGGAGGCCTGACCCGGGGCACAGCAAAGAGATGGAGAAGCACCAAGCCTTTAAGGAAAATGTAAGGAGCTGAAACTAGCAAGGCCTTGCAGGTGAGAGAGACGATCGGGATGAGCCCTGACTTCCAGATTCAGCAGTAGGCCGGGGTGGTGGGGACACACACACACACACACACACACGGGACTGCCACCAGCAATGGGGCTGGAGAATGTGCTAAGGGTCCCCAGGGTCTGATCTCGGGGAGGGGTGAGGATGAAAGGCCCTGGGGAGGAGGAAAGATGCTGGGGAAGAGACAGGGATGAGGCAGGAAGGGGAATGCCAGGAAAGGGGAGGCAACGGGGTCTAAAGCAGAGATGGTGACCAGCGTCCCACAGAATTGACATGTACCTTGCCTCCTCCCTGATGCCTGTCTGCACCTCCAGTGAATTCCTAAGGGCATGGAGAAGCCAAGGGTTGGTTCCTCAGGCCTCTGAGCCTCTGAGGGGCTGGGATGTTAGCTGCAGAGCATGCAAGTCACAGCGATTCAGGGAAGAGATGCCGGGTTGGCAGGTGCTTTGGGGCCACACGGACCTGGACTCCAACCCTGGCTCCCTGGCACTTAGAGGCTGTGTGGCCTTGGGTAAGTCCCTCCACTTCTCTGAGCCTCCGTGATAGTGGGGAATCACTCTCATGTCCAGCGCTGATCCTGGCATTTCATGGGCTCAGGATCTATGTAAAGGGCTGGGCGCTGTGCCTGGCAAATGGTAGGTATGCAGGAAATGACTGCAATTATGATGATGCTCGTAAGTCAGAATCATCTCTCTCTGGCTCAGAAACCAGCAGGAGACACAGGGCCAAAGAGGCAGGATGATACAAGGAGCTCTTAGTAATGAGGTGTTTTCAGACTTTGTGGTGTATGGATCACCGCAGCACCCTGACCCTCCCCCCACCCCCGAGGAGCTGGCAGAGTTTATAGGAACTGCGAGATTCTTACAGCAAAGACTACCCTCATGCTTCCAGAAAATAAGGCTTGATACTCTAAATGCTGTTCTCTGGAGGGTAAACCCAAGCAATTACGGGGGTGAGAGGCACTTGAGACACAGGACACTACAGGGAATCCTGGGGCAGGGCAGAAACCTCAGCTGCAAGCCTCTGTGAGGGTCCAGGGGCAAAAGTCCCAGGAGAGCTGGAAGCTCCTGGGCTGACACCACTCCTGGGGCTCATGCCGCCTGGGGAAATTCCGAGCTCCCTGGACACCTGCTATGCCTGCTGCCGGCCACTCCTCCTTGCACAAATCCCGCTTCGCAAGGCTGCACTGTGTGGGACAAGCAGCACCAGCACCTGCTGTGGCCACCTACCACCTGGAATGCCTGGCCCCACCTCTTCTGCTGGGGAACTCCTACCCTACCTTCAAAACCCCACTCTCCACAGCCCAGGGGAGCACGCAGTCCTTACTCGGAGCTCTCCTAGAGTGCTTAGGACCAGGGCAGCAGGGGTTTGCATCCGCTCTGACTGCCCCCACCCCAAGACAGAGCACCTCTGAGGCTGGGACCGTACTGGGTTCACCTCCCTCTTCCCAGGGCCAAACCCTGGGCCCAGCACAATGTAGGGGCTCCGTGAATGTTTGAAGAAGGAGGCAGGAGAGAAGGAAGGGAAGGAGAAAAGGGAGGAGGGAGGGAAGAAGGAAGGAGAGAAGAATCAAGCACTAGGCTGTGGATAATAGAAAGAAGGTATCCAGGTACTAAAGTACCAGGTACTAAGGTACCACGTTCTAATGTTCTCATCAATAAAAATGGGGACAATAGGGACACCTGGGTGGCTCAGTCGGTTCATTGTCTGCCTTCAGCTCAGGTCATGAACTCAGGGTCCTGGGATCAAGCCCAGCATCGGGCTCCCTGCTCAGCGGGGCATCTCTCTCATCCTCTCTCTCTGCCTCCTCCCCCTTGCTCACACTCTGTCTCCGTCTCTTTCTCTTTCAAATAAATAAGTAAAAATCTTAAAAAAAAAAAAATGGGGACAAGAGAACCCACCTCTCTAGGCTGTTAAAGATCACATGCAATAATCAGGGCAAATGCCCTGGCACCCAGGAAGCCTGTCCTCCTTCTGTGCATTCGTCTGAGCACCTACTGTGCGCAGGCACTGGGCATGAGGCAGGAAGGTCCCTGCCCTGGGGGAGCTGACGCTCTAGCATGGCAGACAGACCAAATGCAGCACAGACTACAGATGACAGCGCAAGGGGAGATGTGCGGTGGAGAAAAATAAAGCAGGGCAGAGGCCGAGGAGCTGGGCGGGGGGCGGGAGACCCGAAGGAGGTGAGGGCGACAGCCAGGGAGATGCCCAGGAGGAGGGACAGGCCAGTGCAATGGGCTGCAGACAGGCTATCACGCTAAATACTCTTTTACTACAGATAGTTTTTTTGGCATCTGGCGTGCTGATTTAGGAGTCAAGGCTGAGCATCCCCACCCCCACCCCCATTTCCCCAAATCACATTCTAAGTCTAGCATCCCCACTGCCCACTCTCAAACCTCCAGCTTCCCCAATAAAGACACGAATTGAGCACACACGCGTTAAGTCCTTACTATATTCCCAAAAGAGGGATATAAGCCTTCATGGGCTGAGCTAGGCCCGGCTCATCCAGTTCCTCGGATGCCAAATAGTCTCCACCTCACAGTGTTCTTCTTTTACTTGCAAACACCAATTAGGCACCAACTGTCTACATGCAAGACTGTTTGCTCGGTGCATTCATAAATGTCATCTCCAAATGTGAAAACCGAATCTGGGGGGCTTCCAATATTCTGCTCCCACTGTCAGTATATCCCCTTTTCCAGATGGGGAAACAGGTTCAAAGGGAGGTGACCCACACAGGGACACATAGGAATCAAACCAGGGCAGCCCAGACTCAAGCGTGTTTCCTAGGGTAGCTTCCTAGCCTCTACTTATTTTAAGCAACGTTACAGCAGAGGGAGGCTTGGCCCTGAGAACTGCTATTGTCCCCCAGATGTTTTCATTATAAATAACATTTCAGTGATTTGCTGATGAGGCCTCGGGGCAAGGCTGGGAGAGGCAGAGTGATTCTTGAAAGAAGTGCAGGCAAGGGATTTGTCTGAGCAACACACCTTGGGAAAGCTACGTGATATGCAAGTCCAAGTGTTCTGGTGGTGGATCTGAGGTCAGCGGGATCTGGGTTACATCCTGCCTCTGCCCCACACCAGCTGTGTGACCCTGGGCACCTCGCTTCACCTCTCTGATCCCATGCCTGGTTCTGACGACTAGAACTGTTATCATTATCGTTTATACTATTATTACATTCTACCAAACACTGCTGACACGGTCCTATCCGCAAGGGACCTTCCGACCCATGAGAACTTGACGTTCCACAGAGATCACCCGCAGAGATCACCTTCTGAGTGCATCACTGGGTTTTTTAACACATGCTTTGTAAAGAGAATCGTGTGCACACAGGTGCATCTGTCATGCACACCCCCGGCAAAGGATGGCTGGGCTCCCCCGCCTGAGTCCTCCATCCCTGCATCGGAGCTGCCTGGGACCTCACTTCAGTTTAGGGACAAGGAATGTGCAGCCCGGGCAGGGGAAGTGGGCTGGGCAGGTGACGCAGCACATGGTGGCAGTGTGCCAAGGGGACATTGGAGTCTCTTGCTGCTGCTGCCCTCCTAGAGGAAGCACAGGTAGGGGGTCACCAGGACCAGTCCCTCCCCATCCTAGACATCCCTAGGCCACGTCCCCGGAATATGTCAGCAGGGCCTCAGTCAGGCTGGGGCCACAATGTGGCCTTGGAGAAATCATGGTCACGGTCACTGCCCAAGGGGCGGGTTGCTGGAGGAGTCTCCTCTTTAAAACCCAGTTCTGCAGCTTGTGCTGCCGATGGGAATGGGAACAATGGATAATTTGGGGGCGGGGAGCGCTGTGGCCACCCTCCACCCCCTCAGGCTTTCCGACACCAAAATGCTGCTAGTCCAATGGTTTTTTAACTCAACCCACCCCCACTGGGGAAAAGAGCCAGTGGCTTTTTTTTTTTTAATTCTTCCTCCAGCTCCCTATTTATAGCCTGTTGACAGGCGAGGGATGGTTTCCAGCAATAATTAGGGAACCCACACTGGGCTCCAGGCCTCAGGTGGGCCCTGAGGCTGTCAGGTGGCTCTGGGGACCATCGGGATCCATGCACTGTCCCTAAAGGGAAGAGATTCCTAGCCGCACCCGGACTAAGGTGCCCAGGGTCAAGGGGGACTAAAAAGCAGGTTACAAGGGCATTTCCCCCTGAATTCGGAGGTCACAGGCCTCCCACAGGGGACACACCCTTGCTCCTTCTCTGTTCTCTCATGGAAATCATCAGATATTATCATTAGCCACAGGGAGACCTTGGCAAGGTTGGGGCTAACTAATGGTGAGTGGGGCTTGCACAGGGCTTCTGGGGGAAAGAAGGAGGCTCAGAGTGGGGACCCCTGGTATGCCCAGGCCTGGATTCCAAGTCCCTTGGTCTCCCTGGGCCTCAGTTTCCTCAACTGTACAACAGAGATAACAGTCCCACTCCCTTTACTTGGCTATTGTGAAGACCATCCAAATAGTTGATTTAGGTTTGGCGAGTTTGACTCTTCTCATAGGGGAGGTACATGACTCTCCAACCCTGTCCCAGCCCGAAGTCCATACTCTTGTTTTGCCAAATCCTAGAACTGCTTTATGAGCTTGCCCAGTGGCCTGGGGGGTGAGGGAATGTCATCTGTTGAACTGGGCCCAACGGAGAGCAGGGGCCAGGAGTCGGTAGAGAACATTTACCCAAGGGGTCACCAGCCCTTTCAAAGGAGTGTCAGGTGAGCCAGACATGTGTGCAAATACATGTGGTAAGTGCAGATGAGTTTGTCCCGTGGGAGATGATGAAGCAGGGAAGGCTACCCGGAGGAGGGGGCACTGTCAAAAAGTAAAGATGAGGGGCCGGGGGCAAGAGCTTTCCAGCAAGGATCATTCTGCAAAATGGTAAAGGTGGAAAAACCTGAAGCATTTAAAAGCCTAGCTAATAGTACCATAAAAAAGGGGTGGTGGAGAGAAAGCATGTGTTGTGCTTGTTAGCCAGGAAGACACGCTCATAATGAATTCCCTCAAAAACTCTGTGATGTACTATTATTACCATTCTCATTTTACAGACAAGGAAACCGAGGTTCAGAGAGGTTAATTCACTTGCCCAAGGTCACACAGCACATAAATGGCGGCACCAGGATAAACCTGGTCCAATCTAATCCTAAACCGAAGTTTCTGACCACCAAACTGTCTTGTGTTTTCAGGGCTTTGCTGGGGGTTGGGGGCACATCTGCCTCAGCTGAAGTGCAGAGAAAACTGGGCTGAAGGCTGTCAGAGGTGTGAGTCAGTGGCTATGGTTCGACCATGTCCAGGCTCAGGAATCTCATCTGTCAGATGAGAAGCTGAAGCCAGATGAGCGGAGGCCAGCGTTTCACAGCCATGATCATTCATAGAAGGGAAGGAAGGGAGGGAAGGAGGGAAGGAAAGACTGACAGGGAGGGGGCTACACTGGGCTGCCAACGTTTTAATCTGCTACATCAGGACCCACCCCTCCTCCCTAAAAAAAACAAAACAAAACAAAACAGTTCGTTTCAAAATGGGTTTTTGGATGATTTTAACACCCTCAAATAATGACAAACATCATTTCCAAATACAAGGTAGTCCTTTCTGAATGAATGGAGTTTGCTCTTTTTTCTCACCTGCTCTTTTTTTCTCGCAGGTGCACATGGGCCCGGGCTGTCTTTCTGTGGCCTGCTGGAAACTCCATGAGGGAGGGGCTCATGCCAATCACCACCGTCTCCCCGGCACCTTGCCCAGTGCCTGGGACAGGGGAGAAGCTTGAAAAATATTTCATACAGTTGACCCTTGAACAACACAGGTTTAAATGAGCGGGTCCACTTATAGGCAGAATTTTTTTTGTACAATAGAATACTGTAAATGTCTTTTCTTTGCCTTATGATTTTCTTAATTACAGTCTTTTCTCTAGCTTACATTTTAAAAAAGATTTATTTATTTATTTATTTATTTATTTATTTATTTATTTATTTATTTATTTTAGAGAGAGAGGACACACAAGCAGGGGGACGGGCAGAGGGAGACAGAGAGAATTGCAAGCAGACAGACACTCCCCGCCTCCCCCCACTGCTGAGAACAGAGCCTGAGGCAGGGCTGGATCCCAGGACCCTGAGATCATGACCTGAGCTGAAACCAAGCATAGGCTGCTTAACTGACCAAACCACCCAGGCGCCCCTCCAGCTCACTTTACTGTAAGAACACAGTATATATAACATGTGCTGCCGAAGCGAGCACAACAATACAGCATACAATACACGTAACATATAAAATATGTGATAATCGACTGCTGATGTTATCAGCAAGGCTTCCGGTCAAGAGTAGGCTGCTCGTAGTTAAGTTCTGGGGGAGTCAAGGGTTATACATGGATTTTTGACTGCACAGGGAGTCAGCGCCCCTAACCCCCACGCTGTTCAAGGGTCATCTGTGGATGGATACGGGAGGAAGGCAGGAGGGCAGGGAGAAGACCAGGGCAGACCCCTCCAGCCCGGGGACTGGTGTTTGGAGACCGTATGTCCAGACGACACCAACGAGGATTCCTCCCATTGGAGGGTTCCCAGTTTGAGAACCAGAGATGCTGGTAACTCTGCCTCTAAAGGGGGAGGAGGGGTGTCCCTGTTCAGTTTCCAGGTGCGGCATGAGAACAGCTTGGATTTCATCCACCTGGTCTGAAGGGAGCCCACATGCACTGAGCGCGACAGACAACATCCCCCTTGTCTCAGCCCAGAACCCCACAGGCCAAGAGGGCAGCTGGTGCTGGTTCTCAGCTAGAGCTGACTATCCGTGGGGATCATGCGCTCCCTGTGGCGAGAGAACCGGTTTCCTGACC
>NC_138381.1:64848817-64879988 GCF_054177405.1 Leptonychotes weddellii
CCCCAGCAGCTCACTAATTCTTAATCTTACACAAATCACCACCATTTTTGTGGTGCTTCCTCGAGACTCCCCCCACTGCAGTCTCCCCCTCGTCCATCCCTATGAAGCAAGGACTATCATTACCCCACTTAAAGCCGGGGGCTGAGGCTTGAGGGCAGAAAGCTAGGACACGGTGGAGCCAAGGGTTCAAATTCACGTCTACTTCTCTAAAGAGCTTGCACAGACTCCTGAACTCATGGTCTGAACAGAATCGCTGGAATTAAGGTCCAGAAGGCTGGCAATTAGAAACCTACTTCGATGAACCACCTCTTTCAATAAGATAAATGTGGGGAGACGTGCATCCCCCCGATCAGCCGTGCTGAGCATCATGGGGAGGGCAGTGAGAGAAGGGATGTATCACCCCAAAAGCCCTGGCAGTCGGGGTTTTTCTCTGACAATAGAAGGTACACATTTTTGCTGTGAAACAGAAATATGATCTAGACACAAAGATACGTATTAACAACAGGAAGTTATAAAGAGGAACATAAAAACCACCCGCAATCCTACCATCGAAAAGAATCACTGTTATTTTAAAATGTGGGCAAATTTACTCCCTGTCAGTTTTTAGATTGTTATTTTACAAAGCTGGGATCAGACTTCAGGGGTGATTTGCCAGGGTGATTATCTGCTTAACGTCTGATTCTTCCCATGCAGCTGAGGAACTCCTAGGTGCCAAGCTCTGTGTCTCATCTGTTTCATCATCTCAAGAGGGGCAGAGGCTCAGAGAGGTGATGGTCTTGTAGGAAGTCACACAGCATGCTTCAGGAAGAGCCTGAAGGAGAGCTCTATTTTTCCAATTCCCCTTCGCTCTCTCCCTCCCATACGTATCTGACCAATGTCCTGAGCAAGAGCTGAACTGTTAATAACAGCAATGACCGTTTCTGGAATGCACACCTTGAAGCAGGCACAATTTCTCACACCGATTCCCTGCTCAGGAGCCTCCCATGGCTGCCCGTCACATGCAGAACAAATCCAACTTACTGTGTCCGGCTAGGCCCTCCTCTCACTGCCTTGCACTCCCCACCTCTCCCCCCACCCTCACCTACTGCTGGTGGCAGACAGATTCTAAGGGGCCCCCCTATAGCCCCCACTTTGTGTGACCCCCTCCCCTTAAGTGTGGACAGGACCCGTGACTGACTTCTGACCAACGGAATACAGCAAAGGGGATGGGATGTTCCTCCTGTGATTCGAGTATCTAAGACTCTGTCTTGCTAGCTGCCTTGCTCTAGAGATTCTCTCTGCTGGCTTGAGAAAGTCGGGGACCAGGCTGAGAAAGCCCATGTGGCAAGGGACTGTAGGCAGACCCCTCTAGGGGTCTCGGTCCTTCACTGCAAGGGACTGAATTCTGCCAAAGAGCAAAGGGCATGGAAGGGGATCCTTCCCCAGTTGAGCCTCCAGATGAGAGTGCATCCCAGCCCCCACCATGATTACAGTCTTGTGAGACCATAAGAAGAGAGAACCCAACTAAGCTGTGCCTGGATTCCTGACCTATAAAAACCGTGAGAAAACACATCTGAACTGCTGGACGCCAACAGGTCCTTGTGGTTTGTTAGACAGTGGTAGTGACTAAGACAGTGCCCTCACTCCACAACTCAGCCTCTACCCGCCCCCACCCTCTCCCTGCCCCAGCCACAGACCTCCATGGGGCTTCTGAAGCAAGCCAAGCACAGCACACCCCCAACTTAGGGCCTTCCCACGTGCTGCATCCGGTTCTGGAATGTTCTCCCTCCACACACCTGCATGGCTCCATCCTTCATTCAGGTCTCTGCTTGGATGTCCCCTCCTGGAAGGGGGCTTCCCTGACCATCTGTATAAAGTACACGTGCCCCCCATGCCTCTCCACCCCCTGACTTCTCTTTATTTTTCTTTGCAGCACTTGCAAGCACTTGATAAATATCTTTTGTTGTTATTCTTCATTGTGTCCCCTCCCCAAGCCAACAAGAAAGTAAATTACATGAGGGCAGGGACAGTGTCTATCTCGTCCTCTGACGTACCGTCAGCACACGGTAGTTCCCTAAGAAGCATTTGCTGAAGAGATGAATGGTCTCGTTAAAGCCTTGTAACACCTTCGACAACTGAACAAGTGCTAAGTTATTTTTTAAGAGAAGAGGAGATGAAGGCTCAGAGAGGCAATGTGACTTACTCAAGGTCACACAGCAAGTAGGTAGCGGGCTCAGGATCTAAGCCCAAGTCTGCTGAACCCCTACCTACACACCATACAGCCTCCCCTCCTACCTCCTAGGACCGCCCCCCCCCCCACAACCACCTGCCTCCACCCCATAACCAGGGAGGCCTGCTTCTGATCAGGCTCCACTTCTTGGAACCAGGCTGGAGGCTACAGCCTGCCAAGCCTCCATCTTCCGACGGTCCTCCCAGGTGAGCCACATAAAGGGGGCCTCAACTCCCCCTCCTTACTACGTAACTGCCTCTCTGAGTGCCCCAGGAAATGAGCGTTCCTTTTATAAATATCTTCTGAGCAGCATCCCCAGAATCCCCAGCCGAGAAGAGATGAGCACAAATGCTCAGGAGGCCCCTTAAGACTATGCCTAGACTCCATATTAATTGTTTCTCCACTGCTTCTCAGTCGGGGCCTGGGAGGTGGGGGGGAGGGGTGGGGGGTGGTACAGCTGGCTGGGATTTCTCTCTGCTTAAGCACTGAAGCCGGCATTCCCTTTCCCCCAAAGGGAAGAACAGGCAGGCCATGGAATTCTCAAGCCCCCAAAGACAGAACATCTCCCTGAGCAATCTAGCACCCTCCTGAGGCGGCCAGGTAATCACAGACTGGTCTGATCCTGGCTTAGAAGCGTCTGGTCCACAGCCCACCCAGGGCACAGCAGGACCCAAGGGTGAAGGCAGCAACACTTCAGTGGCTCGGAGAAACGCGGGCCTGAATTTCCTTAAGAGAACTCTGGTATTTGAAAGTTGGTTGTCTGAGACAGGGTGGCAGTCTTCTGGGATGAACCGGCAGATGAGTAAGTGGATGGAGATGTCAGAATTAGAGACTGTGCCGTACTCAAGAATGGGTATGTGGTTGACTCAGGGCTCCTGGACAAATCCAAGAGACAAGGACAGAGTTAATCTGGACAGGTGGCGCATACTATCGAGAAGGGAACAAAATGGAGCATACATATGTACGGCCTTTCCCTGCGAAAGAGAGTACAGTCATGTGACTTGCCCTCGCCAATGAAATGTGAGATAGAAGTGGTGTCACTTATTTCCAGGCAGAAACTTTAAGGGCCAGTGGACGGCTGGACGTGCTCTTTCCCTCTGCCACGTGGAGGGCCATGTCCCAGGCAAGCTGCTCCATCAATCTGGGCCTTGGAGTGACAACGACATGAAACACAGACAAGGCCAATGTCAGCGGACGTGCAGGGCACTCAAGAGAGAAACCTGGTTTTCTGCTTTAAGCCCCTGAAGTTTTGGGGGGCTGTCTGTTACTGCAGCATAACCTAGCTCATCCTGACATACACAGGCAAACTGTTTTTGAGACAAAGATGAGACAAAGGAGCCATTATGTACTGAACACCTGCTGCTGCATAACCATTCACTTGACAGATTTAAGAGCAGGAACTTCTGAGGCAGACAGGCCCAGCTCTGCTGCTTTTAAGCTGAGACACTTAGCCATCAGGGTCTTAACCCCTCTGGGTCTCGGTCTTCCCCACTATCAATCATCTACCTGCTGGAAACTTCCCCAGCTATCCACAGGTCCCGGCAGGAGGACAAACTCTCCCAAGAAGGTTCCTACAACTTTTATTTTGCTTTGAAAGGAAATCCCTTGATGAGGGTATGACAGCTCATTTGAGCAGGAGGAGGAAAAGAGACTTACATAAGCTGGTAACCTAGGCCCATCTTGATTCCCCAGCACATGTGCAATTTACCTATCGATGAGGGATAGGCTTGGAAAATTAGGCAGGCATATATTGGTGTCCCTGCAAGATGCGGAAGCGGTGAACCTCAAATGACCTTGTTTATACGTGCTTCTGTTAAGCTCAATTACCGGCTACTGCCAACTTCCCCAACTGAGGGAAACCAAGGTAAAGTAACGACCACTCCGTGATTCCCTGAAGCTTTCCTAAAGCCTCTGACCACCATCCCCCACCCCCAGAGAGACCCCACGGGCTGGGTAAAGTAATATGATGGAGAATTCTGGGTGTGGGAGCTGGGGTCTGTTGCTGCGGACATCCATGCCCGCCTGTCCCTGGATTTTAAAATACATAGTAAGAATTTCATGTTGGAATCAGGAACTATTACCCTTTAAAAGGGAAACAACAAAGATAAAAGTAGAAAGCGGTAATAGCACTGCTTTGCTTGCCCCTGGCAGACATCAATAATCAATTACAGAACTGAGCCCCCACAATCCCTGAGTCCACAACAGCCCTGGAAGCCCCTGCCAGTTTAGAGTTAGCAGGTGGGCGGAAGCCTCTTTGGTACCCTGCTCTAGGCTCACCAGCAGGTTATCCTTTATCAGGATCATGGGATTACAGAGCTGAGAGGTATTTGAGAGGCCATTCTGCCTTGCATCTAGAGCACCCAGGCTCTGCTTGCTTTCCTCTAGAGACAGGAGACTCACCATTTCATATTCTCTAACATGAAGGGAGTGTGTAGTTGGTTGTATAATCTTGAATGTCTACAGCCTCAAAAATGTACCCCAGTGATGGGACCTGTCTTTCTGCTGCTAGGGAAGAGTTTCTTGTTTGTTAAGTAAAAATCCCATTATTCGCCTAAGTTCTGCCTTGGAAGACACACCGAACAGAGGTGCTTCATTCCCCTACTGCAGGGACAGTCTCCCAGAGGTCTGCTGGTCGGCCCCGAGCTTCATCTTCTCCAGGATAAACACTGAGGCATCTGATGCTCTAATCAGAATACACACGAAATGTTGGCATGCAGAAGAGGCTCGGAAACCAGGGAGACCAAGACCTTGTGGTACAAATGGGGCAATGAGGCAAAAGCAGGGGCAGGATTTTCTCTGGCCCCACAGCGGGGTCCTGTTAAGAGTCAGACTAAGGGGACGCCTGGGTGGCTCAGTTGGTTAAGCTACTGCCTTCGGCTCAGGTCATGATCCCGGAGTCCCGGGATCGAGTCCCGCATCGGGCTCCCTGCTCGGCAGGGAGTCTGCTTCTCCCTCTGACCCTCCCCCCTCTCATGCTCTCTCTCTCTCAAATAAATAAATAAAAATATTAAAAAAAAAAAAAAAGAGTCAGACTAAGTACCAGGCTTCCCGACTCCTGGTCTAGGGCCATAGGGCCATTTCCTTGATGCCAAGCTCTGGATCCACACTATCTCTTCTCCTCCGTGGGGACAGGGTCAGGAATGCCACTGTCTGGCTCAATGTGGGGAAAAAGCATGGGCTCAGCATCACCAGACCCGGGATCAAACTCTGGTGTTCACAGGCTATGCCATCTGGGTAAACTCTTTATGTTTCTGAGCTTTGATTTCTTCATCCAAAGACAGAGACGCACACAAGAGAAAGAGAGAGGGGGAAGGAGAGAGGAGTATATAAAGGAATGAAATGGTAGATACATGTAATAGGCTCATAGAGCCCAGAGTAGCGACATAAGAATATCGGCTCCCGGGGCGCCTGGGTGGCTCAGCCGTTAAGCGTCTGCCTTCGGCTCAGGTCATGATCCCAGGGTGCTGGGATCAAGCTCCGCATCAGGCTCCCTGCTCTGCGGGGAGCCTGCTTCTCTCTCTCCCACTCCCCCTGCTTGTGTTCCCTCTCTCACTGTGTCTCTCTTTGTCAAATAAATAAATAAAAATCTTTAAAAAAAAAAAAAAAGAATATCAGCTCCCGCCCCTTCTTCCTCCTCGAAATAAGGTCAGGGCAGTTTCCAACTCAGAGCTCAAGCGAGCTGCAGAATTTATAGCTCTGGGACAGCACCACGGTCATGCTCATGGGCTCAAGTCCACAGGCCTTGGTCAAACGCCGATTCTCTGGCCTCCCGGCTGTGTAACCTTGAGCCGGTCATTTCACCTCCCTGAGCCTCAGTCCCCACCACTGTGAAGTGGGGTAGTAAGACCTACCTCACAGGATGCCTGTAAGGATTAAAAGCATCCAAGCACCATGAAGAACCTGGAACAGCACCTGGACAGAGCCAGCACTCGATCAATGTCATCTGCCAATAGCCTTGTTATGACTGTGGTCCAGCCTGCCCAGGGACCCGGAAGGTGCAGGACTCAAGAGGACAGATAAGAGGGGATAGCTTGCATGGTCTATTTCTGGAGCTAAGGCCCACCCAACAGCCATGTGGGGGGCGGGGGCAGAATCACCTTCTTTTGGTGGCTGCCATTTTAATGACATCTAAAAGGTCACCTTCCCCCCACTTAAGAGGTGTTAATTAGTCACACGTCTGGCTTTGATTCTTTAGACTTCAAGAGTGGGAAGGAAAATTCAAAAGTGTGAATGCAGAGGGAAAAACAAGCAGCCAGCGCTACTAGGAGAAACACACAAAATCCATGCAATAAAGGACTTTCCAACAAATAGCCCGAAGTGCCCGGGATCCCTCAAATCCTTGGGTATAAAGTATAAAGGAGATGGCAGAGCCTGGGGGCTGTGTGTGGGGGTGTCACAAACAAACGTCTACCCGTGATGTTCCGTTAACCCTTTGGCAAGTCAATGAATTTCTTCAAGACTCGGCTGTCATCCCTATAAAACTGGAATGTATATACAATGATGATTAGGATAACAACCAGTACTTACAGAGGGCTTGCTGTGAGCCCTCTGTGGGGTGTGGGGTGTGTGTGTGTGTGTGTGTATGCATTTTATGTATTCCCATCTTCCCTGAGAAGAAACTGAGATCCAGAGATGTTAAGGGGTGTGCCTGCCCCAGGATACAGAGCAGGTGAGTGGCAGATTCAAACTCAGGTCTGCCCAACTCCGAGCCCTGCGGCCATTCTGAGGTCCTGCCTCGCAGAGCTGCCAAGCACTCGGGGTGGCTCAACTGCGATCCCCAACTGCCTCCTGCATCCCAGTTCAGCACAACGAGGTTACCTGAGCTTTGCTGCTCACCAAAGAAGCCCAATGTGGCTTAATATGCTGGACAACAACAGAATTAACCAAATTGCTGCTAGGTTTGCTGACGTGAGAGCCATTTCTGTTTCTGGGGTCTCCAAGGGACGATTTCGTTTCGACAAATTGATAAAGAATGCTAAGGCCAGCGCTTTTAAAAGCAATAAAGAAAATCGTATGCAGTCTTACAGGACTCTAAAGAGGGGTGGGGGAGGCAGATTTCAGGGTCTCTCTCTCTCTCTCTCTCTCTCATACAAACACACACACACCCCACCAGGAGGGTGGGGGCTGGTGAGGAGATGGGCCCCACCCTCCTACAGTTCCTGAACTGCATGCCAGCCAAGCCTGTGATAAACACAGGAATCCAGCTGCCAAGCCCTCTGGCACATTCATTAATTAAACTCTATGGATTCGCTCTGTTCCCGGAAACCTCCACTCATTTCAATAATGATCAGAGGCCAACCAGGCTCAGGCTGTAAAAACAGCATGCAAGGTACTCAGCCAGGTGGAGAATAGCAGAAAAAAAAAAAAACCAAAAACCCCCAAAACCCAAAAAGCAAAAAAACCCAGGTCCAGAGGTGAGGTTTTCTGGATTCCAGGCCTGCCCGAAAGGGGCTGCAGGACCTTAGCCAAGTCATTTCTATCTCTGGGCTCAGCCCCTTCTCTGAACAAAGAGGAGAGGGCTAGACCAGATGGAGAGTTCTTCTTCTGGAATTTCAAGGCCCTCTGGGGCCTGTCCCATCAATGGCTGGATGGGAGTGATTCACATATCTATACATGTACTTTCCTCTCCACCCAAGAAAAATAGAGGAAGGAACGCACCATTGTTGACTTTGTATAAAGGCAGTTTGGAGAACAGTCCCTCAATGGCAGCCAACGTATATAATTCTGGAGGGGGAAATGAAAATGACTCGGTGCATTTCCCAAAGTGTGTTATGCAAGGTATCAATCCAAGCGGAGCACTTTGTGAATTCCACAGCCAACGCATACTACCGAATTCCTCCAGTTGGAGGCACGTTCCCCGCCCCCCACCAAGATTTAGCATTTCCGAAAAGTGGATGTCTTAAAACTGGTGTGTCCGTTCACCGCCAGGAGACGTCCCCCAAATCTATAGCACTTCTCTCGACTGGGATCCCAGACATCCAGGATGCCAATGATGGTCTCTGGAGGAAACTAATGTATATTTGCACAAATAAAAGTCCTGCGTTAAAAACATCGTTTAACCACGTGGCTCTGAAATGTACTGTCACTGATATTCCTGTGCACGGAACATCTATCGTGTTAAGTGCAGCAGAAAGGAATTCTGGGAAGCTCTCAGACTAGAAGAGTGAGGGGAGAGACTGCAACAGAAATCCTCCATGGGGGCAAGGTAGGAATGGCTGGTTGGACAGGTGTCTTCTCTGGCCCGCCCTGATACCCAGGGAACACATCTGTGAAGGTCCGCTCTGACTCATGACCTCATAAGAGATACTGTTCACATGGGTCTTGGGCAGCTTCTCAAAACATCTTACAGGTAAGAAAACCAAGGTTCCGAGAAGTGTAGGAACTGGCCCCCCTGGCTGCCTGGAAGCCAAGTGGCCGACCTGGGATTTGATCCTGGGTCCGTCTTACCCTGAAGCCTGGGTTCTTTAGGTGACGCTCCCTGACTCAGTGGTTCTCAGGTTCTGGCAGCATCACCTGGGACGCTCTGAAGACCCCACCTTCCAGGCCAGCAGCCCAGACCAGTTACGTCAGACTGTCCAGAGGTGGGGCCCTGCATGTTTTGAGAACCTTAGTCAGTCGTTTGCAAATCGGGAGGCTGAGAGCCTTACCGGAGTGAAGGTTTGGGAAGCCAGCCACAGCCCGCTTACCGATTATGTGTTTTGTTGAATCGCGCTCATTTAAAACAAATGGGGATCCAAGAGGGAGCAAGTGTGTCTGGTTTGTTTTTGGGTTGTTTTTTGTTTTTTTTTTAAAGCTTGACTTAAGTCAATTCTGGGGATAAGGCAAACGTCATTCATAACCACCTCCCCTACAGTAGAAATGACAGTCACCGCCACCACCCACAACCACAACAGAGGCTGACAGGTGCCTCCGAGGGCCCAGGTGTTGCACTAAAGTGGCCTCACCTCGGCCTTACCGTAGAACAACCCCAGGAGCTGATGCCTCCATCACCCCCTTTCAGAGAAGAAGAATCTGAGGGACTGAGCAGCAAAGTAACCAGGAGGTGGCACACTTGGGATCTGAACCTGGAACCAGTCTGCCCCACAACCCCAGGTGTCTCCATGAGAGAAGGGATCGCGTCACCCTGTTCTCAGAGAGCAGGGAGGAGACCGTGTCTCCACCAACCACAGGGCGCTCCCTGAGCCCGCCCCACATAAGAAACAAAAACAGGACACAGGCGACAGGCGGGCAGGCAGCCAGGGCCGAAGGTGGCCCCCAGCGCTGAATGGCTTCCTGGGATGACATCAGCCCGAGCGGGTACAAATGGCCCCTTCACCTGACCAGCCACACAGCCCAGGGGCATGGAGGGTGACTTCATCACTCCCTCTCCAGAGGGAATGAGCAGCCCTGTGTGCTGCCTGCCAGGACCCAAAGGGAGAAAAACCGAACCCAAGCCCCCCGCTTAGCAGCAAAGCAGCAGGAACCTGCTCAGGCCCGGGGGGAGGGGACGGAGATCAGGCACCACCTGTGGGCTCACCTGTGTAGCCCAGATCCCTCAATGAGCATCACAGGGGCCCGGCTGCAGGCAGGCCCCCTAGACTCAGCTCTCCAGGGCAGGACCACGGTGGGGAAGACTCAGAACTTGGAGTTAGCAGCCCAGGCTCAGAACCCACACCGGCTACTGTCAGTGGGAAGGCTAGCCCTGTTTGCACATCTCCTTGTCTCTGATGGAGGGCAGTGGATGTTTCCCAGCTTTCCTTTTCCTTTTTTAGCTTTAGGAAAATCTCTTAAAACACAATCACATCAGTCATTACAAAGTTATTACAAAGATCAAGGAGCAACCTGGATTTGGGGCGTGGTGAGTAAGGTGTGGGGGGCTGGAGCCCTGCCACCACCCCTCTCCTCCTGGTCCCCCCCAACCCCATGAAAACTACTAGGAGAATGTGCTCTGGAAGCTTCTCCACCTCCCATATTCTGCAGGTCTGGGACCCTAGGTTCTGCTTCCCCGGGGACAGGAATAGGTTTGGAGGGCAGTGGGGAGAGGGGCTCTCAGCCCAGAGGCTGGGGGCCCTGTGCTGCTGCAGGTGCCAGGGAGGGCACTGGCCATGCCTGAGCTCTTGGGGGAGGCCTAGACACACGGGGAATCCTGCAGGGCACATCCCATCTAGACGTTGGGAGATTTCTCCACCCCAATAGGACAGGCATTTATTTTTTTTAGCAATTGGCCTTTATGGTTTCTTTTCAGCATGCTGAAATTTTCCTAGTATGATGACTTTCTTTCTGCACTCCTATTTCAAACATTTACATAACAGCTAATCAAGTTAAGTGATGATCACAAGCACAAGCGGCCTGAAGAGGTTTGGGATCAAACAAAATGGATTTCATTCATTCATTCATTCATTCAAAAAGTGGTTGTTAAGTGCCAGGTAAGGCAGACTGATTGGAAGGGGCATGAAATAATTTTCAGGGGGAGGGGGGTGAGAATTTTCTAGATCTTAATACAGGTGTGGGTTATATGGGTACGTGCATTTGTCAAAACTCATCAAGCTGGACGCTTAAGACATACAAAATTTGCTGTATGTAAATCACACCTCCAAAATATTTCTTATAATATTTTATGTATTTATTTACAATATTCTTATAACAGTGAATATAATAATACTCGTATCAATACTAAGCGCACTTATTTTTTTTTAAGATTTTATTATTTGAGAGAGAGAGAGCATGCGCATGCATGCACGCACGCAAGGAGAAGGGCAGAGAGGTTGGGAGAGAAAGGGAGAGAATCTCAAGAGAATCCTACAACCCTGAGATCATGACCCAAACCGAAACCAAGAGTCGGACGCTTAACGGACTGAGCCACCCAACCACCCCAATACTAAGCACACTTAGAGCCAGCTAAGTGCCAGGCATGGTCCTCGGTGCCTGATACACGTCAACCGATGTATCCGTCAGGACAGCCCTATGAAGTACTGATATTACCCCCTTCGAGGTCAGGACACTGAGACACAGAGCCGGGAAGTAACTTGCCTCTGTCACTCAACTGGTCGGCTGCAGAGCTGGGATTTGGACAGACACTTCTGGCTCCCAAATCTGCGCTTTACCTAACTAGCTTGGTCTGACTCTCAACAAAACAGAGAGAGGCCACTGTCCTCACAGCACTTACGCTCTTAGGGGAAAGACATAACGAAGCACCCCAGCAGCTCGGCTCGCGGGAGCATAAGTGCAGAGAAGTAGAAGGAAGGAGCCCCAACCTCAGTGGGCAAGGGCCCCGGCCACTAGGCGTGTGCCTCCCTTCCACTCGACCCCGGAGGGTGATCACGGGGGCAGAGTGATGTCAGGCACGTTGGATGCACACAGCAGGTCCTTAACACAGGTTAGCTGCATAAATGAGCAGAGGCCGGAATCGACATCAGCTAGTAAGAAACCTTTCTCCTATTAGTTCAGAGAGGATTCCAGATTAGGTCCAGGGAAGATTATCTGACTCCAACCCCATGTTCCCACATAAACAAAGACGGGTGAGCCCAGAGTAACTGCGAGAATCCTGGGGTCCAGGGAGATGACTTATGCGAGACATGACACAGAGATGGGGCAGGGGCCCAAGTGGCCCAGAGGGTACCAATTAGGGATGCTGAGAACAAAGCTGGAATTTCTCTAGCTGGTCAAGACAAGGTCTGACCCTCAAGGCCCTGAGACTTGACCCCTATTGGCCCCGTGACCCTATGGGGAGGACACTCTGCTGTTGAACAGAGAAAGCTGATTTAAATCTAGAGCCTCTCCACACCATGTTCCTAGCAGGAAAGCCCAGCTCCACTGAGCCCTATAAGTTATCCACCCGACGATTTTGGCTGGTGGCCACCCAGGAGCGTAGAGTCCATTCCTGTGTCTATGTCTGTGTTCACTCATTCATCCGACCATCAGCTACTTACGGAGTAGCATGAATGTGCCAGGTGAGTGCTGGGCTCGGAGGACCAGAAAGGGCAAACACTTCTCAGGATGGCCTGTGGTCCAGCAAGAATCACTAGGGAGAATTTGGAAGAAAGTGCAGAGACACCTCTACGATCAGAACAGGGGTGCTGACAATCCATGCAGCTATGCCTTTGCTCATTCAGTCATGCATTCATTCACTCATTCATTCATTCATTCAAGTACAAGATGCCCGTTTGAGCAAATCCGCAGCATGCCCTCCTGTAACAACATACTGTCCTCGAGGGCTGGGACCCTCTCTCTCTTGTTCCCTGCTGGATCCCCGGGCCCCCAACTGTGCCTGGCACACAGTAGGTGCTCAAGAAATATTTGCTGACTGAGTGAACTGCGTGAAGGAACTGTTTATCCAAGGGTGGCACCCACCCGCCCGTCTCCACCTGGGGCTCCCGCTACACAGGCAGACTCTGGGGCCTGCCTGAACCCCTCTAAGAGCCCCACCTGAGACTCTGCTCAGTGAACCAGCACCCAAGGCGCCCTCCAAAGTCTGACTTCAGCCCTGCCGGTGTTAGCCCCTTTTGGCACCCAAGGACAGACAACACTGCTTGAAGAAGTCAAGGTCCTTGGCCAAGGCCCATGACAGAGGAAGTAGCCACAGCAGGATTCGAATGCAGGCCTCCCGTCTGTACCACCCCTGTGTTTCCTCCATCCCCCGCCTGCCCCAGCCGACAGACGCCACTGAGGCGGCACCGACCCTTCCTCATGGTTCGGCTCAGAGGAGGGATTACATTTTCCCACCGATGGCACGGAGTTGTTGAAAATCCACGGGGCTCCACATTATACAGAGCTCTGACAGCCTGTTTCTTTTTCCAGCCCTCCCCCAAAAGGCCCTGGATTTATGCATGAGGAAAGGAAAAAAAATCTCCGGCGTAGGCTATGAAAAACCTCCAACTGTTGTTCCCTCACTTATAGAGCAGAACGCCTCTGATTAACCCTTTGTAGCCACTTCCTTCCTAATGAGCGGTGGCTGTTAATGACCCCCCCCCCACCCACACACCAAATATGCTTCCCTCATCAAGCAGCAACTCAGGGGCGGGAGGGAGGGCTCAGAGTGGCGTGTCCTGCGAGGTGGGTGGGGGAGCCACGTGGAAGCAAAGGAGTCTGGGATCTCTGTAGGCCAGGCCCACCTGCTCTCCTTGAAATTCCACCAGAGCCTGTCTTGCCATTCTAGGCAGGGGAACAGCCTGTGCAAAGGCCAGGAGGGGGAGGCTGGAAAGGGAGACCAGGTACAGTGAAGCACATGTGATTACCAACCACCACCACGTGCCAGGGGCTCTGCGGGGCGTTTTACACCTGTGACGAAGGAATTCTCGCTGTCGTATGACGATTCCCTTTTTTACAGATGGGGAAACTGAGGCTTAGGCAAAGTCACACAGCTAGCAGATGGGGGAGCGGGGATTTGCATCCAGGCTGACTCCACTGGGGAGGCCCTAAAAGGTCACACCACAGCCTCCACCTAGAGATAGGGAAACTGAGGCCCACAGCGGATGCTATGGAGAAGAGGTTGGCTCAAGGCCGCAGAGTTTGCACATGCACCTTAATCACTTTCTGAACACTTCCCAAAGGTGGGAACTGTCTCATGATCTTTAACGCTTCACACAGACTTTTGCAAACAGCAGGAGCTCAGTCAATGTCTGTCGCTCAGCTCTGAAGGTTATCAAGGTTGAGAACCGCATGGCCCCTAAATGCCCCAACTTTGAATTTAGAAACCCAAGTTCCAGGTCTGGATCTGTCACTGACTTGCTGCGTGACTTTCTGTAGGTCTCTTTCCTTCTCTGGACCTTGGCTTCCCCAACATGAAAAGGGTCGGACGGAATGATCTAGATGTTCTGACAATCAAAGCCCAGGAGCAGCTTTCGGAAGAGCTCTGCCAGAGTCCTAACCCTCGGTGACCTGTTTACACTGCTTCCAGGGCTCATAAAAAAACTTCTACGGACAATGAAACTCTGTTTACCCATCATCCACCAGGGCAGCTACCTTGGTACACTCTTTGAACTTAGCACCAGAGGTTCTAGAACCTTCCGGGTACTTCCTGCCAAGATGTCTGCAGAGGGTTGGGGAGGCAGCTGCCTCAACATAGCTCTACATCTATCCCTCCCCCTCCCTAGAGCAGAAGACAATTACCAGGAAGAAAGAACAGACTTCTAGCCACTAACTGAGGAATTACAGATGTTAAATTATAGGTGTGCCTAGGGAGGGGCCATTTCTAGAAATCAGGCTGGTGAGTGACAGGAATGTGGGCCACTGGGTAATCTCTGGCTTTGGCAGAAAGCAAATATTTGGATGCAGAGCCTGACGACACAGGGCTGGGAATTCAACAGACCGAGAAAAGCATCTTCAAATGCTGGGGATATGCCCCAGCACCGCGCTCCCGTGACAGGTCACAACTAGAATGACAATAAAGCACTGACTGTGTGTTGAGAGCCACTTGGGGCGCCCAACAAACGTGTCGTGTCATTCTCGTAACACCTTTGTCGGTAGACACGATTTGCTCCATTTTGTAGCCAAAGGAAAAAATGCTTTATCAGAGTCGAAAACTTGCCCAAAATTACATCAGGAGTCAAAGGTTATTTTACCTGAAAGTTAGGAAATTCCAAAGCCCTACCGATGTCTTGGCTTCTCTCAGAGTCTGTCAGCTAAGGCCACGTGGTTATTGAGGGCCTCGCAGGGACCTCAAGTCACATCTCTTGGCTCCCATGTTGGACTCTTACATTCACACGTCAGTGGTTCTCAACTGCGGGCGATTTTGCCCCCAAGGGACATTTGGTCAAGTCTGGAAACACTGTATAGAGGCCAGGGGTGCTGCTCAACATCCCACAATTCACAGGACAGCCCCCACCACAGAGAATGATCCAGCCCCAAGGGTCAATGTGGCCGTGATGTGAAACCCTGGTCTACATCATGGTGCCTCTCAGGGAAGGCACACCAGGTCCCTCCACCCATGGCCTTGATTGGGAGGGACAAGAAATAAGGCATCAGCGGACCTGGGCTGGAGTCCAGGTTGTAAACTGGGTGACTTTGGGCAAGTCCTATCTTCTCCCCAAGCCTCGGTTTTATCATCTGTAAAACAGGGATGACAAAAACACCACCACGAGGGTGTGATAAAGACAGTGTGCTTTGTTCGGTGGCTGGCACGTGGGAAGTGCTCAAGAAGTGTTACTCTATAAGCCTTAATTTCCCCACCTGTGAAATGGGACAATAGCCTCTGCCTTGGAGTGATGCTCAAGCTTTCTTCCTCCCACACTGTTACACAGACGTCCCGTTTTCCCAGATGGCTTCGCTACAAGGTGCTAACAGCCTGGAGCGGAGGCAGCCATTCAGAGCTGCTGAACCAGCAGTAGACTTGGTGTGCACGAGAAATAAACATTTTATGTTGAGCTGCTGAGAGCTGGCAGTTTGTTACCGCAGCATGACCTGCCCTAACCTGACTAACATGTGAAGATTATAGGAGCATAAGGGCAGCTAATATTTATTACACACTTTCTAGTTCTAAGCGCTGTGCTATGTGCTTCACAAGGAAACCAAGGCTCACAGAAGTCAAGTCACCTGTCTCAGGTCCCATGACTTGTTAGTGGCAAAGCTGGGATTCAAACTCAGATCTGCCTGAAGGGAGAGCAAAGCTCTCTTAACTGGATTGACCTAATTCCACCTGTACCTTTTTTTTTCTCAATCAGGAAAAAGCAGCCAAGGACAGCAAATCTGTTTAAAAGCCAAAAGTAAAAACTGTCCACAAACCTTGCAATGTTTAACTCCTGGCAGTAAGTTCTGTTTTAGGATCCTCCTTTCCGTGGAGTGGGGCAGTCTGAATGTACTCCCCTGGCCTAGACATTGATGTTGGAGGAAAGCCACTCTCGCATACGACGCTCCCAAATCGGTGCTGAGAGTTCGCTGCTGTGTATGGCTCAGCCTTTATGATGAATGTTTGATGAGTTAAATGTGGGTGATGAGCACTTAGGATCCAAGAAATGGATTCCATCCCATGCCAGGAGATTCACGCCAACTCCTAAAAGGGTGCATTGCTCAAAAGCCTCTGGGACCCTAAACCAAGGCTGGCTGAGCAGCCTCCTTTATGAGCAAGAACCCGGAGGCAAGAAAAGCCTCCAGAGGGAACCCTGAAAGCTACCCCATTACAGACCTTGGGCAAGTCACTTGAGTTCTTCCCACTTCAATTCACTCATCTGTGAGAAGGAGTAAGAAATACTCCCTAGCCACTCTCAGACTGTTGCTTGCAGTAGGTATAAAAGAGAAGAAACTGGTATTCATCGTCTATTGCTGCGTAACAAATAGTCCCAAAATGTAGTGGCCTGAAACGACAACCATTTGTTATCTCTCCCAGTTTCTGGAAGTCAGGGGTCTAGGAGGGGCTGAGCTGAGTGGTCCTGGCTCACGGTGCCTCATGAGGTTGGACTCGAGCTGTTGGCCACAGAGGCAGCCTCACCCGCAGGCTGAAGGATCCGCTTCCAAGCCCACTCACGTGGCTGGTGGCAGGTCTCACCTCCTTGCCACGTGGGCCTCTCTACGGGGCTGCCAAGCATCCTCCAGGCATGGCAGCTGGCTTACCCCAGATTCCCCCAGAGCACATGCTCCAGGAAAGGGAAAGCGTAAACCAAGGGGGCAGCCGCAGGGTCTTTGGAACTTGACCTCAGACGTGACACTGCGACTTCTGGCTGGATTCATTCGGTCACACACGCAAGCCCACTTGGACTGGTGGGGGAGGCAACTTCACCACGCTGAACATCAGAAGGCAAGAATCCGTGTGGGCCACTCTGAGGCTGCCTATGTGTGCTTGAACGTGTCCTGCCCACTATTAAGCACTAATCCAAGAACAACGATGATGATGATGACAGTAACCATCTGCTGAGATCTTCCTATGCGCCAAGCACTGTGCTCTGTTCCACGGCCATCACCTCAATATAACCTCCATCACAGCCGGGGGGTGAAGTAAGATCATCGTCCCCATCTTACAGAAGACAAGGCATCAAGAGATGAGGGAGCCTGCCCAAAGTCACATAGCAGCTGAGAGGCAGAGCCGGGATTCAAACCCGTGACTCTGGACTCTCTTAACTGACCGCGGGGTGCTGGACCTGGCCTGCCCTGGCTGCCCAGAGACAACCGTGAATAGCTCAGGAGTCCGCTGTGAGCCTGATGGTTAACACAGCCATTACATTATAGAAATGCACAATTAGGGGCGCCTGGGTGGCTCAGTCAGTTAAGCATCTGCCTTCAGCTCAGGTCATGATCTCAGGGTCCTGGGATCGAGCCCTGTGTCCGCCCGGCTCCCTGCTCAACGGGGAGCCTGCTTCTCCCCCGCCCCCTCTTGCTCTCGCTCTTGCTCTTTCTCAAATAAGTAAATAATCTTTAAAAAACAAATTAATTAAATGAACGCACAATTAAACTAATCCCATCAAAAGCAAGGGTAACAAATATTCGAATCTTATCATTCCCTAATTACCGCCTTCTACTATTACCTGTGGTCCCGAGGTCACGGATGTAGGTATTGAGTTTGTGTGGCTCAAGGACTACATAACAATTTCGCACTGCGTGTCCTTTCCCAGCTCTGTGTGCGCTGACGGCGAGTCGGAAGCTTGCCATTGACCCCGCTGGGAGGATTTACACCATGGGGATGGGCAGATGCTCCAAATCAGGGCTTCCCCCCTGCCAAAGACCCAGATGTACAGCATCTACCAGCAAACCACTGTAACTAACTCAATACACCACTTCCTCTCCTAGGGAATTATCTTGATGACTCCTTGCTAAAGACCCCATTCTTCATGAGACCCCCAAATATAACATTTCCTCCTGTGATATGTATCAATCCAGATTTCCTTCCTGAGATGTTTGACTTCCTGATGAGGAAGCGGGTGGCGCTTGTCCGAACAAAACATCTGAGATTTGAAAATGCTGAAAGAGAGAGAAAAAGGGAGAGTCCCAGAGGGGGCCCCCCGGGGTGTGTTTAAGAAAGGGGCGTGTTTAAACCTCAGGGACCACACAGAAATCCAGACAAGGGAACGCAAGCGGGACCCACCTCTGCAGGCACTCCTGATAGCGGAAAATGGGAAACGACCCACATGTCCAGCCAGAGGGGTTAATAAATCATGCAGCGTGCTGCATGGCCATGAACAATGTTTGTTGTTGTTGTTTTTTTTTTCCTAAAGATATGTAAAACTGCTACGTTTTTGAAAGGTCAGAAAGACATGGGAGATTGGCAATTTGGTTTGAGGGAAGGAGGAAAAAAGACAGGAAGGAAATGCATTCGAATGCCAAGAGTGGTTCTCACTGCCGTTAGAATAATGGGTGGATTTTGTTTTCGCTCAGTTTTTCTATACTTTCCAAAGAGGAGATAAGCACACCCCACTTTCTTAGTTGGGGGGAGGGCAGCGGAGACTGCATGTCTCTCCAGGTCTCCCCCAGAGGCCCAGGCCCCGGCCCCGGCCCAGCCTCTGGCCCCGGCTGGATCCATGAAGGGGCCATTGTTCTCAGGGTGACATCATTCTGTTGCCTGGAGGGTGAAAAGGAGCCCTGAGATTGGGTGCGGCCAGGCCAGCCCAAGAGAAAGTGGCCCGGCCACTCCACGCTGGCCTCTGGGGCTGCAGTGAAATCCAACACACCAGCTGGATGCCCTAAGGGCTAGCCTGGGAGCAGGACACCTGACAGAGCTCTGGACGTGCCCTGGTAGGCAGCACTTGGCACCAACCTCGGGAGATGGAGAAAGGGGTCGTGGCAGCTGGACCCTACTCCCCTAAAGGCCAGTCTCAGGAAAAATGTAACAACCTATACCTGGCAAACAGTAAGCGCTCAATAAGTGGTAGCAGCAGAGGTGAAGAGAGCCAGAGGAGTGCTCCAGGCAGAGGGAACCAGGAGGGCAAAGGCCCTGGGTCCTGGAAAGAACTCCAGACCTCCCTGGGCTGGACTTCTGGTGTCCACTCTTAGAAGGTTGTGTAGCCGGCCTCAGTTTACCCCTCTGCAAGATGGAGATGGCGCCACAAGGGGAACACAAAAATAAAGGAGAGGGGATTTCAGGAAGGCAGACACAATGTCGCAGGCCTTGCCTTCTGGTGGAGGACACAGAACAAACGAGTGAGAAGAAGGAAGCACAACTGAGATCAGTAGCAAGAAGACATTAATGGGGGGGCGGTGCAGAGCAGAGAAACATGGCGGGGGTTCTCCCCCAGCCTCGGCTGTCAGGAAGCCTCTGTGTGGAGGGGAAGAGAGAGGGAAGAGCATTCCAGGCAGAGGGAATGGTGAGGGCAAGCCCTCTGGGTCCGAAAGGAGCTGGCATTGACTAAAGAAGAGCAGGAGGTCAGAGTGGCAGGAGTAGAACGAGCATGGAGGACAGCAGTAAGAGCTGAGGTTGAGAGGGAAAGAGAGCCAGATCTCGCACGGCCCTGAGGGCCACGGTAAGAGGCTTTCTAAGTCTGGGATGAGGCAGGGGAATGACTTGACCCCTTGGGTGGCTGGATGGAGGATGGACTGGAGGGAAGGGCCCGGAATGAGGACAGTGGTAGGTTGACTAATGACCTCCAAAAAGATCCGTCCACATCCTGACCCTGGCACCTGTGAATGTGACTTTACTTGGAAGAAAGGTCTTCGCAGATATAATGAAGTTAAGAATCTCAAGGTGAGATCATGCTGGATTATCTAGTGGGCCCTAAATCCAATGACAGGTGTCCTTATAAGAGACAGAAGACAAGGCCATGTGAAGACAGAGCCAGGGACTGGAGTGACGCAGCCACAGGCCAAGGAGCACCTGGAGCCACCAGAAGCTGCAAGGGGCAGAAAGGCCTGACCACACCTGGACTGGGGGCTTCTGACTTCCCACTGTTTCAGCCACCAGGTCTGTGGTCATTTATTAAAGCAGCCTGAACAAACTGATACGAAAAAAGCATTGATGAAATCGGGGCTTCTGAAGACGAGAGCCACAAACATCCCTTTCCTTTCAAAATCCCTGCCACTTGCTAAAAAAAGGGTGTGTGTGCCTGTGTGCGTGTGTGTGTGCGTGGAGTGGGGAGACGCTGGGCCCTGCTGAATATTTTAAGCATCCACTTCACTCCATAATTGACACAGAACCAAGTACTCCCACTCAGCCTCGGCTGGAGGACTGAACACACAGCCCGGGTTCCAGTGTTCACACGGTGGAGCCCCCAGTGCAGGGCACGGCTGTGGGCCCCGCAAGACAGACCCACGCCACAGCGCTGGAGTCCTGGCCTCACCCACCCACTCCGGCTGTGTGACCCCAGGCCTGTGACTTGACCTCTCTGTGCTTCAGATTTCTCATCCATGAAACATGGGGCTATCCCCCCCATTTCCCTCAGGGACACCAGTTTCTGGCAAGTAGCAGGTGCTCGATGGATGTCAGATCCCTGCCCTTCCTTCTTCCCCCGACTCTGGTGACAGGGGAAATACTCAGGCTATGGTGACCGTCCTCCAAACCAAATTATATACAACCAGTTCTCAGCCGGGGACCCGGGGTAGGGGGGCGGTTTTGCTCGCAGGGGACACTGGGCAGCATCCGGAGACATTTTTGGTTGTCATGACTGGAAGGGTGCTCCTGGCACCTCCTGGGGAGAGGCCAGGGAGGATCCTACAATACACGGGACAGCGCCCTCCCCGCCAAAGAATTATCTGGCCCAAGACATCCACGGTGGTGAGACTGAGAAACTCTGGTATACAGCAGCAGTTTGATGGTAAGGCCTGGTCTTTGCTATTTCGAGATCATTCCCTGGCTTCCAGCACGTGCGTCATGTAGTCGTGTGCTGCTGTGTTTTATTACCTGCCCCCTGGAAAGTACCTTTAGGGAGGCAAGAACTGTGTCTATGTGCTTGCAGCCCCCCCACCCAAGGCACCCTTGGGACACGCTCAACCCATTCAGGTGCGCTGAAAACGCACGGGAATGAAGATACACAGGTAATACACACCTCGTGTTTAGCACAGGGCCTGGCCCACGGGAAATGCCCGTGGAAGGCCGGCCAGACTCTTACTGTCTTCCCTTAGGCAACCGGTCTGGCCACCTGGGCAGGTGGGACTTAGATCCACAGAGTCCGAGCCCCAGCCCCTGAGCCCCCACAGTGACTGGCGATGCTTACTCATGAAGCACTTCCTGTGTGCTGGGCGCTTAACAGGTGTCAGGGGGCTGCTGGTTCTTACTCAGTCCTACTGCACCACCCACCAGACAGGTCCTAGGCGAAAACCCATTTTACAGATAAGGACACGGAAGCTAAAAGAGGTGATTTAACGTGCCCAAGGTCACTTGGCCAGCACATGGAGGACCTGAGACCCGATCTCGAGTCTGTCCCGTTCCAGAGCCCTCTGGGGAGCATTCCATGACCCTGGAGACCCCCACTTCCCGCTTTTATTCCAGCCTCGGCCTCTGTGGCACTGCCATTGTTCCTGGGTTCTGGAACGCTCTGTCTGGCCTCCACTTGGAGTCCATCTTAGTCTGCTGGGCTTCCTTCTCAGGCTCACGGGGCTGCAGTACAAACGTGCCTCTTCCTGCCTTTGTCACTCAGAGACAATGTGTTTGTTTTTCCTTCTTTCCCCCTTTTATTCCTTGGACGCAGAGGCAAGCCATTAGCAAATTATTTCAAGGCTGGCTTTAGAAAACATTTCAGGGCACGCCTTTGACGGTTACTTTATGCCTGTGATAGATTCTTCCACGGTGCTCTGAGTAAATACGAGCCCGAGGCAGGACTTGGAACGGAGCGGACTTTTTGGATAAATCACGTACAAGTCCAAGTCGTCAAGATCAAAAGCCCGCTCCCCTCCCCACCCCAGCACGGATACTCCCCTTGTCCCCAAACTCTTAGGTAATTGTGGCTTTGCAAAGTTTCCTCCTATAAAACAAATATTTAAGTGAGGCCCCCAAGTAAAAGGGGGCGTGTGTGGACTTTCCAGTTCACTGGGAATCTCTGAAGGAACGGCTGGAGAGAAGAGGTCTGGTTGTCGCAGCGGCGGACTTTGAAGGCACGCGTAACAACATGCTAGGCACGGCTGCACGTGTCCCACATTCACGGGCACATCTGTGCCCGTGAATAATAATAATGGGGGAATGGCAACGCGGAGTGATGATAATCCCCATTTCTCAGATGAGGACGCTGAGGTTTCCCCCATCCCGCCGAGCCCGAACATCATGGTATCCAACGGGGAGAAGGCGTTTACAAGCGCGTGCGTCCTCTGTAGCCAGCACTGCGCCGGGCGTTCGTTTCAACCTCCACACGATGCCGTGGTTCACCCCATTTCACAGAAGAGGAAACTGAGGCCTCCCAATGGGTCAAAATCCCTCGACCAGGACATGGCAGAGTCTGATTCAAGCCCTCAACCCCAAGGCCAGCTGGTGCTCCCCACTCAGTAGATGCCAAATGCTAAATTCTGGGCAGGGACCGAGGCCCGGAGTTACTTAGCACGTACTTACGCAGCTACAGGCGCTCTGACACAACAGTGAGCAGAGAAGGCAAGGCCCCTGCGCAGCCTAACTTAATTCATTCCTCCACCAAGCTGGGGAGGCAGGCCACACAGCAGCTGACACATGAGCAGGGCAACATGGCCGGGTGGATTCGAGCCAGTGCCCAGGGTCCCACGGCTCTGAGGGCGAGAGAGAGCTGAACACTACCAAACCCCATGCCCTTAACTGCGCTGCCATAGAGGGGACGAGAGGGACATTCGTAGAGACAGAAACAAAGAGAGAGACACGGAGAGATGTGCACATAGAGACAGAAATAGATATAGAGACAGAGAGACAGAAAGAATGAATAAGAGGCCCTCTCTCCCTGGCCCAAGAAACCCCTTCCAGAGGTTGGTTTGGAGGAACTGTCTTATAAATTCAGGCCCCATGGATTTTTCCAGGGCTAGAAAGCAGCACAGACCCACAAGAGAACATGTCACATTAATGAGACCCACGTGTTTGCATCGGACTGTTCTACTTTGCTGTGTGACCCTGGGAGAGTCACCACACCTCTCTGGGGATGCTGAGTCCCTGCACCTGTCAGGGCAGCTGCGAGCTTTCAGTGACCACAAGTGTGCAGAGGGCCGGCTCAGCGCCCGGTGGACCCCGTGGCTCCAACCCTCAAAGCTGGGGCCCATCATGACCATCAGCACATTATCACCGTGCTGAGCCCAGAGAAGGAGTTGGCCTAGCCCGTCACCTGCCTTTGGGCTCTTTTGAGCTGGGCTGACACTGTCAGGTGGCAGAAGGTTCCTCTGTGAAAACAGTAAGCCCTCTCTTTGAGTTCAGCCCTGGTCAGTGAGCTGGGCTTCCCTGAAGTTATCGGGGAGGTCTGGAGAGAAAAAAGGAGGAGCTTAGCTGGAGAGAGCCTGGACTGGGGTGGGGGTGGGGTTCCAAAGCCTGGGATCCTGGCCCTGGTTTTGCCATTCACTCACTGTTCTTCCCCAGGGAGCTGCCTTTCCCTCTCTGGGCCCAGTCCTGCCTCTCTAAATCATCAGTGAGTTCCTTGAGACCGATTCTATACCATCCCCTAGCAGGACGCAAGCCAAGTTTTTAACCATTAGAATAGTCATTGCACCCTGCTCTCCCAAACCCCATTGCGCTTGGCCAAGTGAGAGAGGACAGAGCCCCCCAGGACCCACGTCAAGCCCCAGGTTCGCAGCCCAGCAGGTGAACCTGCCCACCCCCTCGGGTCTCCTTGGATACTCGGAGGCGACTTTGCAATTTCGCTTGACGACAAGATAACAAAAGCTACAACTCAACACACACATGACATGGACACTTGGCCATCCTGGGAGGGTCAGAGGAGATGAAGCAGGTGCCAACTAATCCTCCCCTAAAAATAGGGGAGCACAAGCATTCGTGTCTGGGGCCAGAGTGTTGGCGCTTCCAGATAAATCAACTGGCACAGCAAGCCCGACTCACGTGCCGGCCCCATCCTCAGAGGTGGAATACACTTCCTGACCGCTTCAGGAGACAGAGTAACTGCACCGTCTGGGGAATCACCCCCGATGCCTCTTTTCCCAGGCATGGGGAACAGGAAACAGCTGGGGCTTGATTGACAATGATTCTGGAAGAAGCAACTTCCCTGGTTGGATCTTTGGGGACCCCCTCCCCCACTCCAGGGGCGCACTGGAGGGGAGGAGTTTTTACGGTTGCTTTAATACTTAAAAACAAAACAAAAAACAAAAACGTAATAAGCTTACAAGGTCTGGTGGCTCCGAGTCTGTCTGCCTTTTCCTCAGGGAAGAAAATCTCTGTTGGCTGCGGGCAGAGAAGCGACGGAAAGATTCCCGACTGCGGGAGGCGAGGTGTCGGAAGGAGGAGGTGCGCTTGAAGGGGGTCCGGCTGGCGGGCTCCCCGCTCGTCCGCTCGTGGCCCACCGTGGTGGTCACTAAGTTGAGGGCCTCCTGGAAGGACCTCCTCACTGTGCCCATCCACTGGGTCATGTGGGTTTGGGCCACCGTGAGTTTGTCTCCCAGGTAATCCATGGGGCCGGAGGAGGGGAGGAAGGAGGTGAGCGAGGGACAAAGCAATTTCGCACTGCCAGGGTCCACTCCCTCTTTCTACTTTCTGCTCCTGCAAGTTCTGGGCTTGCTTGGAGAGAAAACCTGGCAGCCCTCTTCAGCCAAACCGGGAGGAAATCACCATTGCGGAGCCAGCAGCCCGCGGCACCTGCGGGTCTCGCAGAGAATTCAGAGGCAGGTCACCGTCGGGCCGGGAGTCCACCCGCCCGAGTTGTAAAGTCAACACGCTGGGCGGTCCCCACTGCAGCCCCGGCGGCGCTCACGGGCTGCATCGGCTGTGACCGGGATCTTGGGGAAATCGAGCAGCACTCGCTCCCGGGTGTGACAGTCCCCGCAAGGTGGGGGAGGAAGATGAGGTGGCCCTGGGCACCCTGGTGCTCACCGTCCCTCAGGGAGGCGGCCCCTCCCGGGCGCACACAGGAAGGACCCGGCGGGCAGGCTGCCACCTGCCGCAGCCCCCAGCTGGACCCGGCTCACCTGACCCATGCCACGCAGGTTTTTCGTCCTCTGGCCAGAGACTCTAAACCTGTCGGCCGGCAGGCAGCGTGCTCACTTCCGGAGGCAGCCACCAGGGCCCCCGGGTCTCCTGGCTCGGCGGCCCAGGATGACATCAGTCCCCGTCTTAGCGAGGGGCTTCGCTGCCCAGGAATGCAGGAGGGGCCTCGGGGAGGCGGCCGCCCAGGGAGCTGACGTTCGCCCCCATTTTTTTTTTCCTCCCCCAAGTCCCAACTCGCTCACCGTCCCTCGGGGCTGACGGCGACTTCCCGTGCCAACAGCCTACCCGCCCTGTGCCCTCACCGCGGGCTGCACGTGCGTGCACTCGGGCTCGGGGATCTGGCAGCCCCGGGAGGGTCGGAACAGTTGGGAAACTGCCTCCCGGGTGACAGGCGGCATCTCGGGACCTCCTCGGCATCTCAGCTGTCAGTCTGTCTCCCTCTGCCGGCCTGTTTCTCGGTCAGGTTTTCTGTTCCCTCCCCATGTCTCAATTTCCACTTGTTTGTCCCTAAGCTTGTCTGTCTGTCTGTGTCTCTCTCCCCTTTCCAGCCTCCTCTCCCTCCCTCCCTGGAAAGCAACACCCAGCCAGGTGAAACAGCCCGGAGGTCCCCCAAGGAAGGAACTGGGCCGGGCTGTACTGGAGTGCAGGAGGGGTTGCCATGGCAACCCCGGGCACAGCATCTGCCCCATCCCGGGCGGGGGGGGGGGGTGGGGAGGGCTGGGCACAGGGAGCAATGGGAATGATTCATGGTTTACACTGGGTCACATGAGCTCCTGGGTTTTAACTCTTGTGGAGCTAGAGTAGTTGGCACAGGGGGGGTGGGACTGGGGGGGCAGACAAGACAGCAGCTTCTGAGACAGGACAAGGTGCTTGTCAGGAAGGGTCAGCAGCAGCTGGATAACAAAGGGGAGGCACACTTGTTGAAGGAGTTTTTTCCCTCTGGCAGGGATCCACGCCCCTGTTCTACAGGTGAGGAAATGCAGGCTCAGAGACGTGGATTCACTCACCCAAGGTCACACAGCAAAGATACTACTGGGGCATGGATGGAGGCCGCTCTGAACCCCGTTTTCTGGATCTGACATGGCACCTGGCCTGGAGTTGGAGTTCAGTAAATATTTATTGTTCGAACGCTGAGTCCAAGACCGAAACCTTGATAGGTCTGACGACATCCCAAACGCCTTCCCCCACCCACGGGACCTCAGTTTTGAACAAATATTTGCTCCCTAGATGTTGATCAAAGGGCCTTGCTTGAGAAGGTTTTCCATGAAGGCATTTCTGACGACGCAGCTGACCCAGATCTCTTTCTACTCTGGATTTCCAGTCCTTATGGCTGTTCATTCATTCGTCCATTCACTCATTCACTTCAGTGTTCAGAGAGTACCTACTCTGGGCCAGGCACAGGGTACAGAGACTAAGAATGGGCCCTGCCACTGAGGCAGGCAGCTATGACGGTGGCTAATATTCACTGACAGTAAAACCGAGTCCCCAGCGCCATTCTAAGTGTTCATGGGAATCAGCTCGTGAATCTTCACATGAACCCATTTGACGGAGGAGGAAGCTGAGGCTCAGAAAGGTAAAGTCATCTGCCACGGTCATTCAATGTGGTAGGCGCTCCAAGATGGCCCCCAATCCTCCTCACCCCTGTTATTCACACCCTGGCCTGGTCCCCTCAGAGTTGGGTCTCTGAGCCCAAGAAAATCAGGCAGGAATGATAGGGTGTGACTTCCAAAGCTAGGTCACAGAAAGTTATCAGTTTCCACTCTGCTCTCTCAGATGGTGCTGGGGGGAAGCCAGCCACCGTGTTAGGAGGACGCGCAAGCCGTCCTACGGACAGAACTCTGTGGAGGGAATCAAGCCCCCAGCCCGCAGCCAGCACCCACGTGCCTGTGAGTGAACCACTTCGGAAGTCGATTCCAAATCCCCAGTCAGATGACTGCTACCCTTGACTAGCACCTAATGAGGCTGTCTGAACCAGAGCCACCCCGCCCAACTGCTCCCAAATTCTGGACTCACAGAAACCCCATGAGATACAAATGCCCAGAGGCAGGGCGGTATCTGACTCATCAGGAAACCAAGGGCTGGTGCAGAATGAGTGAGGGGGGGAAAGAGGCTGACAAGGGGCTCTTGCAACAGCCTGCAGATCCTATATGTTAGGAAGCATTACCCCATTATAGAGACAAGGAAACACGCATCGGGCACACATTCCACCTCCATACGTGTCTCCGGCCCTGCCCGCCACCCCCTATGCTCTCCAGGGTCCCAGGGCTTCTGGTCTCCAAAGTTTGCCCAATTCCTCACATGGAGTGACCATGGTCAGCACCCTGTGGCAGGCAGGCCACTTCACGGCCCTGCTCCCTCCCTCAGCGGGCTAGGAATGGCCAGCGTGGGGGCAGACACGAGAAACAGCCGAGTCCTTCCCACCGGGCTCCAGAAAAGCCACACCAGAAATACCTAAAGAGCTGGAAAAGGACACAGCTCTTTAATGGACCATCTGGACACAGAGGTGGGAAATCTGGGAAACTTCAGGAGGGAAAAAAAAATGCTAAATCAGGGGAGCCTGGGTGACTCAGTCGTTAGGCGTCTGTCTTCGGCTCAGGTCGTGGTCCCAGGGTCCTGTATCGAGCCCCGCACTGGGCTCCCTGCTCAGCAGGAAGCCTGCTTCTCCCTCTCCCACTCCCCCTGCTTGTGCTCCCTCTCTCACTGTGTCTCGGTCAAATAAATAAATAAAATCTTTTTAAAAAATGCTAAATCAAAGCAGGATATAAATCACCTTAAAGTGATAATACCCAGTGTTGCCCCAGCTGTGACGAACAGGACACTTTTATCTGTAGCAGACGGAAATGGAAATTGGTATATAATTCCAAAGGGAATTTAACACCCAAGATCAAAAGTCTCAAAAACAATGGCCTGCCAGGTAGTGACCTACATGTGGAAGCGTGCTATCTACAACTTACTTCGCTACGCAGCAAAAAAAAAAAAAAAAAGGTGTACTAAGGAATGGATGGATGGCTAGACTTTTATAAAGCAAATTTAGCAAAATGGTAGCAATTACAGAATCTAGCTGGTGAGTACGTTTGAAAATTATGATAAAAGATTCGGGTGGGAGGATGTGCCTGCCTTTTGACCCTGTGGTTTATGATCCAATCCCATGCCCAGAAACCCATCTTTGGAAACGAGAAGGATCTACACAAACATTTTGCTAGAAGGATGCTTATTCCAGTCATAGATGAGATTTCTGAAAAATTAGTAGGAGCCTAATTTTCCAACAAAAGGGGACCTTGTTCAGTGCTGTGCTGAGCCATACTGATGTGAAAGCCAAAAGGAAAAAGTCAGTAATACTGATCCTGTCTTGATTTATAATGTTAATAGTTTGTTCATCATGGATTTTTATATTAATTTTAATTTTTTTTTAAAGATTTTATTTATTTATTTGAGAGAGAGGATGAGAGGAAAGAGAGAGCACATGAGAGGGGGAAGGGTCAGAGGGAGAAGCAGACTCCCTGCCGAGCAGGGAGCCCGATGCACGGGACTCGATCCCGGGACTCCAGGATCATGACCTGAGCCGAAGGCAGTGGCTTAACCAACTGAGCCACCCAGGCACCCTAATTTTATTTTTTAAAAATACCACATTAAGAGGTGCCTGGGTGGCTCAGTGGTTAAGCATCCAACTCTTGATTTTGGCTCAGGTCATGATCTCAGGGTCGTGGGATCAAGCCCTGCGTTGGGCTCCATGCTCAGCGGGGAGTCTGCTTGTCCCTCTCCCTCTGCCCCTCCCCCAATCTCTTTCTCTCTCTCTCTCTCTCTCTCAAAAAATTTTTTAAAAAAATCTAAAAACAATAGCACATTAAAACCTCATTTATCTTGATTACTGATTTTTTTTCTGTGCCTCCTTAAATTTTGCACTATAGGCATGTACCTCAGTCCCCTTACCCTGGCCCCAGCCCTGGATTTGCTAAAACAATACAGTATCCCAGTTAAGGACCTGGAGCCCTGCCTCTAGCTCTTATTAGCTGTGTGACGCTGAGTAAGTTACTTAACCTCTCTGATATTAAGAGATGAAGTCATCCAACTCATCACTGCTGTTGACACCATTGGCACCACTTCCTGTGTGCTGGGCATTGTGTTAGATCATTGCATGATACCATCTGCCCCCCCCAACAATGAAATGAGGTCTGGCCTATGATTATCACCCCAACTGTACAGATGGAAAAACTGAGGCACAGGGAAGTTCAGTGACCAGCCCATGGGCACACAGCTATTGAGTGGCGGAGTTTGCTCCCCCCCCCCCTCCGGCCCCACACCTTCGACGAGGCGGAGGATGTGGTGGCCCCGCCAGATCAGTCTGGATGGGGGACATGCGTCCAGGAGAGCAGAGGAGAGCAAGTAGCAGGCAGGACTCCGCAGTCGCACCTCCTTCCATCCGGGAAGAGTGGTACGGAAGTGAGCTGAAAAGCCAGATTGCCTGCCTGCTCCCTCCTGGCTCCCTCTAGGTACAGTGTGGTCTGAAAGTGTGACTATAAAAAGCGTCGCTCCCTGAAAACTGGGACAGCACAAGCACTTTCCCCCCAGAGGGCTCTTTCTGCAAACTCTTCTGTTCTCTCCAGGAAAACTCCTGGGACGTTGCTGGGCATCAAAAAGGAAAGAAAGCCATCTCCTTACATAATGAATCCCTAAAACGCTGCAGACGCTGCGAAGATCCAGGAAACGAATGGGAATTTGACCCACGATGTGAGGTGGGACCTAGAGATCATCAGTTCCAGACAAGCGTGTGCAGTTCCCAGAATGAGAATGTCGGTCATTCATTCAGTCGACAAATGCTCCCTGTGCAGCGACTTTGTGGGAGCTCTGTGGGGGCCCAGACGGGACCGAGAGTCCCTGAGGAGCTCAGGGTAGCTTGCTCTTCTCAGTCATTAAGGAGGTGGGAGGGCATTCCAACAGACCACCTCAAATTTGAAGCTACATTTTCTCCCAAGAATCTGATGTAAACGTGCACGCTCTAGAGAATTCCTCAGGTAGAAGAAGAAGCCAGAAAAGACATGAACAATTGCAACACAAGTGCCAAGGGCTGTGATGGCCAAATGTGTAACATGCTGTGGGAATACAACAGGGCTCCCAGACGGGTGGGATGTTGAGAAAACAAGAGCAAAGAGAAGATGATCATTTATCTGCAATTGGGAGAAGGTACCTGCGTGGGGTTTTGAAGGATGAATAGGAGCCCGCCAAGAAGGGTGAAATGAAGACCAATAGATGCAAAGGCCAGGGGGCATGACCATATTCAGTCTTACCTCTGGGCTCTTGCACTTGCTGTAGCCCTGCCTAAACCTGCCTCCCCTATTCTCCCATCTCTCCTGGACCTTCCCCCACCCCAAGACCACCATCAGCAACTTCCGCCTTTTCCATAGCAGCCCCAGGAAGTCTCACTTATCTGAACCTCTGCACATCCTGCTTCCCAAAACACCGCACATACCGGGCCTAGAAGTACGCCCATATCACACTGCTGTGGACAGTAGTGCGGTGGAAATTGCAGCAACCATGAATTGAGGATTTACTACGTGCCAGGAACTAGCTACCCACACATCTCATCTCACGTAACTCTCACAACAACCCTGTAGGGTGATTCCTGATATTAATTATTCTCATTTTGCAAAGAAGGACAGTGAGGTTTAAAGAGCCAAAGGGACTTGCTCACGGTCACCGAAGTGGCTAGTGGGGCTCTGGGACTTGAACCCAGGCATGTCTGATTCTAAAGCCCTCCCCAGAGTGGAAGCCAGACTCTACCCATACCTCTAGGACCCCTTAAAATGGCCAATTCTGCCCCGAGCCCTGTGGCATGAGGGTGGTGACTATTCCACATGGTTCTCTGGGTTGTCCCCAGACCTCCTGGGGTCAAGAAACAGGTGCAGGCTACTGGGTATTTACCCCAAAGATACAAAAGTAGGGATCCGAAGGGGTACGTGCACCCCGATGTTTATAGCAGCAATGTCCACAATAGCCAAACTGTGGAAAGAGCCAAGATGTCCATCAACAGATGAATGGAT
>NC_138381.1:64880488-64929019 GCF_054177405.1 Leptonychotes weddellii
GAACACACGCTCTGCTAGGGCAGAGACTTTGCTTTTCTAGTTCCACGCTAATGCTCAGGGCCGAGACCAGCATCTGGCACACAGAAGACAGAGCCTGATGGCCAGGGGCCCAGGAGATGCTGGACAAATGCTTGCTGGCTAAAGCACGTCAACAGCACAGACTCGGCAGTGGGACTCACCTCTCAACCCCTCACTGCAGAAAACGCACTTCAAAGCCGAAATTCTGTAACTGAGCTACAGCGGCTGAAAGTCTCGTGGAGACCGTGTGTAGGAACACAATCCACTGTATTACCCCGTAGCCATGGCAACTGAAATCTTCAAGTACGCTTCTCTCTCGCTTCAACTTTTTATGCAGAAATTTCTAAAGGAAATGTTCCGATTCCTTTCTCTGGTGACATTCTACGGAATAGACATCCTCCTTTGGCTCCCAGAAGAAAAAATGCAAAATGTCAGATTCCTACGAGATAAACCGGTTTGCAAAGAAAGATGATTTTCATTTTCAAAGATGTGAGTCTAATTCTGAGCGCAGGAACAAAATCCTGGTAATAAACGCTACGAGAAGCAGAAGAGCATTATTGTTTGTGATCAAGCACTTTAACCTTGGTGAGTTCACTTAGCCATTCAACAAATATTCACTGAATGCCTACTGTGTGCCAGGCCCTGTGCTGGACTCTGGGGGTACAGCAAGTGGGTGAGACAGAGGAACATCTCCCCACCCTCGTGGAGCCTCGGGTCCAAAGGGATAGACAGCCGGCGGAAGAGCATTCCCAGCAAGGAAGAGCAGCGAGTAACATGGTAGAGGGGAAAGGACCGAACTGTGGGATCAGGCACATCTATCCATCATTGGCTGTGTGACCCTGGGCAGGACACCACCCCTCTCTGAGCCCGTGATAAAAAGGCAGTGACAATAATTTTTGATGGGGGTGCTACAGGAATCCAATGAGATGACAAAAAAAGGGCCTTGTGTGGTGTCTGGTATACAGCAAGCACTCAGTAACGAGTAATCCCTTTTGCCTTCCAGAGGAAGAGGGAGCCAGCCCCTGGTGGTCTCTCCCACAGGGGCCTTAGGAAGGTTCTCGGGGTGTGAGGTTTTCACAACGGAATGCCCATGCTCTAAAGGACCAGGGGACTCTGGAAGACATCTGAGATTTCACCTTTCAGAGCAAACGTGCAAAAAATGGTAGAGGGAGAGGACACAGGGGTTAGCCATTAGCTGACTTCGTCCGCCAGGTACCCAGGTGCCCACCTGGGGCTGGAGGCCTGGGCACGTTTCAGGTGGGGAGCCAGGCCGAACCGGCCAAACACCTTTTGAAAGCAAGGGGAACGCGAAAAGAACCTGCCACCACGGGCTTCTCGCTAAATGAGCCATGCGCTCGGTGAGGCCAGGGCCTTGGAGACTTAAGGAGAAACATCGAGATCTCTCGATTGAGACGGCGATGGCTCAGAGGGCTCCAGAGCTCCTGAGGCCCAGAGATGAACCCTGACGACCAAGAGCAGAGCCCTCATCGAGAGCCGCCTGCATCCTGTGGATTCTCAGAGCCGGAGTGAGACTCTGGCCAATGATGTGGTCTCGGAGCATCAGGTCGGAGCCCAGGCGTGAGGGCTCAGACCCCATTCGTGTGAGGGCCGGCCACCCTGCTCTCAGCTCCCACTGCCTGTAACCACTGAACACCTCCCCAGCCTCCTCTCTCCTGGCCCACTTAGAAAACCTCTCTTCAACCTTCAGATGACCCAGCGAGTCCATGACTGGGCACTTCTCCTGCAGACGCGACCCACCAAGGTCACCAAGACACCTGCACAAGCATGTTCATCGGTCCTCGCTTACAGTGCGTGAAACTGGAAACGACCCGCATGTCCACCCAGAGGACTCGCTAAATGACAGCGTGAGGAAAAATACAGAGCCGTCAGACAGAATATTGTGCTTACAGGAAAGATCTCGTGCTTGTGAGAAAAAGAAAAATCAAGGCATGGAACACCACATATAGCACAGCGAGGTCTGATTTGTGTTAAAGACACGTGTGTTGGGGCACCTGGGTGGCTCAGTCGGTTAAGCATCTGCCTTCGGCTCAGGTCATGACCCCAGGGTCCTGGGATCGGGCCCCACATCGGGCTCCCTGCTCAGCAGGAAGCCTGCTTCTCCCTCTCCCACTCCCCCTGCTTGTGTTCCCTCTCTTGCTGTGTCTCTCTCTCTCAAATAAATAAATAAAATCTTAAAAAAAAAAAAAGAGAGAATAGGACATGCAAATGGCTTGCAAACACACAAAAGGAGGCACATTGAAAACACAGTAAGCGAGGCGCCTGGGTGGCTGTCATTAAGCGTCTGACTTCGGCTCAAGTCATGGTCCCAGGGTCCTGGGATCGAGCCCCGCATCGGGCTCTCTGCTCAGTGAGAAGCCTGCTTCTCCCTCTCCCACTCCCCCTGCTTGTGTTCCCTCTCTTGCTGTGTCTCTCTCTCTCAAATAAATAAATAAAATCTTAAAAAAAAAAAAAAAGACCCATGTGTTTATATGTGGGAAGACACAGAACATTTCTGAAAGGACACATCTGAAAACAGTCACCAGGTTTTGGGGGAGCGACAGCAGGTTGGAAGGGCAGGGAACGATTTTACTTTACTATTCTGCGCTGCTGGAAATGTTGACCGTGTGTGTGTATATCGCTTTTTCAATTAAAAAAAAAAAACTCCTTATATTTTAACATTTGGACATCACTTGCCTTAAAACTTTTCTCCTTCTTCCTAATCTCACCTCAGTGCGTGGACACGTTCCAGGTATGGTGCGATCACACGTGTGCCCATTTATGAGGGGGTCCCCCCTCCTTGGAGGCAGGGAATGTGGGGGCCGTGCCTCTGCATCCGCAGCGCGAGCCCAGCACCTCATGGGCTTGAGGGACGAACAACATGGTTAATGCTCATTTATCCACTTGCATCTCCTGAACAGATTTTCATGTTTACCATGCCACTATTTATTAAGCGCTGACGACTCTATGCTGTCTGGCTGTGTTGAGTCAGTAACCCTCCAGCCCGGCCGGCTGCAATAGATGCTGTCACTGCTGCCCACCCGGGTTCCCTGGACGGGCTGGGGCACCCATCCCCCAGGTTCTGGGGTGCCGACGGCCCCAACAACAGACCTCAGCCAACCGGGCAAGAGCCGCCCGGCTGCTCCAAGGTGGGACTCATCTCTGTGGTGCTGTTCACCCTCCCAGACTCCTCCGGGGATCGGGCCGACTCTCAACCTCTCCGCCACTCAATTCTACACACGTGAATCCCTGTCTCAAGCTCTGCTTCTCGAGAACCCAGCCTGAGATGCTGCCTCCTGACCTCAACCGGGGCAGGCAGTTCGTAAAGCACAGTTGCTGGGAATCTGCTGAAATCCTATCTCTGGGAGTGTGCGGCCTTGGCACACGGAGTTTGAAAAAGCAGCAGACATGTAGCCAAGATTCGGAAACAGAACCCTGGGGGGAAAAAAAAGGTTTACTCCGCCCATTTACTTAAAGAGGTAGATTTGAACCCTGCTCCCTCGGACCCCAAAGCCTTGACTCTCTTCTGTGCCTGAAGCTGAGCTGCTGGGGGGTTAACCTGCCTGGCCGGTGTGAGCACAAGGTGATTTTGGGGGCTGGCTCTGTGTAGAACATTCTCCCAGGCTGCCCTGGCCAGGTGTGGCACTGGGATAGAAACCGCTCTCCTGGTCAGGAAGAGGGGTCTCGGGCGGTACTGTTCCACAGTCAGGGCACTGGGACTCGGAGTTGTGCCTTGGTCCCACTCAAGGCCAGCCCGGCATGAAGAAAATCGGGAAGCAGCTCTCAGGCAGGCTTTCGGGGACTTCCTGTCCACCTGTGCAGACTGGAACAACAGGAAAAGTCTGCAGTGGGGCCCAGCGGGCAGGGCAGGGGGCAAATCAAGACAGGCGAGGTCCACCCAGCCAGCCTTCCCTTCTCAAGCCTTCTCAGGGACGGACACTCCTACAAAGGTCAGGGCAGCCCAGGAAGCATCTGCTGGGCACCTGCTGTATGCCTGGCCCTGTACTAAGACCTGAGGAAAGAAGTGAACAAGATACAGGCCCTACCTTCCCCCAACCCCACAAAGTTTCATTTGTTCACCCATTCATTTGTTATTCATTGAGCACCAACATACATTTATTGAACACCTACTGTATACCAAGCCCTAGGTTCTAGGAAGTGGGGAAACAAATAAACAAGACTTTTCTCTTTTCATTCATTCAGTCACTCACTCATTCATTCCGCTGGATGTTCATCAAAAGCGTGAATGGGGGTCAAGTGCTGTGTTATGTGACAAGGACACAAATACCTGGCATAGTCATGGCTCTCAGGCTCATCCACCCGTTCATTCCTTCATTCGTTCGGTACAATGAGCACTTATTGAGCGCCTGCTGTGTGTCAGGGGACGTGCATTAAGAGAGAACCTCTGCCCTTGACCAGCCAGTGTTCTTCCCTTCTTCATCTCTGGTGAGTTCAGCTCACCCAACAACTACTGGGCGCCTACTGAATGTCGGGCCCTGAAGGTGGATGAAGGAGACCCAAGGCTGGACTCTGGAGGAACAGAGCCCCAGGTGTTCGCACAGGGTGAGTGGGGCCTTGGTTCCTCCATGGGGACCACGAGGCCCCACCTGATGGCTCTTCAAAAGCCCCAAGAGAGGCCGGCAGCTGGGAAGTGTGCAGCGCACCCTCCCCACGGGGCCGCCGTGGGGTTAAGGGGTTACGGGGGCGGGGTGTGGGGGGGGCACTCAGGGAGAGAAACTGCTCAAGATAAGCACCAAAGGCAAGCATGGGTGAGCGGGGACGAGATGAATCAGACACCTAAGTGAGAATTTTCAAGAACTCAAGGAATATTCTAAGTTTAGAGAAGGAAGGGAAAAAAAAAAAAGTCAGCCCACAACTTCCGACTGTGGCAAGTACACCACCAAACTGCCAACAGCCTTGTTGGTTTCCCTCGGTTCCCCCTGCCCTCTCCAGCCAACCGTGTCGGGAAAACAACAGGCTTTGAATCCACCTGCTCCTGGGGCTGTGGGGAGGATCCCGTGGGTTCACCCGTATGAAACCCTGGCACATAGTAAGTGCTCAGTAAATAACACCGAGTCACCTTTCCTTTGAAACATGGCTGCGAAAGCGCTTGGCTCTCCTCCCATTGAAAGGTGGGGTCCATGTCCCTGCCCCTGAATCTCCTTCGATCCACAGGGAACAGCAGAAGGGACGCTGTGTCCATCACAACACCATTGGGCCGCAACACCTGCTCGGGGCGCCCTGCGCTGCCGTGTTGTGGGGAAGCAAGTTGCAGTGGCCGCATTTGGGTGCCCGCTCAACGGTCCCAAAAAAAGCCTGGCTCCCGAATCATCGCAGGCCCCGGACAGTGAGATGAGAAGCCTCCGGATGATCCCAGCCCACAGCCATTCAGGGCTCCCAGCTGACCTCCAAGTATCACAGAGCCGCTGTCCCCACCGAGCCCTGCCCCATTTCCTGACCCACCACATACTATAAGCGTAATCAATAGTGGTCTGCTCCCACCCCCATGTTTTGGAGTTGTTCCTCAAGACAACTGATTCCTGCCTATCGGAGTCCCTGCCCCGAGGATCTGGCACGATCCAAGAGGATCCACTAAGCCAGAAAGCATGGGACAACTTTATAAACTGTAAAGTTCTGTGCACACAGAAGCCCCCCCCCGCCCCCGCCCCGGCCCCAGCACTCAGGACGCAAGGGGGCTCTGCTGCTTTCCTGAGCCCACCGAATTTGCTGCCCTGTAACCAAGGCTGCCTGCTCCCCGGGTAGCCTGGGAGACCCTGCAGGCTACTGGGGCTGCCCTGAACCCATCCGGCAGGTCAACGCTTTGTTCCCAAGGCGGGACTTAGGTCATCCCTCCAGGAGGAATGAACTAGAGGACAAAGGCTGCTTTCATGGGCCCAGGCTGCTCTCGGCAAACATGGGCGGTCAGGGGCAGAGCAGGGAGCAGGTGGGCCCCTGGCACGCCCCCCTGGGAAGGTGGCCAACAGGCCACTGAGCTGGGGCAGCACCGGGGTCCGGGGAGGGCCTTCCCTCCCCGTCTGGGTCTTTTCCAACTGCACTTACAACAAGGACGGGGCAGAGTCCAGAGTCACCCAGAATGTGAAAGATTTTTTAAAAGAGGCATCGTCAGGATTAAAGTCAAATTATAAACATAAACTGACACAGAGAAGGCTCCAAGGCAAGACAGTAGGGGATCCAATCCTAGCTCCACTGCTGATCAGCTATGGGATCCTCTGCAAGCCACTTTACCTCTGAGCCTCAGTTTCAGCATCTGTGAAATGGGGATAATAATAGCATCTCCCTCCCAGGACCGTCGTGAGGATAAAATAAAGCAATGCGACCTGCTTTGCCTGGTACCCGACTGCTAGGGGCTGAACTGTGTGTGTTTCCCCAAAATCTGTACTCTGGCGCCGTAGTCCCAGGACCGCAGAATGTGACTGTATTTGGGCTCAGGGCCTTTAGAGAGGGGATTAGGTTAAAATGAAGCCATTTGGGGTGGGCCCCCATCCAATCTGACCGGTATCCTCCTAAGAAGAGGGAATTTGGACACACACAGAGACGCCAGGGCGCATGGGCAGAAAGGGGAGACGGCGTGAGGACACAGGGAGAAGGCAGCCCTCCGCAAGGCAAGGGCAAGGCCAGCAGGAGAAACCAGCCCTGCTGACACCTGGATCTTGGGACTTTGAGCCTCCAGAACTGAGAAGAAATACATTCCTGCCATGTAAGCCCCTTGAGCTGTGGTATTTTCATACGGCCATTCTGTCAAGCATATACACCGGCCCCACAGGAAGACATGAACAAACATCTCCTGTTACCGTATTATACGTTTATAGTATAACTGTAATATAATGAGGTTAACATGAACGTGCTTATGTTTTATGAATATATGTTCAATACAAAATATCGACATGACATTAAACAATACATATGCAGACAGTCTTCCCTCCCTACCTCCGAGTTTCTACATAAAATAACGGGTTTTCTTAAAAAGAAAGCAAGATCTTTTCTTTCTTTTTTTTTAAGCAAGATGTTATCAGAAACAACTCTGGACGACTTTCTCATGCATACGTTACCTCCCCCTTGAGGAAATATTTACGTTGTCACCTTCAGGATGCAAATAAAGACACCCTCAAATGTCCCACCTCTCCCAGAGGAAGAGGAACCCAAGACCTTACTCACCCCGTGCAACCATGTGCGGGTCCTGCCACCCCAGTGCCCTTCCCCTCTATGGTCCTACTCAGGCTGTAAGACCCAGCTGGGGGCCCAGCCCAGAGCAAGCACTCCGTACATGTGCACAGCAAGCCAACTCTGAGACAAGCCAATGACTGCATTTCAGAGATGAAGACGCTGGGCCCAGAGACGGGCAGTGACTGGCGCCAGGTCACACAGCTGGGACCACACCCCAGGATCCTGGCTCCCGGGCTGCTTCCCCACATATCAGTGCCACCTCCAACATGGAAACCAGATACTCATTCGGCTTGAAAGTCCCAACTCCAAGTCCCTTTGCGGCTCTGGAGAAAACCCTTTTTTTGCCTGCCAGGGTCAGAAGTGGGCGGCAGAACGGGTATTAGCCTGCATAAAGTTTTTCATTCTTCCATTACTAATGGTCTGAAGCCAGATTTGCTACCAAAAAAAAAAAAAAAAAAAAAGTAGGTGCAATTTCTCTCCAAGCACCAACATCCTAGGATTTAGCAAAACTGACCCAAACCCCTGTCGATCATTCAGACTCCACACCATACCCCCTTCTCCATACTGGACTGAAATAACCAGGAGCCAGGAGCTGGCTGGCTCACCCCACCAAGACTAATCTGAGTGGCAACAGTTTTCATGACTTCTCAGGCTTCGAGGGCCTTGGAACTCAAACTTTGGTAGACCTGGGGGTGCAGAGGGAGGCCGTGGGCTCCAGGTGAAAATGTCCTGCCCCAGAAACCTGGTTCTGAGGCCTCCCTGCCGTGCGACCCTCAGACAAGTCAGGTTTCCCTCAGCGTCCCTATCTGCAACATGGGGACAATTCAGGCACCTGCCTCGCTGCAAAGGGTTACACGCACTCAGGTGTGTAAAAGTTGCAGCCCTGCCCGGCTTTTAAAAAGGCGACCCCTGCTCAAGGCGATGTTAGAACAAGAGCGCCCTCTAGTGTCTCAATCTGGAAATCATGCTGCTACTGAGGCAGCCGTGAACGTCCCGAGCCACGTCCGTTCACGTCCGTTCATGCAACAGCCGTGGGAAGCAATGTAAAAAAGGCGAACAGCTCCCACCTACTGAGTGCCTACTGCGTGCCAGGTGCTCCCCCTACTGGTCTCCGCAATGAGATGCTCACATAATCCCCATTGAGAAAGGGGGACGTCTCATCCCCAGAGAGAACGCTGAGGCTCAGAGACATGAAGCCACTTACTCAAGGTCACACAGCAGGAAAGGGGGGATTTCAACCCAGGTCCATCCAGGTTCATCCGACCCCGAAGCTCCATTCTTCACTGGACCCCTAGAATTGGGAGCTTGTGCACAGTAAAAAACTTTAAGGTGAATCCAGTCCAATACTTCATTATGCTCATAGAGAAACTGAGGCCCAGAGAGGGAGAGGAATTGCCTTGGGGTCACACAGCAATCACGCTTGGGACTCCTGGCTCCCGGATGTGTTTTGCCCATATGCCCACCCCTCCAGAGGTTCTACCCTGCATTTATCATTCTTTTTGGCCGTCACAGAATTGGTATGTCCCTTCCAACTGCTTGAAGCTGTGGAATGTCTGAAACTCAGCAACGGGTCCTGTGGGACAGCCAGGGCTGCCAGCCTGAAAGCACTCCATCCCAGAGCAGGCTTCATTTCAGCCGGCAGCACGCGTGGCCCCTAAAGACACGGGAGGGCGGCTGAGACCCACCGAGGACCCGGGAGGGGCCCTGCAAGCCTGGGGAGCCCCCAGCATCACAGGGTTCTCTTTCCATTTTATGCTGAGGGTCCTGCAGACAGACAGGGGATGGTGGTCCTGCCAGGAGGGGCCGTAACAGGTGGGGAAAGAGTCAGCAACTGTCACAATGACGGATGTGCCAGGTGAATTCTCGCAAACCCTACAGTGGAAGTTAGGGCCTGCGTGCGCTCTAACAGCTCTGGGAGCTTCCTCCTGGGGGCTCAGAAATGTGGGGAAGTATCTAAGTGGCTAAAGAATCTTACCACGTGGGCTTGGCATTTGAACCCTCAGGGGAGGTCGTTTAAAATGCTCACCCAAGCCTCAACTCCCGTGAGACACAGGCAGGGCAGGAATTACCCTTCCTATTGTATAGAAGGGGAAAGCAAGGCTGAGGAGAGGATGGGGAATGACATGGGGGTCTGACAGACATTCTCCACTCTCCAAGTCCAAAGCCAAGCCCTGATCTGCCTCCAAGACGCACCCACCTTCCGTTTTCCTCATGGAAGTCAGTGGGCTCCATCTTCCAATGGTCAGGCCCCAAACCCTCAGTGTCTTCAGGGCTCTTCTCTTTCCCTCCCATCCCACATCCAATCCATCAGCAAATCCTGTGGCTTGACTTTCAAAACAGACCCAGAACCTGCCCCCTTCTCCCCACCTGCTCTGCTGCCCCTGGTCTGAGCCACCACGTCTCCCAGCTGGACACCTGCAGTGGCCCCTCGCCGTGCTCCCTCCTCCTGCTGGGTCCTGCTCCAGTATGCTCCCTGCACGGCAGTGGAGGGATCCATTCAAACCCAAGCCAGACTGTGTCACTTGAAGCGACACCGCTCCACCGCTCTGTCACCTTCCCAGCACAAGGCAAATTCCTTCAAGTGGACTCATGTCCCTGCAGATCTTACTGCCAACTCTCCTCCCCTCACTCACTCTTCTGCAGCCACCCTGGACTCCTTCCAGGTCCACAGAAGTGCCTGGGCACACTCGGACCCCAGAGCCTTTGCACTGGCTCTTCCCTCTTTCCTCAAGCTCCTCTGGCCTATTCCCTCCCCTCCTCCAAAGTCTCTGTTCAAAATGTCACTTTCTCAGGGAGACACCCCCCCGGCCCCACCCATCTAAGTCCTCCTGAGCCTTCTTACTTGCTTACTTCCTTCTTTCCTCAGCACCCTCTACCCCCTGACAGGGTATCCAGGTTCTTATGTATCATGCCAATCGTTCATTGCCTGAACCCACTAGAATGTTGATCCCTGAGGCAGCGGTCTCTGCCCATCTTGTGGATCACTGATGTATCCCACTTAGATCAGGGCCTGGCACATGCGTTTAACTGAACTGAATCGAGGGCCTATTAGTCTAGGTGGCGTCAGGTGCGAACACTTATTCAAGACCTACTATGTGCCGGCTTTGTTTGCATTACCTCGTAGAGTCCTCGGGACACCCCAGGAGGGACATGTTATCATTAGCCCCACTCTATGGATGGCAAAACTGACTTTCTGAGAGGTTAACAGACTTGCCCAAAGCCCCACGCTCCGCTAGTAAGTGGCTCAGCGGGGATCAGAAGCCGGGAGAGCCTGACTCCAAGACCCTGTTCTCTGCTCTGCGACTTGGCTTCATGCTCACAGCTCAAGTCAGGCGCAAACCTCTCATGACGCAGGCTGTCCTGTGGCCCAACCCCCAAGCCCAACTCAAACAGCACAAAAATAGCCAGTTCTTCTATTTCAGCCACAAGCACTGCAAGCCCAAACCGGGCCCTCGGCACACCCTGAAGGCACTCAGATCTAAGATTCAGAAGCTAGTAAAATAAACATAACAGGAGCAATGGTGATGGTCGACGGGCTTGTGCTGAGCGCCAGGCACCACGTTCAAGCTCACAGCCAGCTCATCCTCACAACCCCTCTGACGCACTGGGTCAGTCAGGTGGTCCATCAGCCCGTGTCTAGCGGGCAACCAGTAGATGCCAGGCCCTGCCAAGGGCTGGGGACTCAGCAGTGAACTCAGCACGTGAGCTTCGACGTCAGACTTCCCAAGTTCAAATCCCAGCTCCGCCCCTTACGGGCTTTTTAGTATCGGGCAGGTACTCAACCTCCTGGAATTTCTGTTTTCTCAAATGTGAAATAACCATAATACCCACCTCCTGGGGTTGTCATGAGGATTGTCACGATGCCACCTGTGGGTGAGCCTGGAGGAAAAAGACCTGGACACGAGCACCCTTGTCTCCTAGAGGCTGTGACGAGACTGACTGAGGATGTGACGACGTAAGCCAGGAGCAAGGAAGCCAAAGGCAAAAAATAGCCAATCTCACCACCCTGAGACATCTGGACACTTTTCCATTAAAAAAAAAAAATCTGGTCGTGGAGTCAGTGCGGGGAGATAAAGCTTGACAACCAACCACAAGGAGAAACAAAATGGTCTTCCCCATCATTCCAAGGAGACCGGACCATTGCACCACCGACCCTGGAGGGGAGGAAGGAGCAGGCGAGGGACCCACACACAAAAGCACGGGGTACCGACCTTGATCTCGGCCTCCACGTCTCATGGCATCTTCCTGAAGAAGCTACCAGAAGTGACCTTCTGGTAACTCCCTTCGCTGTGAGTGACACAGAGGAGAGGCAGGCGGTCAGCCGTAAGTCAGCCTCCCAGGCTCAACAGGCCTGGGGAAGTCCGTGTGTGTTGGGGGGTGGGGGGTTCAGGGTGTCTCGGCCATTTATCAGAGGTGTCTCCAACCCGCAAAGAAGCACATCTAGAGACAGAGCACCCATTCCAAGTCCAGCCTTGTGCCGAGGATACTCATGTCCCTTATCTCAGCTGATCCTCAGCACAGCCCTGCAAGGTGGGGTTGACCACCTCTACTTGCAGACTGGGAAACCGAGGCCCAGCGCAGTAATGGGACGTGCCTTTGGCAAAGCTGGGATTCCAAGCCAGGGCTCCCTTCCTCCAGAGCCCAGCATGGCCCAGTGCAACAATCTTCTCTCACCGTCCACCTTGCAAAGCTTGGTGAATAAAGACCTTTCCCGTAGGCTGGCAAGTCGCCTCAGTTTCCCCTCTGAGAAACCAGAAGAACGGGCTCCGTGAAGTAGTTAAAGTGACACACAGGGAGAGCTGGGCTCCGTCAGACATGGGCTCTGACAATTCCAGCTGGGGAACCTTGGATGAGCTGCTTAACCTCTCTGGGCCCCAGTTTCCCTAACTGCAGAACAAGGGTGATCATGAAATCTATCCATGGGGTTCTCATGAGGATAGGATGAGACATCCATGAAAGGCACTAAGCCCAGGATATTTTAAGTGCTTGGTACGAATGGTGGTGGTGCCGATGGCCATTATTAATTATTCTTCTTAATTACAGGGGCGCCTGGGTGGCTCAGTCAGTGAAGAGTCTGCCTTCAGCTCAGGTCATGATACCAGGGTCCTGGGATCGAGCCCTGCGTCGGGCTCCCTGCTCTGCGGGGAACCTGCTTCTCCCTCTCCCTCTCCCTCTGCCCTGCCCCCCCGCTTGTGCTTTCTCTGTCAAATAAATAAATAAAATCTTTAAAAAAATTATTATTATTACCAGCACTGCCACTACTGTTGTCAATGACAAGCTCAAGCAAGCAGCCTGATGTCAAAGCCCCCCAAAAGGCCACCAGCCTTGGGACCATCTGGCTAGGTTATCCCAGCAACAAAGGAGATTAAGTAACTGAAAAGAGCCACGGTGGCTCAGCCACCAGCTACAGTTACTAATGATGTGAAACAGAAACAGTCTCCATCCCCTACCTCCCAGCTGATGCTGGCTGGTGACAGGGCCTGACTGTGGGGGTGGGCAGTTTCTCCTCCCAGAACTGCAGCTATGTGGCGGACTCGGGCCACCGACAGGAAGCCACTGACGTCCCACCAACAGATGACAAGTCTGCAGAAACCTGTGGCGGCCCACGCTTGGCCCCCAGGAAGCTGATTAGGAAAGAACCTGAAAAGTAAATCAAGATTTAAGGCTGAGCGTGCGCTTGTCATGATGAGCGGGGTGGGGGGCCGCAGGGGGGATGCACGGAAGTGTCGAATCACTGTATTGTATGCCCGCACCTAAGATCACATTGTGTGTCAACTAACTGGAATTTTAAATAAAAACTGAAACAGGTAAGATTTAAGGCTGAGAACAACGAAGTGGTGCGTATGGCGAATGCCTGGGAGCGCCTGCTGTCCAGCCATGGGAGAACGGCTAAGAAATCAAGGCTGGTGACAAGTGGGAATACTAAGCAGCCGTTAAGCATCATGTCTGCAAGGTGTTTTTAAGTGGTGCGGGCAAATGTCCATGTTCTCGGGAGGCAAGCACTCACTGGACCAGCCCGCAGTTAGCCTGGCCCCTGCTAAGGGTGAAACTTACAGGCAAAGTACAAGCAGGGTTTTCTCAGCCTCAGGGCTGTGGATGTTTCCGGATCACTCCCCGTGGTGGCGTTTGGGAGCTGGGCGGCCAGCCCGTGCACTCCAGGATGGTTAGCAGCATCACTGGCCTCCACCCACCAGAAGCCAGGAGCATTCCCCCACTCCCCTCAGTTGTGACAAAGAACCTCACCAGACATGTCCCCTGAAGGTCAAAACTGCCCCCGGACGCCTGGAGGAAAGTTAGTTAATCGTTTCGTTAAGAGTGTCACACCAATTTCTTGCCTTAGATAAATGTATGGTGGGTAGAGTAAGATGCTAACACGGGGCGGGGTGGGGGGGCGGGGGGGCTGGGTGAAAGGGTATCAGGAACTCCCCTACTATCTCTGTGACGTTTCTATAAATTAAAAAAGTATTCTATGGAACACTACATCAAAAACTAATGATGTAATGTATGGTGATTAACATAACAATATAAATAAATAAATAAATAAATAAATAAATAAATAAATAAATAAAAATAAATTAGGGTAATGAGGGCGCCTGGGCAACTCAGTGTCTTGAGTGTCTGACTCTTGTTTTTGGCTCAGGTCATGATCTCAGGGTCCTGGGATCAAGCCCCATATAGGACCCTATGCTCACTGAGGAGTCAGCTTGAAGATTCTCTCTCCCTCTCTCTGTCCGCTACCCCCGCACTCTCTCTAAAATAAATAAAATCTTTTGTAAAAAAAAAAATATATGGTAATGGGACAATGAATGGGGAGGAATGCAACTCTGTGGCAGAGATGGGGAGAGAATCCCACCCCCCACCCCCCACCCCCCCGGGCCCTGTGCAGTCACCAGTGGTTAGCTGGTCATTCTCAATCTGACCGTAGGTTTCCAAGAAAGAGGAAGAGCTAACATTTGCTAAGGAGCAGCTTCTAGCCTTCAGAAATAAGCTAAAAGTTTCACAGGAATGTCTCAGCAAGCAAATGAGGAAGATGGCATGTCCCCACTTCACAGATGAGGAAGCTGAGGTCCAGTGAGGTGAAGGGGCCTGCCCAATGCCACCTGGCTCTGTTACAGTCCAGTCTGAAGCCTGAGGATTTTCCACATACCAAGCTTTCTCAGAAGCTCAACAAGCAAGAGTTTCCAGCTTAATGTTCCAGACACCGGGCTAATCCTGTTACAGGCGTGCCAGGCTGTCTTCGGCAAAGCGGAGGGACAGACTGATTGTGGGTAAGTGCAAAGCCAGCAGTGAGAAGACATGGCGTCTCAATACTCCAGGATCTGGTCACTCACAGGTGGGGGCAGAGCCAGAGCTGTCTCTCCATCCACCTGTCCCCCACAGCTGCCCCTGTGACGCTGACAACATCCTCCACCCTCCCACCTCCCACCGGCCAGGCTGAGCTTACGCTGGTTCCTGGGACAGGTCTTGACCATGCCGAAGGCGCTTGCCCTTTGCCACGCCCACCCCAGCCCGCTGCACATGCACACCTCCCCCACCCCCCAGCATCACCTGCCAGTTCCTCCCTATCCTCTGGTGCTCAGCTTCCCCGGGGCGGGGGGGGCTCTCCCGGACCCCCCACCCCGGATGAGCCCATGTCCTCCACAGCTCTGGGCACGACCTCATCCTAACACACATGTGGTCTTTTTTCCAATTCCTTGTGCAGGGCCTGTGTCCCCACAAGGTTCAGGGACCACGTCTAGCTTGTTCACCCCTGCCTGCCGAGCATCTGACATCTGTAAGTGTGTGTTAAGGGAACCTAAGCTGGTATCTGGATGCTGATGTGGCCAGCGCCCACACCACGATCCAAGTTCCCGGGGACGGGGAATCATAGCTCAGTCATCTCTGTGTTTCTGATTCTGACACCAATTCCAACGTGCATGTTTTTTTCCAACACTCGCCGAACAATTGTGTCCTATAATTTCAGCTCCATTCTGACACCATCAGCCTGGAGGCAGCATCTGATCCCACAGGTTAAGGGCACGGTCCCGCAAGACTGCCCCCTCATTTCAGACGACAATCCCAAGTCTCGGCTGTCACCTGTGTTTCTGGCCACCTGGCTCTGGATCGGGGATTCCCACGACCTCCTCCTTGCATTCAACTAATTTGCTGGAGCAGCTCACAGGACTCAGGGAAACATTTTACTTACCACTTCATTATAAAAGGATGGAACTTGTGAACAGCCAGATGGAAGAGATGCACAGGGCAGGGTATGGGGAGAGGGTGCAGAGCTCCCGTGTTTTTGAGCTAGCTCATACCTCTCTACTGATCTCCATGTGTCCACCAACCCAAAAGCATCCCTTCCTCCCCGGGGTCCTTCTGGGTTTTTTATGGAGACTTCATTACATAGGCATGATTGATTAAATCTTCGGCCATTGGCGATTCATTCAACCTCCAGCCCCTCTCCCCTCCCCGGAGGTCATGGGTGGGACTGAAAGTTCTAATCTTCAAATCACAGGGTTGGTTCCCCTGGCAACCAGCCCCCATCCTTAGGTGGGGTCCAAAAGTCACCTCATTAACATAACATCAAGACACCTTTATTGTTCCTTATCACTTAGGAAATTCCAGGGTTTTAGGAACTTTGTGCCAGAAATGGGAAGGAAGTCCAAATATGTATTTCTTATATCACAGCCTCCCTAGCAGCAAGCCCAGAGCCTGACACATACCTGGGCACATCAAGGTCATCAGGACCCTGTGGGGGACAGAATTCAAAAATACAAATGATTATGTGTGACTGAATTTCTTCCTTCATGCATGCTCGTCAGGATTTTTCAAGTTCTCTCCCATGACTGTATTATTTTTATAATTTAAAAAACTAAAATCAATAAATGTTGCCTTGCATTTAAAATATGACCACAAGGGTGGTGCCTGGGCGGTTCAGTCGTAAGGCGTCTGCCTTCGGCTCAGGTCATGGTCCCAGGGTCCTGGGATCGGGCCCCACATCGGGCTCCCTGCTCGGCGGGAAGCCTGCTTCTCCCTCTCCCACTCCCCCTGCTTGTGTTCCCTCTCTTGCTGTGTCTCTCTCTGTCAAATAAATAAATAAAATCTTTAAAAATAGATAGATAGATAGATAGATAGACAGATAGATAGATAGATAGATAGATAAATAAAATGTGACCACAGGATATGGATCAGGAGGGTCTCCTGTTTTTCAACTGCTCCAGGAGACTGGGGAGGGACCACAGACGTTGGGGGAGAGACGGGTGTAGAACAATCGTTTCCTAAAGTTGTATTTTTAGGAGCTCCGGAAAATTCCCTGGGTGAGAAGGCATCTGAAATATTTGCAAACATTTGGCAGGGGTATAAATAATATTTCCCAAGTCTTTCCCTTCTGGGCGTTCTCAACCTGGTGGTAAATGTTCTGGAAAACTCTAAGACCCACTCAGGACAATTCCCTGCTAAGCCCCTCTATTCACAGAGCCCTGATGAATGTCAACTAACTCCCCATCGCCTACTGCCCCCACACCACAGTTTCACAGACGAGGAAACAGAGGCCCAGAGAGGGGAAGCCACTTCCCTGGTCACACACAGCACGTCAGAGTCAGAACTGAATCTGAAAAAGCACGCTGTACCCCACAAAGCGCTTCCGCATGGGTTCCCCGACTTTGGCATGTCACCAGAAAAGGCTGTGGGTTTTCTTTCTCCCTCTGTTATATAGAGGAGAGAACGCAATGCAAGGATTCTAACTTTTTACTTTTGCTTACTAAGTTCATTGAAAGAAAAGCGAAATCTATTCTTTTCATCTCATAAAAGACAGGATGTTTTCACACACAAAGGCGAGAGGGATATAACGTCAGAATAAAGACTAGTCCTTTAAATCAAAGAAATATCACTTTCGGAAAAACCTCCCTAGGGCTGTCCCTGTTTTTCTTGTTTTCCCGAGGACCGGAGGGGAGGCCACTTGTGACCGGCTCCCGGGGGCCAGCGATCGCCACGGCCTGGACTCTGGGCTCTTCTCAGCCTGCTCCGCCTCCCAAACCAAACCCCCAGCCCTCTCCCCAACACTCCGCCTTGAAACATCCACCCTTTGGCAAGAAAACAGAGACTCTGCTAGCCAGACAGAGCCCCAACGCCGCAGGAGGCAGGAGAAGAAAAAGAAAGTACACGCCCAGCCGGCCAGAGGACACTCACCCAGAGGTACCGTAAGAGCTTCAGCAAGCTGGGGCAGTAATAATACTCCATTTCAGGCGCCCTGGAGGTGTGCAGCTGGCACTGTGGGCACTTCCAGTTTTTCTCTGGAGGGGTCGGCTCTTCCCGCTCGGCTGGTCACGCCGGAGTCAAGTTCAAGGCGGCATGAATCATTCAGAGGCCGGCTGGCAGCCAGGGGACCGGCCAGACGCCCCGCTGATGGCCACGGCCACCTCTGGGGTGGGGATGTCACTGCTCAGGTCCCGTGAGCCTGGCCTGGAACATCTCGGATGGCTCGTGGGGCGGGTCCAGGGGCGGCTCCTCCCAAACCCAGCTGAGCTGTCCGGACCCCTGGGCTCTCCCTGCCTCCGGGTGCTCTGGGCAGGGAGGGTTTCTTTTTTTTTTTAAAGATTTTATTTATTTATTTATTAGAGAGCGAGCGAGAGAGAAACAGCATGAGAGGGGGGAAGGTCAGAGGGAGAAACAGGCTCCCCGCCGAGCCGGGAGCCCGATGTGGGGCTCGATCCCGGGACTCCGGGATCATGACCTGAGCCGAAGGCAGTCGCTCAACCGACTGAGCCACCCAGGCGCCCCAGGGAGGGTTTCTTAATGGTGTGGCAGGAAGAGCCTGTGTGTGTGTGTAACTGTGTGCGAATGTGTTGTATGAAAGGGTCTGTGTGTGTGCTTGCGTGTGTGAGTGTGTCTCAGTGTGTGAATGTGAGAGCACGAGGGTGTGTGGTTCCTCCCCCAGACCACACACCGAGAGGGCGCGCCCCCATCTAACTCCTCACTTGGAAAGGAACTAAGTCAACTCAGATGGATCCCATCGGTATACACAGGCCCTCCTGGCTCCGATCAAGTTCCTTCTGGCTCAGCTAAGCATCTGGCCCTGGAAGGAGGGCCTGGTTGTCCCCATTTTACAGAGGGGGGAACCTGAGGCCCAGAGAAGGCTAGGGACTTGGTCAAGGTTACACAGCAAGTTAGAAACTGAGCCAAACCTGGAGCCTGGGCCTCCCAAACACAAGTTCTGGGTTCGGTCCACATCTGTGGGTGGTGGGGGCCGCCGAGGAAGGGAGAGACGGGCTCCCAGAGTCACCATCTACCAGCCGCAGGATGTGGGGGTGTGCGAGGAGCATCCATTTGCAGAGGTTAAAAATGCAAATTACAGCACACCTGAGGCCCACCCAAGGTGACCTTTCTTGGATGTTTCCTTCGAAAAAGACTGATCTTGGCAAGTCCCTCCACCTCCCCGAGCCTCACTTACCCCTTCTGTAAAATGGGATGGATTATGCCCGCATTTCAGGGTTTGCAAATTCAGTGAGGTATAATGACACCAAAATATCCAGTTTCAGTCATACAGCATTTCCATGGGTGGGGGGGGGGCATTATCATCCACCAGCCAGATGAGTCAACCAAGACTCCCAAGAGGCGAAGGGAGTTGCCCCAGGTGAGTGGCTACTAAGCCACAAGGCAGAGCCGGGGCCTCCTTCTCCCACCCCCCAGCCTAGGTCAGCCCCAGAGATGGGCACACAGTGACCGCACGACCCGGGAGCCACCCCTGAGGCAGGCCTGCTCCCTCGCTCCAAGGAGAGGGAGGGGTACAGCCCTTGGCAGAGGCTTTGGCTCAGAGCCGGGCTCCCACCCTCCAGACCCCTGGGCCCATCTGCACCGCACAGCAGCCCACAACCCAGTGCCGGGCTGAGCGGCCGACAGGAAACCCGCTTGAACAGCACGGGGGAGAGCTGAGCTCAGCAGCCGAGGAAACCATGGGGTGAACTTCAAAGCTCTTCAAAAGCAGGCCTGTGGCTTCATCAGTTCTTGGTACCCCACATCCGGCAGGCGATGGGCCCCGGTTGCTCACTGCCCACCTAACCGTCAGTCGGCGGCCTGGCCCCAACTGAGGGTACAGCTGAAGGTTCAGCCAGTGCCCCTGCTCGCTGACTGACTGGCTGATGGTAGAGTCAGAGGGTCATTCTGGCCGAGTTCTGAAAAGCACAACGGGAGGATGCAGCAGTCAGGGACACAGAGAACAGAGCACAGTTGGGGAGAGAGCAGGGCAGGGGTGGGGAGGGAGGAAGAGAGACAACGGAGCTCGGGGCAGGGGTGGGAAGAAAAAAAAAAAGTGAAAAAGCCGGACTGGCAAGTCTGACATGCAGACAGAGCTGACCCAAGACCAGCCAGGTGGGAGTGGGAAGGCACGAAAGCTGGAGTCTCCCAAGCCCCCGCTCGCCCAGCCCGGAGATGGTCACAGTCACCAGGACATGCCCCCGGGAGCAGCACCCCCCACTCTAGGCCAGAAGTGACCTATACTGAGTCTGGGTCAGGCCCTAGTAGGGGACCCATCTCCACCTGGCAGGGGGTGCTACCTGCACGCACATGACAAAGGCACCCCCCACACACACCTGGAACGTCTTCCTATCCCTGGCTCCCATCTCTCCCACCCCAGGCCCCTGTCTGCCTTTCACCCACCTGACCCCACACCAGCCCCTCCCCCACCCCGTGAGCCACGCACCCACAGGGCCTTTGCCCATGCTGTTCCTCAGTCAGAAGCTGTCTTCCTCCCTGCGGTGGGTGAATGGTGGCCCCCAAAAGATACGTCCACCCAGAATCTGTAAATGTGACCTTATTTGGAAAAAGGTCTTTGCAGATGTGATCAAGTTAAAGATCTTGAGATGAGCTCATCCAGGATTACCCGGGTAAGACCCTAAATCTAATAAGTATCCCTATAAGAAACAGAAGAGAAGATGCAACCACACGGAAGAGACACAGACCAGGGCCAGGCAGCCACAAGCCACAGAGGGCCCGGAGCCACCAAACGCTGGAAGAGGCAAGAAGGGAGACTCCCTTAGCATCTTCAGAGGGAGCCTGGGCCTGCCGATGCCCTGATTTCAAACTTCTGGCCCCCAGAGCTTTGAGAGAGCAAGTATTTATTGTTTTTGAGCCACTAAGGATATGGTGGGTCCTTATGGCAGGCCTAGAAAACAAGGACACTCCCGCTCCTCTTCGCCCGGTTCCCTCCTGCTGGAGTTGAGCTCTCTGGCTTCAGATCTAACCATCCCGCCCCTCTGGCAGCCCCCAGCCTGGGCTAAGGGTGGCCCCCAGATGCGGGATCCCAGAGCACCTCCTCTGGCCAAACGCGCTGCTTCTCCGTAATTCCTCCTTCAATCCCTGGTGCCCAAGGGCCCACCCCTGGGCAGCCCGTCTCCCCATGTCCCAGGGCAACGCCTGGCCACAGTAGGTCCTGGGGCAACTCTTATTAATGTCACTCAACCACTCAAACACCGACTGAATGTACAACAATCATGCAGCCCTCCGGAGAGATCAGAGCTTAGCAGAAACCTCCCAAAAGGGACGGGAGCTTGTTAAAATTGCCATCAGCATTCGCGCAGGGAGATGGAAAACCGGCAGCCCCCCAGGCAGGCATGATTTTGTTGGGGCGCTGGGTGGGAAGGTAGGCACACTATGTTGTTTTATTTGAATACAGTTGGTAACGAGTAAGCCTCAGAAGAACTACGTGTAGCAAATGCAGATTCCCAGCTCCTCTAGAAATATAGGCCCGCCTCGCCCATGGGCCTGCGTTCCTGTGGGGACACAGCAGAACAGGAGGGTGCTGCCTGGGGACCAGATCCGGCACATTCCTCCTGCTCCCCACAACCCAGGTGTGGACCATGCCCCGGCCCTCCCAGGCATCGGAATCGATGACCCTGTAGAAACAGAGCCCACTCATCTGTTACATGCTCCCTATGCACCTGCTGTGTCCAGGCTCTGTGCCAGGGGGTGGAGAGAGATGGCGCTGACACGGCCCCCACCTGAGACACTAGAGGGGCCTGCTTGCCCCCCAAGCCTGTGGTCCATCAGAGTGTGCCGCGCTCCTTGGCTCGGCCTTCAATGCCCTTAGCCATCCGGCCTCCAGGTACTGCCCCAGCCAAACCCATTCCCTCACGCATGTGTGGACCCCCAGCCTCCCAGCCGTTGCTCAGACAGGGTCTTTGGCCAGGAATGCCCTTTCCATCTGCGGAAATTCGATCATCTTCCAAGCCCAACGCATGATTCCCAGGAAGCCCTCCAAGCATGAGTCACTAGCCCCCTCTCCGAGTATGTTAGGATGCTCGGTGTGGTGAGAGCCGATCTCCTCCACGGGACTGTGTGCTCTCCACAGGCAGGGCCTGGCACACAGCCCAGCACTTAGAAGGTGCTCTGCAACCATTCCCCAAAGGGCTGAGAACTCCCACTTCTCCCGGCACTAGTGCCGCTGATAAGGAAATGACACTTGCATCTGCGTGCCCGGAACACGCCGAGAACAGACCTACTGTGTGCATAGCACCCTGTCAGCCACTGAAGGGATCCAGGGAAGCCATACACATGCCCCCGTCTTCCAGAAGCTGACAACCTCTGAAAGAATCAGGGCACAGACGGAGCAGAAGGCTGTCCAAGGGGGAAACTGAGACCCAGGGAGGGGAGAGCAGGTTGCAGAGAGGCAGCCCGGGGTGCCAGTGAAGGGTGTAGAGGCTGCAGGTGGACAAGCCCGGGTTCCAGTCCTTATCCCAGCACTAGCGAGCTGTGTGATACTGGGCTGGTTATTTAACCTCTCTGTGCCCCGGTTCCCCAGTGTAAAATGGGGGTGAGGACGGTGCCTGCCCCACAGGGGCACCGGGAAGAGGAAATGAAGTAATATGTGTAAAGTGCTCAGGGCTGGGGGCTCAAAACACCTCAGCCGTGATCGGCTAGTGGCAGATTGAGTTCAGCACCCTGGCTAGTAGGAGCCCAAGCTGGGGTCAGCCCATCAAGTTGGGGGTTTATCTCCCCCCAAAAAAGCACCTCTGAGCCCATCTGGCCAGGGCAGAACCAACCCACAGGGCATTATCAACTGTAGGATATTTGAAATCACTTAAAACACACAACTGGGGCCAGGGGGGAGGGGGGAGGGTGGAAAGCAAAACATTCTTCATCCCTTCGCGCCCAGCCTGACCTGGCAACAGCCCCTCAGGCCCCAGCGGGTTCTGTCCACCATGAGGAGGGGCAGTCCAGGTTGGGGGGAGGCAAGGAAGATGGCCATGGACGAGAAGGGGCCCACCCAGCACAAGGGGACAGAAGCACAAGGATGCACGCGACAACATGGCTGCAGCAAGAACCCCCTGCTCCGGGAAAGAGCCGGACACAGCACGTGCTCTGTGATTCCACTGATGGGACAGAGAGTAGGTCCGTGGTTGCCAGGGGCTGGGGGGTGGGGGGGCAGGGAGCGTGGAGAGTGACTGCTAATGGATAGGGGCTTTCTTTCAGGAGTGATGAAAATGTCCTGGAGCTGGTTGTACACCTTTATAAGTTCACTAAAAATTACTAAATTGTAGAGTTAAAATGAGTGCATTTCATGGCACGCAGATTATATTCCAATAAGCTTTTGGAGAAGGAGAAGAAAGGGGCGGGGGCAGCGGGAAAGGGCAAGTGCATGCCCAGCAGCCCGCAGAGCCCAGCTGGAGAGCTCCCTCCACACTAATTCCTGGAGCCCTGCTTGAGCACCTGCAGGAAGGCGGGGTGCAGAGCTATCTCGAGCAGGAATCTGCGCTCAGACAAGCCTGGGTTCAGACCCTGACTCCAACCCTGCCCACAGCATCATCCCAGACAACATGCTTCTCCTCTCTGCGCCTCGGTTTCTTCAGACGTAAAAAGAGGCTGATAATAATTCCTTCCCTTGCAGGGCTGTTGTGAGGGTGAGGTGAGGTGGTGTCACAAAAGCCCCTAGCAGATTACAAGTGCTCAGGCACTGAAAGCCTTGCGGATTAATTGTGGAGCAGTGGGGACATTGAATGAGGCGTGGTCCTTGCCCTCAGGGAGCTCAGGGTCTACCGGAGAGAAGCACTACAGCACTGGGGGCTAAAGGGCCTGGAGTTCACAGGAAAGGGTGCAACCTGGGAGGGCTTCTTAGAGGAGGTGGCATGGAACCAAGTCTTGAAATATGACCAAATGTTCCTCTTCTCAAGAGAATTCGTGTTCAAGGAGGAGATTCAGCATCTCTGGAAATACTTCTGCTTAAGTCAGAAATGCCATTTCTATATTCATAGGGCTCTCATTATGGGCTGCCCATCCCCCAGACACACACATATGCCGCACTCCTTTTGGGAAGAAAATAAAAACAGAATTCTTTTTCTCCCAAAAAGTAATTTCTTCAGAAGAGAAACATCACCCATGAAGATAAGTGGGGCGGAGGGGCTGTGCGGGCTGCAGGAGAATGTCCCCACCTCAGCCCTGATGCAAGGCTAGTGAATTAGAAACCGGCAAGGGACCTAGTGGAGGACGGAGCTGAGCGACACGTGTAGCAAAATCAGTGGAATGTGTTAAAAGAAAATCCAAGTGGTGCCAGAAGACTTGGCTTTTTCAGAGTGAAGGCCCCGAGGCAGAAGGGGTTAAAAACTAAAAATAACACGGAATGTTGGAACTAGATCACCTCCATCTCGCCCTCTAGTGGTCACTTTTGAGCACTGCACAAGGAACATGGGGCCTTTCTTTCCTTTTTCAATTTTTTTTTTTTCCCCTAAATGGTGCCTATTTTAATGTCAGGAGGATGGCCAGGAACAAGGGACAGGGACGCAAGGAGGAGGGATGAAACAGGGCAACTGCAGCTAGAAAACCCTCTGGAGGATACTCGGGACATTTCTGATGCCCCCAGGGTCCGACAGCCCTGGATTGAGTCCCACCTGTGGCTCCTATCCCCTGTATGAGCCCGGGCCAAGCGGCTTCACTTGCCCCAGCCTCAGCTTCCCCATGAGTTGTGGCAAGGATCCATCGAGGTGATGTGTGTGCAACAGGCCTGCCCATCCCCTGAGCGTTAATGGAGGGCAGCTGGGTGTGGCCTGACCCACCCACCTGCCTTCACCAGCACCTAAATTAAAAAAAAAAAAAAAAAAAAAATTTTCTCCAACATATAAAACTGGTGAGATTTCACATCAAAATCAAGACCAGTGGTTTTGCTTGCAACACGACAGGCAGGGGCAGGCTGGAATATGCAACAGCCGCCTCCTCCTTCCTCCGAGTCTGTGGCTAATTCCCCGTCCCTGTCCGGCCTGCCCTCCGGCTGCAGCTCCTGAGGCAGAATCTAGAGGGAAAGCGCCTGTAAATCTGGATCCAGAAGCCCTGCGGTGACCCGGGTGCACGTGTCTGGGCCGGGCATTCAGGAATCACCAGATCTCTGGGGCGAGTGCAGTGCGACTTGGCCCTGGGAACTCTGCCCCTGTGACTGAATTCTGCGTTTTCCCTCTGAGCCCTGCTCTCTGCTCAGTGACGAGGAGCCATCCTGAGAGCACAGGGGTGGCCCCCACCCCCACCCCAGGAATGATGTAGCAGGGACAAGAAATCACAGCTGTACCATGCCCCACCTGGGCCGTCTGCCTGGGGGCCCCTCCTGTCTCTCCCTACTTGACCAACTCCTACTCCCCCCGTCAAGACCCAACTTCGGTTGTACCTTTCTGGCTCCCCCACAACCAAGCCAGGGGAGACTCATCACCCACTCCTTCCTGGGGTCAGGTGGTTGGGCATATGTCTGTCTCCCATACGGGGCTCTTGACTCTCCCACTCACTCGCTCACTCCGTTAGCAAACAGGGACTGAGCATCAGTTTTGCACCGACATCGTGGAGTGGAACAAAGGGATCAAGAGCCCCGAGATCCTGCAATTTGTCAGAAAACAAATACATAGTAAGTGCAGGTAGAGGATGAACTCAGACCAGTACAACGGGACGATAAGGGGGCAGGAGTGTTCGCAGGTGCCAAAAAGTAGAAATGAACCAACCGATGGATGGATAACTGAAATGTGGTCCATCCAGACAGCAGCGCGTGATCCAGCCATAAACAGGAATGGAGTTCGGACCCACAGGACAGCACAGATGGACCTTGAACTCTGAGTCAAAGACGCCAGACACAAATGGACAAATAGCATATGATCCCCTTTATCTGAGGTTCCTCGAACAGGTGAATTCATGGAAAACAGAATGGTATTTGCCTAGGGCTGGGGGGGGCAGGGGATGAGGGGGTGGCAGCTAATAGGTACGGCTTCCTTTTGGGATGAGGACGATGTCCTAAAGGTGACTGTGGTGATGGTTACACAAATTTGTGAACATACTAAAACCCACTGAATTGTATATTTTCAAAGAGCAAACTACAGGATATATGAATTATATTTCAATAAAGGTGTTATATTAAAAAAAAAGCGAAGCCAGTTCAAATTCAGTATTAACTAAATATTAGTCTAGGTGATTCACGACTATGAAAAGTACTCGAGGTGACAGAAGAGTGACTGGAGTTTGGGAAACATCCCAATTCAGGCGTGAGATCCGCCAAGCACAGGCTCCATGTGGGTTCAAATCCCAGCTCCATCACCTCCTAGCTGAGTCATGCAGGCAAGTGACTTCACCTCTATAGGCCTCAGTTTTGTCATCTGGAAGATGGGAACAAGAACAGTCCCTACCTTGCGGAGTCACCATGAGAATGATCAGAGCGCGGGGCCCGGCATATCCAAGGGGATGGATAAATGGCAGCATTATTGAGGAGGGGGCTGAGGACTAATGATTGCCAAGGGGAGCTTGGTTTCTTTTGGGGGGTAACGAAAATCTTTTCAGATTGATTGATGGATGCATGACTTGAGGAGTATACTAAAAGCCACTGAATTGTACACTTAAAAAAATGATAGGGTACAAAACGGAACACACTCTGACCATATGATCCAGCCATTGCACTCCTTGGTATTTACCCAGAGGAGCTGAAAGTTAGGTCCACACAAAAACCTGCCCACGGATGTTTACCCCGGCTTTATTCACAATCATCAAAACGTGGAAGCAACCAAGATGTCCCTCAGCAGGTGAGTGGATAAACTGTGGCCATCCAGACAATGGATTATTATTCGGGGCTAAAAAGAAATGAGCCACTGAGCCATGCAAAGACGTCGATAAACCTCTCGTGCATACTGCTACGGGAAAGAAGCCAGTCTGAAGACGCCACACACTGGATGATTCCCACTGTAGGGCATTCTGGAAAAGGCAAAACTATGGAGACTATAAACAGATCAGTGGTCATCAGGGGTCGGGTGTGGGGAGAGGGATGAACGGGCAGAGCACAGAGCATTTTCAAGGCAGTGAAACTCCTTTGCACGATACGGTAATGATGGATACGGATCATTACGCATTTGTCCAAACCCACAGACTGTACACCAGGAGAGAGCCCTAACATAAATCATGGACGGTGGGTGATAACGATGTCAGTGTAGGGTTCATCCACTGTATCAAATGTCCCACTCCGGTGGGGGGTGCTGAATGCAGAGGGTTCTGAAACTGCTTTAGAGGAATAAAATCTTAAAAAAAAAAAAGGGGGGGGGTTGCTGGGATGCCTGGGTGGCTCGGTTGGTTAAAGTGTCCAACTCTTAATTTTGGCTCAGGTCAGGATGTCAGGGTCGTGAGATCGAGCCCCACATCAGGCTCTGCTCTGGGCGTGAAGTCTGCTTAAGATTCTCTCTCTCTCTCTCCCTCTCCCTCTGCCCCTCCCCCACTAACAATCCCGCCTTCGCATGCACACGTTCTCTAAATAAATAAATAAATAAATGATTTCTTTTAGATGTAGGTGCTACTTCATTCACTCACTCCATACATATATGTTGTGTGCCTACTATGCGCTGGGCACTGGGCTCAGAGTTCCCTGCCTCCCAGAGCCTCCGCTCTGATGGGGGAGGCAGACACTGGGCGATGAGAAGATACTGCATGTGACAAGGGGTGCGTTGGGAGAGAACAGTGGGGGCCTGGGGTCCTTCTATAGATGTGGCACCAGGGAAGGCCCAGCTGAAGGGTGTCATTTGAGCTAGAGATGACCTAAGAAGAGGGAAGTGAAGAGGGAATCTGGAGGAGAGCAAACAGCATGTGCCAAGGCCCTGGGGCAGAAACACACCTGACATGCATGTTAAGGGAATGTTCTGAAGGCCAGTGCGGCTTGAGTGGAGTGAGCATAGGACATGTACTGGGGGAGAGGGTCAGGCAGACACACAGTCTTGTAAGCTGTCATATGGACACTGGATTGGATCCTGAGTGCAGATGGGATTTCATCCTCCAAGAAAAGGTGTGAATCTGACTTCTCTTTAGAGCACAGTAGGTGCTCAGCAAACGTTTCCGGAATGAATTATAAAGTCTGCCTAGCACCTTGACTACCACCTCCTGCTTGGCGAGAGACAGCTTTCCAATGTCTGTCTTACCTGCTCACAACAGCCAGTGTGGGACACAGAGCTGGCTTCTCTCACCCCATTTCACAGATGAGGAAGGTGAGCCTCAGGGAGCTGTCCAAAGCCACAGAGTGGCGGCAGAAAGAGATCAGATTAGAATCTGGGTCTAGTGGGGTTTGTTCCTGTTTGGTGAGAGTGTGTCCGAGTCCGTGTATGCAAATGCAGCTGCGTGCACTCGGGAAGGTGGAAACAGGTGTGTACCCCAGCAACTTGGCCAGGGTAGGGTGGCCCTCTGGTGAGTCTCAAAGGGTTGTGACAGGTGAAACAAGCAATCGTGACTATTAGCAGGGGAAAACGCATACGTTTGTTATTTATATTCTAAAACACAATGAGAGTCAAGTCCAGATTAGCCTGCTACGGATTAGCATCATTCTCACACAACGGATTAGCATCATTCTCACACAGCGGTGTTTCGACATACTTTCTCAAGGAGGAGAAACAGAAGCACCAGAAAGATCCTCGTCAACCCGCTGGGCCTCCATTTCCTCACCTGTGAGGTAACCTCAATGGGTTAACACGCAGAAAAGGTTAATTCGCTCCAGGACCAGGATCCCACAGCGAGGCGGCCCCAGCGCTTGCAATCCCGGGCAGTTGAACCAGGAGGCGGTCACACCTGGTTGCCCATCTGGCTCCCATAGGGAGGTTTTGCAAGGGCAACAGGTGTCCCATTGTTCATCAGCCTCCTGTGGACACCTGGCTGGGAGCCCTCCAACGTCTTGGTCCCCAGGGGCCCCAGCAACACAAGTGAAACAAAAACCCAGCCCCTCTTTCCATACAGGGAGCCTGCCCCCAGAAGCCCTAACCCTCTCCTCAGCTCCAAGGGATAAGTCCACTGGCCAGGGATCAATCTAGGTGTTGCCGTTTCCTTGCTGTGTGTGCCTGAGTCAGTCACGTCCCCTTTCTGAGCCTCAGGCTCAGCATCTCTAAAATGGGCATGTTCCTAGTACCTCAGGATATAGTGAGGTCACTTTGGCAAAAAACACCAGGAAATCGCACTCGGCAAGCCTCAGAAGGGCTCAAGCCTGTGTCCTTATCTATAATATGGGGACGATGAATACCCATCTCTTGGAGTTTGTGAGGATTAAATGGGACAGTGGAATAATGTTCATACAGTGAATAATCTTAGCACAGTGTCTGTCAGGCAGATACTCAATATATACTATATAGTCATAGTAACAGCAGCAAAGTAATAACTTAAAAAGAGACACAACTGTTTATAGTGCCTTACATACATTAATTCATCTAACCTCACTGCATTTTTTTCTTTTTTTTTCTCTTTTTTTTTTTTTTTAGAGAGAGAGTGTATAAGCAGAGGGAGGAGCAGAAAGAGAAAGGGAGAGAGAGGGAATCCCAAGCAGGCTCCACGCTGAGCATGGAGCCCAAGGCAGGGCTCAATCTCACGACCCTGAGATCATGACCCGAGCCAAAATCAAGAGTCAGACACCCGATCAACTGAGCCACCCAGGCACCCCTAACCTCACTGCATTTCTAATAAGTAGGTTCCCTTATTACCCCTATTTTACAGATGGGAAAACTGAGGCAGAGATGTTAACCCATTCAAGGTCACATAGCTAAGTAGCAGAGTTGGGATTCAAAGCCAGGCCATCTGGCATAAAATATGTGCTCTTTTCTGTACGCATATTACCCGTCAATTTTATAAATTATCTTCCAGGCAATGAAAGAAAAAGTAGATAAATCGGTCTTCACCAAAATTAAAAATGCTTGTGCATCAAAGAACACTACCAAGAAAGTGAAAAAACAACCCACAGATGGAAGAAAATAATTGTAAACCATACAGCTGGTAAGGGATTAGTATCCAGAATATATAAAGAACTCCTACAGCAACTCCTACAGCAACCAAAGAGAATAACCCAATTCCAAAATGGGCAAAGGACTCAAATAGACATTTCTCTAGAGAAGATACAAACACATGAAAAGATGCTCACCATCATTAGCCATTATGGAAATGCAAATTGAAACCACAATGAGATACCACTCCATATCCATTTGGATGGCTTTATCAAAAACCAAAGCCAAAACCACAAAATGGAAAACAGCAAGTGTTGGTGAGGATGGGGAGAAATTAGAACGCTCGTGCATTGCTGGTGAAAATGCAAAATGGTGCAGTCGCTGTGGAAAAGTTTAACACTTCCTCAGAGAGTTAAAGATAGAACTGCCTTACGATCCAGCAATTCCATTCCTGGGCATACGCACCCAAAAGGACTCAAAGCTGGGACTCAAAGAGATACTTGCACACCCATGTTCACAGCAGCATTACTCACAACACCCAAGAGGTGGAAGCCACCAAAGGGTCCACCGACAGACGGATGGATAAACAAAATGTGAACTATAGATACAACGGAACATTATGCTACCTTGAACAGGAAGGAAATTCGGACACCTGCTACAACAGGGATGAACCTCGAAGACATTAGTGAAATAAGCCAGACACAAAAGGGCAAATATCGTATGGCTCCCTTTATCTGAGGTATCTAGAGTAGGCAAATTCAGAGGGCAGGAAGGAGAACAGAGGGTGCCAGGGGCTGGGGGAGGCAGGATGGGGGGGTAGTGTTCACTGGGGACAGAGTTCCTGTTTGAAAGGATGAAAAAGTTCTGGAAACGGATAGTGGTTATGGCTGCACAACACCGTGAATGTATTTAATAAAACTGAATAATATACGTAAAAACGGCTAAAATGGTGAACTTTGTTATATGTATTTAACCACAATAATTTTTTTTTTTTAAATGGTCTTGCTCAGATTGCAGCAACAGGTTCCTAGCTCACACTCTCCAACCTCTAAAAAATGTCCACTAGGGGGCGCTCCAAGCCTCGCCTTCGGCAGTGTTTTAAAAAGTCCTATCTTTCGGCTCCTCTGGGCCCCTGGCAGGCCTATCACCAAGCCCCTCATTCTGACTTGGACGGGCATTCTCATCCCCCGCTTGGCCAGCCTTCTGCCTCATCACCACTCTCCAGGTAACCCCTCCTTGCAGCTCCCAGAACACCCCATGTTCTCCTATGCCTCTTTATGTATGCACATGCTATTCCCCTGACCTGATTGCCTTCTTCTTGGCTAATTCCTTCTTCCATCGAGTCTGTCTCTGACATTCTTCTGAATTCCTCCAGATGGTATGATGCTTCCCTCCTCTGTGCTTACCAAAGCAGCATGCACTTACCCAAAACCAACCTCTTTACAGTGGCCATCAGGGCAGTGTGATCTGGCCCCTGCCAACTCCCTCACTCCTCACTGTCTACTCCAGCACCAATGCCATCATCATCATCAGCATCAATAGTAGTATTACAAAACACAACAAGCCCCAGGACCTTTGCACTTGCTCTTCCCTCAGCCTGATGCTTTCCCTCTGATTCTTCCACATGGCCAGGGGCTCCCCTTTCAAGTCTCAGCTCAGATGTCACCTCCTCAGAAAAGCCCTTCCTAATCCCTATTAGTAATGAAATAGCTTTCAACCACCCTCTTCCCCAGCCACTCTTGATTCCCAGTACCCTATTTTATTTTCTTCATAGCACTTGGTACCATCTGATAGTCTTTCTCTTTTGAGTCTGGCTCCTTGTTTAATGTCTATCTTTTCACACTAAAGTATGAGCTCCAGGAGGGCAGGAACCACTTATGTCTTGTTCACTGCTCTACCTGAAGAACTAAGAACAGTACAGGGCACACAGTAGGTGCTCAATAAATATCTGTTGAATGAATGAATAAATGGGTGGATAAATGAATAACTAGTATTTATCATCCTGGATTCTATAATTACTTGTTTATAGTCTATGAATGTGAGAAATTTGAGGACAGAAATTAACTTATTTATCTTTATATCCTTAGAGCTTTGTATATATAAAGAGGATGGATGGATGGATGGATGGATGGATGGACGAGCAGATGAATGGGTGGGTGGTAGCTAGGTAAACATAGGAATACAAAAAACCCCCAACACAAAATCTCAGGCACAATTGAGCATTTGCATTTAATACCTAGGAATCAAAAATCTTCTGGTCTGGTTGGTTTTAATCCAGAAAAGGAACTTTAATCAGTTGAGACCTAAATTACTCAGCCTTCTCCAGCCCTTTCAACCCAGTGGTGACAGACAAGAAACAATTAACAAATGGAATTAGCCACAAGTTGGGATTCCTGAGCCTCCTAAGAGCACAGGGCGTCAACGAGTTTCTCACCACTCAGGCTCCACAATCACACTCCAAAAGCTGGCATGTCATCTTGCCTCACCCAGGAAGGAAGGTCACTCTGGCCTCCGAGCCAGTTACCACCCAGCCTGTCTCTTCCACCTCAGCCTTTCTTCCCTTCTCCGAGCCCTACTCCCCAGCAGAATGGAGGCCTTGGAGGGCAGAATTGTGCCTTGCTATCCCAGAGGCCCAGCGCCCCGCACACATCTCACGTCACAGCATAGAGACACTGGGCAGATATTCTCTCTTGTCCCGAATCCTGGTTAGGAGGCCAAGGCTTCCTTGGCAAGGATCTGACAATCCCCATTTTATTTTTCAGACTGTGTACTAAACAATGCTATTTGTTGAAAGACCAATGGCCATATCCAACATGGCCACCTTCCATGCTGGAGGCCAGAAGTCTTGAGCATTGACTGTCCCAGACTCTCTTGCTGCTAACAGTGGCCATGTGACCCAGTTCTTGCCCATGACAGGTAAGTGAAAGTCTTCTGGAGGGTGACTGGGGGAAAGCTTTCGCTTTCTTGCAGACTCAGCTAGCACGGCCCTTCTGGCTTCCCCCCACTTATTCCTGCCACAGAGTGGACTTAATTCTTGGAAAAGTGGTAGCCATCTTGGGACCATGAGGCACAAAGCATGAGGGAAAGCCCAAGAGACTCTAGGAGATGCTGAGCCAAGCCAACAGCTGCCCACCTCCGTACATCTTGCCATGTGTGATAAAGTAGCCCTCTTAATTAAGCCAGCGAGCCGCATTCCTGAGACATTCAATTCAAATGACATCAACACAGGCCCAACATCAAACTGGGGAATGCCAAGCAACACATTGTAGGGAGAAGAGTCCATATCCTGGACAAATAAAAAGCCATCAACTCTTTATTCACAGCTAGTTTTTTTTTTTTAAAGATTTTATTTATTTTTTTGACAGAGAGAGACACGGCGAGAGAGGGAACACAAGCAGGGGGAGTGGGAGAGCGAGAGAGAGAAGCAGGCTTCCTGCCAAGCAGGGAGCCCGATGCGGGGCTTGATCCCAGGACCCCGGGATCATGACCTGAGCCGAAGGCAGACGCTTAAGGACTGAGCCACCCAGGCGCCCCCACAGCTAGTTTTTAAAGCACAATCTCTGAGGAGTTATTTCTAGCAGTTCATATAGACTCTTCCATTTTGTTTTGTTTTTTTCCCTTCCCACTTGAATGCTTAGTCAACCAAATGAAATGCAAAGAGAGTATCTAACCAAGACCTACAATGTATCCACTGGGGACCATTACACAAATTCCGTCTTATCTCAAGTTGACTGCATTCACAAGTCTTGGCATTGGAATCCCAGCTGGTTTTTCCCTCCATCCTCCAGTCATTATAATGAAGTTATCAGGTTCAAGTGCTTTCAAACCTTCAAGACTGCTCCGGCAGATCCTTGAACGAAGATGGCAGCACGAGGGCAGAGCTGCCAGGAGGTAGTGCCATCTTCCAAAAACAAGCATCCTGGTTTCCTCAGCAAGAGATATAGGAAAAGTCTGAGCTCAGCATTAAAACACACACCGGGGGTGTCCAGGAATGACGCATCAACGATTATAAGACTCCAGCCCGTCTCCTGGACTCTAGATTACATTCACTGCATAGAACAGTTTCACGCCCCTGAACCTTTGCCCAAGCTCTTCCCTCCATGGGGGACAAATCATCTCTTCCCAGACCACACCCATCTGGCAAACAACTGTTCATCCTTCAAGACTTCAAACAAGTGTGCCTCCTCTCTGAGAGGCTTTGAACCTTGAACAAATTAAATGAAAGAATGCCGGTAAAGCACAAGACTCAGTGTCTGGCACATAGTAAGCACTCAATGAACAGAACTGCAATTGTTTATCTACCTTCTTAAGTACCTGTGTCTTGTTTTATAACTGTAGTCCAACGCCCAGCACAGCACCAAGGACATACAGATAAATATTTGCCAAAAGAAAAGACTGAGACCCTCCCCAACACTCCATCTCAGCCAAACTGGTCTATTCCGTGTTCCCCAGACATGCCTCTTACATCACCCACCCCCATACCTTTGCATATGCTATTTCTCCTTCCCAAGTGACCTTCCTCTCCTCCTCTTCCACCTAACTAGACCCTCCTAGGCCATCTTCAGGTACCCCTGAACTGTAACCCCAGGGGGGCTGGGAGAATCTCCAGTACCCCTCACTCAGGGCTTAGCACACAGTGGGCCCATGAGAGAATGAGCCCATCACTAAATGAGCCAGCAAATGCTGGCCAAGGGTTTGCAGATTTGGGAGAACATTCTCAAGGTTAGCAGAGGCCCTCCACCTGCCCCGTAACAGGGAACCCCCACAGCTGGTGAATCTGTACCTTTAGTCACGGGAGGGGCTTCTGGGACAAACTGTGACCTAAGGCCATGGTCCACAACTGAGTCACTGTGTTTTATGATCCCTGCATGAGTGCAGACCAAAGGCTCATTTTCTGGGGAAAGGAGGGTGCGCCCATCCGTGGGTGGGTGAGGGACGAGGCCCGGCGCAGGGCTCAGATTTGCCACAAGGATCCAAGGCCCTACTAAGTGTAGCCCTGAAAGCAATATGGGTGGGGGGAGGGCAGTGAGCACTAGCCAGCGAGTCTGCACTCCTAGCTCTGTCCTGGCTGCTGTGGGACTCTCCCTGAACAAGACACCTCCCCCTGCTGGGCTCAGCTTCCTCAACAGCAGAAAAACTTCCAAAAAAGATTGGAGGCGCTTCCCTGTTCCATCGAGCAGCTCTTCCAGAGAACGCAGAAGAAAAACAAACTGATAGCAAATAATAAACAATACAATAATAGCAGGTAACATTAAACAGGCAGTTACTCTTCAGGCGGCACTGTGCTAAGTGCTTTATAAACATCATCTCGGCTCGGCTCCAACCTGGGAGAGGTACTTAATGGCTCCAAGCCTCAGTTTTTCCCATCTGTAAAATGGGGATAATACTAGTTTCCATACCACGCAGGAAGCACTGTAAGCTATTAGACATTATTATTACTATGATTTTTACGGAGGAGGAAAAGAGAGGCCGCGAGTGGTAAACTCACTTGCTCACTGCCTCTACTAAATGCCAGGGCCACACCGGTCTGACCTCGTGCTCAGGGTCTGACCAGCCTGTGGGTCAGCCGGGTGTGGGCGGGGCTATGCAAATCAGCAGGGCATTAGCCCTGGCAAGTCCCAGACATCTTTCAGAGGGCGGCCGTGGCAGAAGAGCTGGCGGCCAACCCTGGGCTGAACAAATACCACATTCTCACCCCCAGGGCCGAGGTTGTCTTGCTCCCTCATGAGCTGATACGCCGAGTGCTGCAGGCCCAGAGAGGCGCCAGCAGAGGCTGGTCCAGAGACACAGTCCCATGGCAGAAAGGGCCCAGGTCCAAGGCTGGAAGCAGAAGAGGACTAGTCTCCAACCCAGCTCCCCCACATGCTGTGTGGCCTTGGGCAAGTGGCTTAACCTCTCTGAGCCTCAGCTTCCTCCTCTACAATATGGGATTCATACTCCCTCACATGAGGAGTGGAGTGGGGATGGACAAGTCCTAAGACACAGTCTCAAAAAATGGAGATGAACCTGAACCTAAACTGGAAACCAGCAGCACAAAGTCATTAATCGAGAGCGACGGGAGCAGTAGACTCGGTTCACAGGGGAACACCCCCCGCCAAGCCCGTCAGGAAGTACGACACACAGGCCTGACTGCCTTCCAGAGGAGTAGGGGCTGCCAGCAGGGCCGAGGGCTCAGGACCCCAGTCCTCACCCGGACTAAGTCAGGCCTTCTCTCTGGGCCTCAGTTTCCCCTCTTACAATGAGAGAGCTGAAGAAAAGGGAGAGGAGAGGAGGAGGGGGAGGTAGAAGGAAAAGCCATCACTGCAGCCCCAGCATTCACTGAGGATTTCTTCTTCGGAGTGCTGAGCGAGCTCATCTACTCCCCACAGAAATGCTCTTGAGGCCAGATAAGACCGTCCTCATCTTACAGAAGCAGAAGAAAAAACTGAGGTTCACTGAGGTCCGTCAGATCACTTGCCCAAGGCCACACAGTGGCAGAGCCAGAACTGGAAGTCACTTCTCAGCCCCCAGAGCCCAACGCTTAGGTCCCCTGGAGTGAGGCTTTTGGAGCCATGGGAAAGTGAGCTGGACACCACCACCCCCTGGTGGCCACTCCTTGGAATTGCAGGTGTGAGTCCTCAAAGCTGGGAAACGAGGTCTGAGGCCCCCACCGTCCCCACCTGCATGGGAGAAGAGGAAATCAAGCAGGCAGCAACAGGGCAGGGGCCTCGGGGAGCCGCAAGTACAGAGCCAAGGAAGCCCCCTAGGGATTCCAAGGACAAAGTCTCCTCAATGACAGAGACTGGAGGAGGGGGAGCCGGGCCACCAGGGAGGATGCCAGCAAGCAGAGACTATAAAAAGACAGACCTTAAATGCTTTTCTCTCCCTAACCTCTGTCTTCACATACACACACAAAAGTTCAAGTACAATCAGATAAGCTGAGTCGGTGCCGCCAGGGAGGCAATGAGAAAAGAGTAAGGAAGAAATCAGTGGAAAAGAATGTTAAAAAAAAAAAAAAAAAAAGGCAGGTTTCAAATGTGCGCACGTCTGTGGCTGGGATCTGAACAGCCAAGGAGGCTTTCCAGGGCCGCTCAGCGGACGCTCGCCGAGGTCTGCGTTCCTGCTCTGGCTCTCTGTGGCCCCCAGCCCTGCCGTCAGCCCTGCTGATCCTGGCATAGACGTTTTTCCATCTAGAACCCCGCCGGGGGTGTCTCCTCCCCCCTCCCCCCCCGTGTTGCAGAGGACCAAACAGAAGTTCAGGGAAATGAAGTTTCTTGCCCATGACCTTAAAGCCAGAAGCCATGGAACCTAGGATTTCCAACGCTGGAGGATACCAGGTCTCCAAGACATGAGACCAGGCGCAAATACCCTTGAAATGTACCAAGCTTACGATACAAATGACCTCGTGAGTAGAACTGTGGTTGCCTCATTAAAGAAATGCCTATCTTAGGCGCCCCACACGGGGCCTGGGGACAAGAATAATAATAATAATAATGGTAATGATAACTCTCAGGAAAGCGTTTGCTGTGCACCCAGGACCATGCTGGACACTTGCCGCGTTATCTTCTCTGAGCCCTGCAGCAGCCCTGTGAAGTAGATGCTGTCAATATCCCCATTTCACAGATGAAGAGACTGAGGCCAAACACCTGTCCGCACACAGAGCTAGGGTCTGAGCCCTGGTGATCTGGCTCCAGGACCAGCTTAGTTAAATTAACTCACCGGCGCAAAAGAAACAGAAATCAGGTTTCTAGGTAAAGAAACCAAAGTACCAAGAAGTAAGTCGCTAAAAGAGACTGAGAGGAGCAGTGTTGGGATTCGAACCCCGAACTTTCAGACCCCAGGGCATGTTCTCATTGGCTCCATGCCAGGCAGCCGGGGTTACCTCTCTGCATTGGGCCAGAAACCCGAGAGGGGCGAAGGCAGAGCCACCAACACCCTCCACGTCAAGAACCACCGCGCAGCCAGTCCGGCAACACCAGATTCTTGGACAGGCCCCCGCCGCCCTCGGCCTCCTTGGGCCCCTGGGCCAGCCTTGACTGTCCACACGACCGCATTCCCAGTGGTGTCTGATGCACACCAACCCCACGCGAGTCCCAGTCCAGCTGTGCCAGCATCACTCACCACGAATGGCCCGCTCCTCTTGTCCTTGCAGAAACTGTGGCTCCTCCAGGGGCCCGAGGCTACGGGGGACCCCTGCCAGAGTGGCTGCTCCTTGTCCGGCAGGGCATCCTCCTTCCCCAGGTCCTGTGGTACAGAACACAAGCAGAGGACTTTACTGGGGCTTTCCCATTTATGGGAAGAATATGTCACAGCGAGAGAGTCCGTTCTGTGCCTAAAAGGGCAAAAAGAAAATTAAGGCACCAGAAACCCCACCCCGCGGCAGTCTACCTTAATGACGGGAGGTAGTATATGGGGTCTGGGTTCAGGCCAGCCTCAGCCACTTAATAACTGTGTGGCCTCAGGTTAATGCCTTAACCTCTCTGAGCCATGACCACGTGGGGAAAGACCCCTAATAACAGTACTCAGCTTCTAGGCTCAGGGGAGAACCAAGTGAGGAGCAGCGCTTGGAAAGTGCGTGACACCGTGCTGCCACCAGGGGGCGCTGTGCACAAGTCCAGGGCCCCTGGCTTGCTTCAGGCTCCTCTCCCCCATGGCTGGTACCTGGGGAACCCTCCATAAGGGCTAGCCAGCCTCATTATTGTCACTGGTAACTTTTGGTGACCTCATGTCAGACATTTCTCCAAGCCTCCAAACACACATGCACAGAAGCACAGATACAGAGAGAAATGATCTAGGAACAGGGCAGTACTAGATACCCTAGTCTGAATTCTGTGGTTTTGCTCCAGCCGGTCATATATAGGGGATACACTCACAGGCCGTAAATATGGGACTCCAGAATTTGTAGTGCACATGTCTCACACTCTCCCTGCACAGATAAGGGAAGGAAGGCCCAGAGAGGGAAGGCATCTGCTTAAGAACACACAGCACAAGTAAAGAGCAAGGCTGGATTCTGGATCCCTTGCCTCACAGACTCTTGATGCCTTACGAGACCTTCTGTGTGCCCTCCTACCCCCTGGCTGTTCCTTCTCAGCCTCCCCACATCTCAGAGGGATGTCTACTCATCCAGGGCCAGCCCTAGAGCCTTCTCTTTTCCTGCTCCATCTGATTCCCTCGGGGTTCTCTCATAACACCCCCTTGCTTTAAATAAATCCCATCTGTGCACAGCAACTCCCGACTTTGTCTATGTTGGGACCCCTGACTTGCAGATCCCACCATTCACTCCACATCTCCCCACACTGCTCACACTCATCTCAGCCTTCACATGCCCCAAACAGGCCTCTCCATTCCTTCCCTCCAAAATTCCAAAATTCCTCCTCCCCTGCCCTGCCCCTCACCCAGCTGTGCTGGCCAAGATCTTCAGGTCGCCCTCCATTCTTTTGCTTCTCTCCACCTCATCAACAAAGCTGAGACTCTGTCTTCGAAACATGCTGCAAACCTCACATCATAAACCAAAATCAACTCAAAATAGATCAAAGCCCTCAATGCCAGAGCGAAAGCTAGAAAACTCTCAGAAGAAAATATAGGCTTAAATGTTCGTGACCTTGGATTAGGCAGTGGTTTCTCAGATATGGCATCAAAAGCACAAGTGACCAAAAAAAAAAATAAATTGGAGCTCATCAAAATGAAAAACTTTTGTGCTTCAAAGGGCACCATGGACAAAGTGAAAAATACAACCCAGAGAGTGAGAGGAAATTTCTGCAAATCCTATGTCTGCTAAGGCACTTGTGTCCAGAATATATAAAGAGTAATTACAACTCAATAACAAAAAGAACAATAACCCAATTAAGACTGGACAAAGGATCTGAACAGACAAAGAAGGGATACACATAGTCAAACATGCACATGGAAAGATGGGCCATGGAAAATGCAAGTCAAAACCACAATGAGATACCTTAATACCCAGGAGGATGGCTAGAATCAAAAAGACAGGTAAGTGTTGGCAAAGGATGTAGAGAAATCAGCCCTCACGCACTGCTGGTAGAATGTACAATGGTGCAATTGCCTTGGAAATCAGTGGCCCCGGCCCCCTGTGCCAGCTGGTGCCCTTCCAGCATCCACGGGAGCAGCTCATCCCCATGACGGCCATCACTCAGGTGGCACCTTTCAGGTCCCCTCCCCAGGAGACCTTCCCCTGACCACCTCTTAGAGTCATCTCCCCATCGCCTCTTCTTCTATCTCCCCAGGACTTAACTACTCTCATTCACTTGAGGTCTGTTTGCCCCCTGGACCGGAGCCATCCACTGGAACATTCTGTGGTTACAGAGATCTTCTTTATCTGGGCCATACAATACACCTGCCATGAGTCACCCATAGCTTTTGAGCACTTGAATGTGGCTAGTGGGACCGAGGAACTGAATTTTTAATCTTGTTTAACTTTAATTTTCATTTAAATTCTGTGGTTTTTCATTGACGCCACATGTGGCTGGTCGCTACCTTACTACATGGCGTGGCCTGATACCGTGGCCTGGTCCCTCCCAGCAGCCCGGGTGCCTAGAACAGGGCCTGGCACAGGGTTAGCCCATTTACTAAATCTAGTAAGTGAGTGGAGGTCTGGAGGTGCTTCTCTCTGATTCCCTCAAACCTCCTTCACATCAGGCCCTGGCCAGCAGCTTGACCACATATTGCTTCACAATAAATCTCCAATAAACTGTGAAGCAGGCAGGATTCACATTCCACGGATGAAGAAATTTAGGCTCAGAGAGGTCTGGCAAGATGCCCAGAGTCACACAGCTAGTAAGTCACAAAGCTACGGCCTGATCCCAGGTCTGCCCAATAGGCAGTCCAGGGCTGTTTCCAGGGAGAAATCAAATCGTAAGAGTATAAATGGTTCACCTTCCTAATAAAGAACTCCAACAACTCAAGGAAAAAAGGACCAAGGACGAGGTTCCAAAAGAACAGCGGGCAGAACATAAGCAAGTGGGTGACTGGAAGGAAAAACAGAGCCTCATGCACGTGACAAGAGGAGGGGCGCTCATCAGGGGCATGACATCCCCAAGTCTGGTAATGTACCAGGTGGCTCAGGCGGAGGGGAAACGGGGTCCTGTCATCGAGGGCAAGGATGGGACCAGGTACAGCCCCCCAACGCTGGGCACTCGGGCAGGATCCTGCAAAATTACAACGGTGCTCCCCCTAGACACTCACCACCCCAAGCCCACGGAAAACCTGCTCATGTGCAAAATGACGTCAGAACATGGTTGGTATTTAGCAAAAGATCAGGAATATCACCCATCTCTACCGTACAGCAATCAGGAAGAATGAGGACGCCCTGTAGGCTGAATCCGAAAGCTCTCAAAGACACATATATGGATGTGAGCCTGGGTGGCTCAGTCGGTTAAGCGTCTGCCTACGGCTCAGGTCATGATCCTGAGGTCCTGGGATCGAGCCCTGCATCAGGCTCTCCACTCAGCAGCGAGTCTGCTTCTCCCTCTCCCTTTGCCCCTGCTTGTGCTCTCTCTCTCTCTCAAATAAATAAATAAAATCTTAAAAAAAAAAAAAAAAAGAACTTGTGTTTGCATTTGCTTGTATTTTCAGAAAGAAAGTCTATATGAATTTGGACCAGAAAAGAAGCTAAGTGGTCACGGGATGGGAAGAATGCTGAGGATGGGCAAGAAGAGGACAAGGGGGTTGATACTCCATTCCTTTAAGTATTTTCGGAGCCTCTTGACAATGTTCTCTCCTTTGAAATTCAAATAAATCAGTTAATTAAATAGAATACTACAATCCGTCATGGGACAAAGCTTTGATAAATGTTTCTTCAGTGAAAAAGAAAAAGAGAGAAGGAGGAGGGAGGGAGGGAGGGGGGATCACTTTAAGTACAAACACACCCCACGCGGGATATGTGGGCAGCACTGACTGTGAATCAAGAAAGCCTCACCCAGGGGGGAGAACGCTTGCACCAAGATGCTCCCTGAAGCCCTGTTTGTGACACAAAGACTCAACCAACCCAAATGTCCATCCACAAGTGTCCGGATAAAAAAAGTTTGGGCTCAGTCACTTAACAAAGTACTTTGCAGCCACTGAAAATAATAAAGTGATTATCTACATACTGGTTGCTTTTTTTTTTAACTGCTAAGTTAAAAAAAAGCAAGTTGTAGATTTTCTGTAGAACGTTGCCATGTTTCCATTAAGACAGCATGTGATTTACCTGTATCTGTACCTGGCTGGCCTTCCTTACCTGTGGAGCCACGTGCATTAGGGGCGGGATGATTCTCAGGGCTGGGGGTCAGGGAGCCCATCTGTGCGTGGTAGGATGCTGGAAGGCTGTACCCCACACTCATCATTTAGAGGAGCCTCTCAATCTAAACCGTGTGCTTACCGTAACACATTCAACTTCACACGAGCGTGCACTGCTTTTGCAGGAAGGAAAATACAACTACAAATAGAGATGCAACTCTGTGGTGTAGGAAAGCCCCAAAGATCCCGAAAACGAACAGTGGCTCCCTGGCGGGGGGTGGGGGGTGGGGTCCAGGGATACACTCTCTTATACACTCTCGTAAGGTCAGAATTTTTAAGGACCAACATTTTGTACTTCTGGGTGGCTCTTATCTATTTTTTCAAGATCAGGAACCAAAGCTGGTTGGGCAGGAAAGAAGGGAAACAGGGAGCTGGTCCAAGGCGTCCCAATCCCTCGGTGAGAAAACAGATCCTCTGACAACGAGCACTCCTGGGGCCTGCGCATCCCGGGCCGGCATCCAAGGCCGGGCCGGGGGGCCGCTTCCATGCCGCCCTGACTCTCCCACTGCCAGAAGGCCCCTGAGCAAGGCGCTGGCAAATGGATTAAGTGTCACATTTCCTCATCTTACCCCGTCTCCCGCTGTGCCCACAATAACAGCCTCGTGGAACCCCTCCTGGGGCGGCGCCTCAGCAGAACCCACGGGCCGGCCCTGCGCTCGCACCCACCGGGCCTGCCCACAGAGCTGCCGGGCAGAAACTTCTGTCCACTCTGGTGAGGGATCTGAGGCCCAGGGAGGCAAAGTCACTGCTTCACGCACAGCTGGTGAGCGGCAGACTGGCGTGTGAACGCGGGACCTGGAAAGCCCTGGGTGACCCTTCGTGTTACGATCTGTATTGGCCTCACCCCACTGTTTCATTTCTACCATGTCCCTGTCCAGGTTGGACCCTCTACTTTCTTTTTACAGATGAGGAAACTGAGGCACAGAACCTCGGAGAAGGGATTTGCCCTTCATCACTCAGTCTAAGAAGCCGAGGTGGGTTACATCCATATGCAACCAAAGTTTCAACCCCGTTAAGAGAATGCTCTCTTGGATGGAAAAGAGAGGCAAAAGTAAGAATTTGTGTTCATATTTGCTTGTATTTTCAGAAAGAAACTCTATGGGAATTTGGACCAGAAAAGAAGCTGAGTGGTCACGGGGTGGGAGGAATGCTGAGGATGGGCGAGAGAGGGATAAGGGGTTGATACTCAGATTTCTTCCCCATCTTCAAGGTTCCTCGTTCACCACCGAGGAGCCTATTTGAAAGCTTGGGTGTCAAGCCAGACCTGGGTTCAAACCGTAGGTTGCCATTTGGTGCTGTGTGACCCGAGACAAGTTACTTAACTTCTCTGAGCCTGGGTTTTTTCCATCTGTACAAGACGATCAGGTCTGCCACTGACGTTGTGGGCGCCCTGCCCTGCCCAACACTCAAGTACTTGCCAATGGCAATGGTGTCCCGCTGGGGGGTAGTTTACTCTCCGCCACTGAGCGTGGCACCAGCCAGGATGGAAGAGTCTGGATGTCGATAGCCCCAGAAATAGCCTCAGGAGAGGGCAGAAGGGAACTGGAAAATAAATACGCCAGGTTCCTTGCCCCTGGGACAGGACAAGTCAGGGGTGATCTATGCCACTTCCCAGAGGTCTCCAGCAAGAAGGAGCCTCAGAGGCCACAGGGGCACCATTCTCATCAGCCTCCCCCTTCCCTGCCTCACTTCTCCACTGGGATCCTGCCAGGGATCACCTTCTAAAATAACTACCTGCGGGACACCTGGGTGGCTCAGTCGGTTAAGTGTCTGACTCTTGATTTCGGCTCAGGTCATGATCACAGGGTCGTGAGGTCGAGCCCCGTGTCGGGCTCTATGCTCAGCAGGGAGTCTGTTTGTCCTCCTTCTGCTCCTCCCCCAGCTCATGCTCTCTCTCTCTCAAATAAATAAATAAATAAAATCTTAAAAAATAAAAATAAAACAACTGCTTGCAAGGGTCTGCTTCTACGGAAACCCAAACCACCACAATCCCACAAAAGAGGGATTGCCATGAGACTCACATAAGATTGCTCCTTCACTCATTCCACAAGTATTCCTTGCATGTTCATAAAATGTCATCCATGCAGGATGCTGCTTATGAGGGACAGGATAATGAACTGGAAACAACATATACTGGAACGGACAGCGGGTGCTCGATAAACGATCATCATCATTCTGGGCCAGAGGTTTCAAATTGGTGGCGCATGGACTAAATGGAGCCAGCACGTGTTAAGAACCAGCTGGACCTGGGCAATAGCTGCCTCTGCCCCTCCCCCCCAGGAATGAGCTATTTTGCCACAATCCCCACCACTCCCTAGAGTCCCACAATCAGCCTGACTCCATTCATTTACATACCCACCTGGCCCACGTGGGATGGGAGTTTGAGACCCCTGGCCTATGTGTCTAACCAACGTTTTACAAAACCAAAACAGCCTTCCTGCTCACCTTTTGACCGTCTCGAGTCCCCGACTCTCGCCGGCAGGGACCCATTTTGGCATCCTTGGCCTCAGAACTGTCTCCGGGGAGGCTGGACCTCCCTCTGGGTTGCTCTTGCCTCCTCTCTCTGGCTTCCTGCATGACAGACAGGCCCTCTCGGACTTTGGCAGGGGGCCCCTTCTCCGAATAGGCCCTCTTGACACTCAGCGGTGACCTGCCACAGTCGTATGAGTGATCACCCCGCTGGACCACACTGTCCTCCTCTCCTCTCCCAATGGATTTCCTTGGGGTCCCTTTCCTCTGGTCAGTGGGAGAGGATCTGGCCAACACGCTGGCCCCACTGCCCAGATCCTCCCAGGGAGTGGGCTTTGACTCGTCTGGGGAGTTCGGATACTTTGCACTCTGAGGTTTACTAACCAAATCCTTTCTGTCACCCTCAGGGGTTCCCAAAACTTGTCCCCGGGGACCCGCGGGGCCAGAAGAGGCCCCTGGATACTTTTCATTAGGAGCTGAGAGTGGCAAAGCCCACAGACGAGGGCTGAGTGTGGGGTTCGCGGCTGCCCCTGGGGCCTCTGCTGGCTGCTGGCCGGAGCCAGGACTGGAACCGTGGTTTGCTTCGGCAAAACTGGCTGGTTTCCGGAGACCCTCAGCTTCAGACCTCTCCTTCGAGCTCCTCCTTCTTGGGTCCACCCTGCCTTGCCGGCCGGGCCTCTCCAAAGTCGAGCCGCTGGACGCTGTGGGCGTACCCACCACTGACTCCTGGCCCTCCTGCTTCTTGTAGTCCGCCATCAGGGCGTCAATGTCGAGAACGCTGGATCTGTAGCCATCTTTGATTTTCCCTGGGACCCTCGCACTGACCACTTCAGGGTCCCTTCTGATGAGGAGATCGCTGGCTTCCAGGTGGCTTTTGGGGGCATTGCTGGGGGGTGTCCTGTTCCCACTATCCTTCCGATTGCTCTGAAAACCGATGCCATCTTCTGGTCCCCAGCGGATCCATAAAGCATCAGCATCCATGCTTCTTTCACTAGAAGGATCCAGAGTCTTGTACCCAAGAGGTGATGGGTGGTCTGCTGGCTTCGGAGGTTTTGAACAGCTTGCGCTATGGCGCTCTTTGCCCTTAGCCCAGTTGTTACTGCCCTTGGCCTCCAGTGGCTCTTCATGGTTAAGAGAAACCAATGTGGATGTTAGAGGATGAGAAGGAGGTGGGACTGTTTTTCTAGAATGTTCCATCAAGTTTTCAGGCCCTGGCTTAACAACGCTCTTTGCTTTTTGAGTATCGGGAATCTGATACGTCACTGCAAAAAATGTCGCCCTGGGTTCCAAAGAGGACCCCTGCTTCACCGCTGGCCTAGTCGGGTCCTGGGAAGCACCTGGGCTCACCTCCTGGGTCTCCACCCTGTGGTGGGATAGCTCAGGTTTTCTTAAGGCACTTGGGGTGGGGCTCCAATGGTCTGTTCGTCTCTGCTCCACCTTCCAAGAGTTTTCTGGGGCCAGGAAGCTGAATTCGTCAAACTTCACGTCGTGGGGCAACGTCCGCCGCCGCCACCTCTCGAACCTCTGGTCCAGGGGACCCGCCTTCTGCATCTTGGCCTCGGGCTCCGGTGCCTGGGCCGGCTGTGGCTCACCCTCACCAGCAGCCACAGCGAGGGGTCCCTTCTGCACCCACTCTTCTGGATGCGACCTTGCCCAGAAGTCAGACGGCTCGTCCTTACCCCTGGGAGGAAGATCCAGAGGGCACCCCCAGGGGGGACCCCTTTCTCCCGCTGAGCTGCAGCCTCCTGACTTATTCCTGGCCTCATCAGGGCCCTCCTGCAGGGCCTCCCAGACGGCAGCCTGGGTGGCCCTCCCAGAGCTGGCTTGGGGGCCGCAGGGCCTGGCTGAGCGCTCGCTGTTGATCTCGGGGCCCGGTTCCGAGCCTTTCTCTTCACTGGCCACCACAGTGGCTTTATGCCAGTTCACGGTCACCCCACCTGTCCATTTGGGTGACAGGCAATTGCCCCCAAACGTGTCCTTCGGCTCTCGGAAGTCCGGCTTTGGCCCACTGACTTCATGAGTCCCTCGAGCTTCCCAAATCAAACTGGCCCTTTGGACAGACCCTGCCTGACCTCCCAGCCTGCGCTCTGGGTCAGCAGGGGTGACCTCATGGGACTGCTGTCTCTCCTTCGGTGAGAGCTGAGACCTGCCACTTCTCAGGGTCACGGCTTTTTCCTCCAACGCCGTGGAGACGGCCTCACTGTGCACACGCTTGCCCACCGTGTGCAGGATGTCATACTTGGGCTCGACCCTCTGGGATGGGGGAGGATTTTCGGAGTGTTGGAGGAAGGGGTTTTTATGGCGTTTTTCATCCAAAGGGTGTTCTTCCGGGAGGGGCACGTGATACTGTTTGGGTTCACCATTCGAAAGGGTGGTCTGTCCCCATTTCTCTGTATTGGGATTTTCAACCCATCTGGAGTTCTGTTTCGTGAGGTTTGTCTTTTCCGGCAGGTCCTTCCCCAGCCAAGAGCTTCTCTCGTGCCTGGGTCTGGCTTCTGAGACATGGGCATCTGCCACATCTCTGTGTGGCGTGGCCGAGGGACAGTGTCGCGACTGGTCAGCCACTGTGTGTCTCTCCACGTGATGCTCAAACACTGTGGCCCACACAGTCTGGAAGCTTCCCTCATCTTCTGGAGTGCTGTCAGAAGGGCTCAGAGCCCCCACCGAGCTTTTACCCCGACAGTTGCTGGGGACTTGGTTACAACTGTCTTTCCACTCTGTCTGCCTAGACTTCTCCCGGAGCGAACCAGGCTTCCAGGGGCTTCTTGGGAGGGATGCTCCATCCACACCATGCCCTTCCTTTTGCTGAAAAAAAAAAGAGAAACAATCCAACTTAAGTTAAGCGACTTGAAAGAGAAAGGAAGTGGTGAGATGATCAAAACAGCTGCTTTTAAAATCACAACTGTGAGATACCATAAAATTCCAAAGACTGAACACACCCAGTGTGGGTGAGGATGTGGGAAAATGGACACTCTTGGATACTGTTGGCAAGGACATAAATGGGTACGACTTTTGGATGGTTCAGTATACATGTCATGATCCTAAAATACTCATTTCCTTTTAATCTGGCCAATTTCCTCCCAAGACTCTTTCTTGGCCCAGATGCCCAAGTCTGGCTAAACAAGAGTGCTCGGGGAGCACTGCTAAGAGAGATAGCAAACGACACAGAAACAAACCTAAATGCCCACCTGTAGGGCTCGGGCTAAATGAGCTCCGACATAATCCAGACAATGGAATGCCACAGGGTGCCTGGATCCTGAAGGGGGGTGGCTCCTAATGTCACATCTGACAACACACTGTGGTGTGGGTGGGAGAAAAGCAGACTGTGGAAGAGTGTATTTATAAAACAATACCGTTTCTAAACAACTGTGTGTGTACATGTATGCACGTGCAGATAAACAGCGGAGAAAAGATAGAAATCAAACTGTGAGTAAGGGAGCGAAGGGAGGACGAAGGCATGAGGAGGAGAACATCGTTCTTCCTCTTGCGCACTCAGTTCTGTTCGACTTCATAATATGCGTGAATTCCTTAGTCATTTCTTGGTCTAGAAGGAAGTCTACTTCAACAAGGTAAAGACTTAACCATCTAACCCAGCAATCCCGTTCCTGGGGGATACCCAAAAGAAGTGAAAACAGGGGTTCAAATAAAGACTTGCATACCGATGTCTACTGAAGTATGATGCACAATCACCAAAAGGTGGAAACCACCCAGATGTCCACCAGAAGAAGAACAGATACCCAAATTGTGGTCTATCCATACAGTGGGACAGTATGCAGGCATAAAAAGGAACAAAGTACTGATTTATGCTCCAATGGATGAACCTTCAAAGCATTATGTTAACTGAAAGAAGCTAGACACAAAGGGATAGGTGTTTTGTGATTCCATTTATATGGAATGTCCAGAATAGGCAAGTCTATAGGCACAGAAAGTAGACTCGTGGTTGCCAGAGGCCACAGGTGGGAGATGGGAAGTGAATGGCTGGCTCAGTCAGCAGAGCGTGTGACTCTTTTTTTTTTTTTTTTTTTTAAGATTTATTTATTTATTTGAGAGAGCGAGAATGAGAGAGAGAGAGCACATGAGAGGGGGGAAGGTCAGAGGGAGAAGCAGACTCCCCGCCGAGCAGGGAGCCCGATGCGGGACTCGATCCCGGGACTCCAGGATCATGACCTGAGCCGAAGGCAGTGGCTTAACCAACGGAGCCACCCAGGCGCCCTGACAGGAAAGGTCTTTTTTTTTTTTTTTTAAAGATTTTATTTATTTATTTGAGAGAGAGAGAATGAGAGACAGAGAGCATGAGAGGGAGGAAGGCCAGAGGGAGAAGCAGACTCCCTGCTGAGCAGGGAGCCCGATGCGGGACTCGATCCCGGGACTCCAGGATCATGACCTGAGCCGAAGGCAGTCGCTTAACCAACTGAGCCACCCAGGC
>NC_138381.1:64929119-65050187 GCF_054177405.1 Leptonychotes weddellii
AGAGCGTGTGACTCTTGATCTCCAGGTCATGAGTTCGAGCCCCACGCTGGGTGCAGAGATTACTTAAATTGAAAAAAATAAAAATATTTAAAAATTTTTTAAAAATTAAGAAAAAAGTAAAAGTAAATAAATTCTGGAACTAGATGGTGTTGGTGGTAGTATAACACTGAGAATACACTTCATGTCACTGAATTATTCACTTTAAAATGGTTAGGATGGGGGCGCCTGGGTGGCTCGGTCAGTTGAGCATCTGACTCTTGGTTTCGGCTCAGGTCATGATCTCAGGGTCCTGGGATCGAGCCCCATTCAGCGGGGAGTTTGCTTGTCTCCCTCTCCCTCTGTCCCTTCCCCACCTCATGCTCCCTCTCTCTCTCAAATAAATAAACCTTAAAAAAAAAATAAAAATAAAATGGTTAAGATACATACAGGGCCACAGTTTGCTAATCTCTACTGCAGATGATGGAATGCCATTAAAGAACTGAAAAGATATTTTCATTTGAAGCTTTTGTTTACATTTGATTACATAAAAATTGCATAAATAATACACGAATCCATTCCCTCTAAACAATACAAAGCTCAAGTCCTTTTTGAGACTTCAAATATCCAAATACCAGGGCCCTTCCTGGATAACAGCTGTTATCAATGGGGAGCAGTATATCCATGAAGAACTTTCCAGAACTTTCTCCTAGTATGTGTGTGTGTGTATTTTTATATATGTGTGTATACATATGTATAAAGACTTTTTAAATTTAAAAATATATGCATTGTTCTTAAAGAAATGAAAATTGTATGTTTTATGTTATGTGTCTTTTACTACAATAAAAAAATTACCGACAGAAATATCTGTTTACAGAGATCAAATCTCTGTATTAAATAAAGCAAGGGTTCCTTTAGTAACTTTCATTTCTTTAAAGTTTTCTCACACATACAAAATTATAGAGAAAATAATAAATTCATCCCAACCCATTCCCTCAATTCAAGGACAGCCAGCAGCTTGTCCCACTTGCTTCACAGGGTCCTTTTTGTTCTTGTTGTTACCACTATACCATTTTAATGTGACTATAAGAGGCTTTACGTCAACCGGACCCATTCTCAACGGCTTTCAAAGAAGTGACTCAGAACATCCAAGGATAAAAAGCAGGTCAAACCCCCGCCCCCAGAAGTGGTGGCATTGCCCTTAAGATCCAGCTCCCGGGGTACAAACGCGCTTGCCACCAAGCTCTGGTGTTTAAAAGTCCGCATAAGTGTCTTAAAAAGTGAAACTACACCTACCATACTACCCAGCCATTCCTAGGCATCTACCCAAGAGAAAAGGCAATAGATAGCCCTACAAAGCCTTGCCCACAAATGTTCAGAGCAATAGCTCCAAAATGGGAAACAACCCAAATGTCCATCAACAGGGCGAAGAGATAAACAAATCATGGTCTACCCACACAATGGAATGCTACTCAGCTACAAGAAGGAATAAACTATTGATAAACATGCATACAGCATGACACAACTCAAAGTAATTATTCTGAGTGAAAGAAGAGAGATCAAAAAAAAAAAAAAAAAGCACTGGTTGCATTTATAGAAAAATCTAGGAAAAAATCTAGAAAATGCAAACTGAGCCATAGGAACAGAAAGCAGATTGGTGGCTGTTTGAGGGTAGGAGGAGGGGCCAGGAGTGGTTACAAAAGAAGAAACTTGCAGGTGCTGGAGATGTTCTGTATCTTGATGGTGATACATTTTCGCCCAGTGCACATGTATATGTCAAAACTCATCCATGCACACTCGAAATGGGTCCAGTTTCCTGTACATCAATTATACCTCAAAAAAAGCTGTTTTAAAAAAATTAAAACCCCGCAGGAGGCATCAACCACAAATGGGTTAGACCTAGTAGTTATTTTATGAGCTTCTCCTTATTAAATAAGATTAAATAAAAATACTTTTAAGCAATTTAGTTGCTGGTAGTTTCCCTCCTTCTGCTACTGCTAGGTGACAAGCCAAGGTAGGGAAGGGAACAGGGACCATACTGAGGGAACCTGAAGGAGTTTCTATGAACAGTTTTAACCTAAATTTTAATTTCTTAATAAAGCAGGCATTCGTACGTAAAAAAGCCAGGTCCCTCTTGCTCTTTGCACAGGAAAAAAAAATAAAACCTGGCAATTACATTTGTAAACAATATTTAACACTAAGGAGTGCAGAATCACAAACCCAAAAGGGACTTGAAAAGTCCCGGCATTAAAGAAAAAAAAAAAAATGTTTCATTCTTCATGAGAGGCTTCTGATTCTTTCCTGGGCTCTTTTTCCAGTAAGGGAAGCTACCCACTGGAAAACAAGATGTGCCAAACCCGGGGGCTCTTTACCTTTTCTCCAGGTTCCTTAGGAAGCTCGCCACTTAGCTCAGAACACTTCTCATACTTGACTTCATTGCTTGACGCTGGACTCGAAAACCTGGTACAGAGATCCACGTTACTTGTTTGGGGCCAGAATCTGTGACTCCCTCCAGCCCACACCCTGTAACTAGCTCACGAACCCAGGGGTGAGATTAGCATTGAGATCAACAAAGCAACACCGCCTGGTTTGCTCTGAGAAAAGATGCGTCCTTTCCGTTCGCCAAACCCAGAAGGGCCCGGTGGGGGACGGCTTACCTTAAACACAACATCGTTGGGGCACCAGGAGCCCCAGGCTTGGGTGAAGAGACCTGGGTGTCAGTCCTGGCTACACTGTCTCCCCACTGCAGGAGCTTGGGCTGCGCTCGTGACTTCACCTGAGCCTCTGTCTCTTCATCTATAAAACGGGGATAATTAACACCTCCCCATTGTCTTTTGCTACCCAAGGCCCTAATAGCTATGTGAGGGCGTTTAGGGAAGAGTAAAGATGCCCCAGGAGGGATAATTAATGGTTGTTGTTAGCAATCCCAGGCACACCAGAAGCCCCACCACAGACCTGCCACGGGACTCGGGGGTGGTGGGTCGTCATGGAATGTGTGGGGGCACGGGCCTGTCGCTGCCTCTCTGGGTAAGCTTGGCCAAGTCATCGTCCCTCCCTGGGCCTCAGTTTCCCCACTTGTCAAGGGGAAAAGAAAGAAAGGGTATTCTGGTGCTAGAATGTTCCCATCTCTGAAGAGCTCTTGGAATGGATGTCTAATGATGAATTCGGGGCTGGGGGCTGCAGAGACAAGGGAGGGGAGAGAAATAAACCACTTCACCTGGTCCCACTCTACAGTCCTGCAGGGTCTGCCTGCCGGGAGGCATGAGGCCGTGGGTGAGTTATTCCCACACTCAAGCCTCAGTTTCCCCATCTGTCAGATGAGAATAATCCGAGGCACTGGGAGGACACGGGAAAAGGTGTGTGAGGTCCCTGGGATGGGCGCCTCTTTCTCTGCTATCTTAACTCGGGCCTGGCTGCACATGACAATCACTTGGGAAGCTTTTGCAAACAACCAGGATATGAACCTCCTCCCCAGACCAATGGAATCAGAATCTCGAGTTTGTGGGGGAGGGGTGCCCCAGGCCTCGGGATTTTGTTCCAGATGCTTCTCTCTCTGCTGAGAGCCACTGGTCTGACCGTGGCCCAGCTGGCTGCCCTGGTTCCCAGGGCCCAGAGGTGACCCCTGGAAGCTCCGACCTGACAAAGGTATGTCAGTGGCATGTGTATCATTAAGGACCTGGTGGCCACACCCAGTGGCATCTCCCTGTTGAAGCCGGGAAGCCACTTGTGGGAAAGCAAAAGAGCAAGAGATAGCAGAGGCCGGCTGAGCTTAGAAAATCCTCAACTAACAGGATTCATCGTGTCGTTTGGAGCTACCACGTAGTGACGGCTTCCCGTGGGCAGAGTGAGTCACAGCGTTATCTGTGAGCCTTTGCCTTAATCCTTCAAGGAAGGGTTGCGTTTTAAAGACAAAGAAACCAAGGCTCAAAAGGGGAAGGGACTTGCTCAAGCTATCTTGACCCATTTGATTTTACTTGGGGGCCACTCATGGGGGCTCAGGCCATAGAGTAATGTCCTCAGGCTTCTGGAAAGGCAAGCTGAGCCAGGGACCCAGGCTGTGCTGGAGTTACATGGGGCTCTGGACTTCCTCACGGTACTTCACCTCTCCTATCCGCCTCTGTGAAATGGGCATGATACCTCCCACTGCAAAGTGTAAAGAGGAAAAAGGACAAGGAAATGGAGCTGCCGGCATACACCGAACCTGGAGGGGGGCTGTGTTACCTCTCTGCACCTCAGGTCTTTGTCTGAGAAATGGAAGCTAAGGCCACCTCCTCTTAGAGGCTGTGGGTAAACTGAGAGGGAGGGCTGTAAGGTGCCTAGCGTGGAGCCTGGCACCCAGTTCCCTTTCCTGAGGGGCCTCTGGTAGGCGGTCTGAGGCAGCTCAGGGCTGAGCGAAGCCCGTGGAACATTCCCACTTACAGTTTGGTCAGATCTGCCGACAACGGCCGTGCCTGGAAAGTCTTCCTCCTGATCTCCAGCTTTGCCTCGGAGCTCTCGGCAGCCCAGCCTTTGATCCGCTCCTGGACGCTCACACCCACTTTCTCAGGCTCTGGGGCAGTCGACGGGGGCTCAGGGGTGGCCGGTGGAGGTCCAGATTCTGCTGCCAAGGCCAAGATGCTCTCCTCCCCAAACAGGCTGATGCGCTTCTTGACGCTGCCCCTGGGGGCCCATCCTCCCTCCAGCCGGCTTTCCCCGTCAGCTGCTCTGCTCTTGACCTCGGCAAATTCTTGGTCTTTTCCCGGTCTGGGTGAGGGGGACAGGGGCACCTTCTCCGGCTCCCTGAGCAGTTTGGCTTTCTCTTCCCCGGGATGCTGGTCATCCGTGGGGGTGTCCCTGGCTGAGCCCCCCGCAGTTCTGAGGCTGCCCGTCTCCGCCTGCTTGAAAAGCACCTTCTCCTTCTGTTCTCGGGTCTTCCTGGCTACCTCCAGGAAGTCTGAGTCTGAGTCACGAAGGCGAAGGTTTGCTCTGACCAAACACTCCATGTCCCCTTTGGGCTCCGGGTCGGCCCTCTCCAGCCCCCGACACTGGACAGTGGAACCTGTGGTGGCCTCGTCGGCCACCTTCTTCAGCAAGGCCTCTTTGCTCTCAAACCGGGACGTGAGGTCCATGGACAGAGGCCTGGGCTTCCTCACCCATGTCTTCTCAGGCGGGGTAGGGGGCGCCTTCCCCATCACGGCCGCTCCGCCGGGGCCTGGCTTCTGAGGCTGAATGGTGTCGATGAAAATGGCCGACACAGGCCTTCTCCTCAGGCGAGGCTTGGGCTCCAGAGCGGGGTCCCCCGTGTCCTCCACACTCCTGGCCTTCCACAGAGTCTCATTTGGGCCTGTCTCCTCTTGGGGGGCAGCTGGCTTGATGTCCTGTGACAGGGAGGCCGGTCGGGGAAGGGTCCCAGGCTTTCGGGCAGGCAGGGCAGGCTTGACGGCCACCTCAGGCCGGGAGCCCAGAGCGGGCTCCTGACACACACCCGTGGTGGCCTCCCGAGCCCCCTCACTGATCCCCTTTCCCAGAGCGGGGCCAGCTTTGGTGGTTTCAAAGACAATCATGGTGCTGGATCGGGGCCGTGGGAAGGTGGCCTTGTTGAACAGCGATGAGCTTCTCCTCAGGCCCTCCCCGTTCCCCACCTCCTGCCCCACCAAGCTGGGCATCTTCTCACTCAGGTCCTTTGCCACCACGTCCTGGGAGCGCCCACAGGGAGGAGACAGGCTAGTTGGGCCAGGCCCCAAGGATGGGACAAGGGATTTCACGTCCGGGGTCTTTTCCCTGCAGAAGGGCTTGGGGGCAAGTCTGGGCAGCGGCAGTAAACGGGCCGGGCTCCTAAGGGGGCTTTTTCCTTCCAAGAGCAGCGCTGAGGGCGCCCCGGGGGCATCGCCGGCCTGGCAGAAGTAGGTCCGCTTCAGGGTCTCCTCCTTGGAGATCTCGCCGAGGCCTGGCACTCCTGTCAGGGAAGTTATGGAACCGACCTCGACCCGAGTCGCCATGGCTACAGCTGTGGATCCATGGGGATTAAGAACATCCGAACTAGGGAAGCAACCACTAAAAGGAAAAAAGCAAAGGAGAGGAAAAAAATAAACTTAAATCTCAGTGTCTGAGTCTAAGCAAAGCGTTTTGGGGGAATGGGCCCGGGAGGCCAGAGCCCTGGGTGCCGGACGACAACTCTCCACCGACCTCACTGGGGAAGCCCGGGGCCGGCCTCTCCACCTCTCTGAACTCCGGGCCATCTCAGAAGTTGGTTCCAGCCCCAACGGTCGGGAAAGGGTGGCGACATTCTCTGGGACCTTCCCCACTCAGCTAGTCTCAAGGCCAGCTCTTAGTAAAAAGGGATTATCTCTGCTATACAGAGAAGGAAACCAGCTCAGAGAGGCCAAGGAACGGCCTGATGTCACTTAGAGAGTAAGGGGCAAAGTCGGGATTCGAACCCAGGTGGGACTCCAAACGCACACCACACACCCCCAGCATAGGCTCTGGGGAGAGCACCCTCACGTCCCCTCACTCCTGTTACCCCCAAGTCATTTCCCATTTCGGAGCCTGCTCACATCAGGCATCCCCGCTGACCCTCCTCACAACCCTGTACTGAGCACCAAGCACAGCGAGGGTAGGGGACCAGGCCCAGCACACACAGCTACCAAGAGCTGGAGTCCCTGAGGTCACAAAGTTGGTTAGTGGTCCCCAGCCCCACTAGACATCCCTTATCTCCATCTTCCCACACACACCCTTCCAGATGCCTTCGAGCAAAAAGCCATTTTTTTTCACCCCACCTGCTGTTTTTCTTGGTTTGCCTTTGGGTTCTTTTCTGTCGAACACCTATTCCGCGCTGGCTGCCTTCAGAGCTCACCAGGAGCGGGGCCTCAAGGTAAGCCAGGCGCTTCATACGTTTTATAAATCACATCCTCTTTATAACCCTATGAGGTGGGTATGACAATCATCAGACCGCATTTTACAGCGGCTCCGGCGTAAGCCCCTTGTTCATCCAGCTAGGAGCTCTGTCCTCTCTTATAAATCCCGCACAACCCTGAGAAGCATGGGTCATCACTATCACTATGAGGACGAAGAGTAAGGGCCCAGAGAGGTCACCCGACTTGCCGACATCACACAGCTGAAACTCGACCTCATGTCCTCACCCCACTCAACCAGGCCTTCTTGAACATCACATCATATTCCTTTCTGGTCTGAAAAAGTGCCAGACAAGTCGCTGTTCTTGATCCCCCCACACACACCAGCCTGCCCCCACTTTCATGCCCATGTTCTCTGTCCCTGCAAAGGCTGCCCCCAGCCTGCCCCCATCTAGATGGACTAAAAGTAGAAGGTATTTCAGTTAACCGCGAGCCTCCTGCTTCCCTTCCTGGGGCCCCACTCTGCTGCCCCCGGCTCTGACTCACTCAGCAGCCTGCAGGAAAGAAAGGCAGACAGATTTTGATATTTTCTCTTCCTTACACGCTCGATGGTGCTAACAGATTTCTTCTCCCCAAAACCAGAGAACGCTGTCTAGACAGCATTAGAGGCAACAGAGAGGGAGAGATGCGGAGAATCGGAGAACGGCAGAGTTGTAAGGCATATCGGGTCCTGCCCCAAATCAGGACCGTTCACCTTCAGAGCCAGTCCCCACGACCTCTTGGAAACCCTGCTCTGGGATCCACACACACGCACGTGTAGCCCAGACATAAGACACAGGGCAATAACGGGATTCAAAAGGCAGAGAGAAAATTCCCTGGCAGAACCCGCAGGCGCCTTCCACCTCCTGGACACTCCAGGCCCACTTACCTGGGCTGGCCGGCCCTGGCTGGAGATGCGTGCCTGCCCGACAAAGCCAACAGTGTCCCGTCTCATGGCGAACGGGGCTGGCTGCACCCTCCCATGGCAGAAGCGGGTGGGGGAAGGAAGGCTCGCCCCTCCCCACCCCAGGGCTGTTTCAGTACGTCTGGGAGACACAGGACCACAGCCTCAGTTCCGGAAGTATGTGCACAGACAGCACAAAAGCTTTGGAATTCCAACTGCATCCGTTAGCATCATCTCCAGCTTGGAAAACGCACACTCCTTGTGGCTTCTCAATACTGTAGCAGAAAGAGGGCTGAGTCCATGCTGGGTGCTCAATAAAAATCTCCCCCGTTCCTCTGCTACATGTTTACTGAGCACCTGCCACGTGCACAAAGATGAACAAGAAAAATCCCCTGCGTGCAGGGAACTCGCCGTCTTGTGTAAGAAACACACACACACACGCACACTGAAGCAATTACAACTCTGGGTAATAAACACCATGGTATATAGAGGGGGATATGGGGGCACAGGAATAGTATTCACTGCTTAGGATTGGGAATGGTGATCCCGGAAGACTCCCTAGGCTGAGAGGTGACACCAGAGAACTCCGGTGCTGGCTAATTTGGGAGCTGTTTCTCCTGGCTCAGAAGAAGTATTTGAACTTCTTGGAAGTTCAAATTGTTGGAAGTCCTGAAACGCCGCCTCAGGACCTTTGCACATGCTGTGCCTATTTCCAGGATACCCTTCTCACTCACACACAGACACAGGCCCAGCCCTCAGAACACAGCTCCAACATCTCTGCCCCTACCAACACACACACACACACACACACACACACACACACACACACACACACAACCTGGTACAATCTTCATTTTACATGTCCATGGAGCACCAGACATCCTCAGCAGGACTCATCATAGTTACACGGTTGTATTGAATGCCGCGTGAGCCTTCAGTCTTTCCCATCCAGTGGCAAGCCCCCAGAGGGCACCCTGAGTCCCCAGAAGCGAGCACGGCGGCCTGGCCTATCATAGCTCTGAATACATCATTGCTGAGTATATACATAAAATAATGGTTGGTGGAATGAAGAAATAGGTGAATGAAGAGACCTTCTTCTGCTCCCCGGGCTCCTAAGATTCTGCATAAGGACAGGTACCGTGAGTTTCATGACACGAAGCAATCGAGGACACAGGAAGAGTTACTCTGGCTCTGGCAAGTTGGGTAGTGGCCATCGGTCAGTTGCTACTGGTTGACAGAACCCAAGAGCTGGAAAAAACTCAGCTGGGAGCTCAATCTGCCTACCTCACCAAGAGCACCCCGCCCCTCCCCATTGTCTCTGGACTACAGGGAGGTGCTCTACTGCCCCGGATAGGCCCCGGTCAGAGACACCAGCTGTGATCACATGAACCCCACACTGTCCTGCCCCGTCGCCCGCTCCTCTGCCCAAGCGTGGAATGAACAGTTCTCTGCACAGCTTGTCCCAGGAAGGAAGTCATCCAGAGCGACCACTGGCAAATTAGGATCGACGGTGCACGCATGTTGCCCTACTCTGGGATCCTTGAACCCAGCTCACTAGCCACCCCGCAGGGAAGTGAAGGGGGAAAGAAGACTCTTGGTCCGTACTCCTCTTAACCGGAACAGTGGCTCTGTTATCTGGAATCCGCATCACATCTTGGGCTTCCTCTCGAGTTTCCATTTAAAACGCCTGGCAAATACCGGGTATGTAAATATGGCTACACCAACGAATCCACGAATTAATGAATCCATCAGTGAACAAAGGGGCGGGGGGGGGGGAAGAGACGGGTTTGGTTTTTTTTTGTTTTTTGGGGGGTTTTTATTGAACCCCTGCAATCAACAGCTAAATAACATTTTGAAGTCTCTCCCAAACCTAGAAACACAGGACTCTCAGGGCTTCACTTAACCTGCTGTAAAAAACACAAGGAAACTGATTGAAATGTGCGCCTTAAAACCTTACTTTAAATGCATCGCATATGTCATGCTTAATTTAAGACATGTCGGTCTCTTCCAAAACACTTCAGAAGCTCGCTCACACAGAGGCCAGCTGCTACGCCTTGCGTGGCCTCGCTCGCTCTTTGTAAATGTATGAGCTCTACAGCCAGAGGCAAGCAAACCAGAGCTCCCTGAAGAAGGAAGGGGCACGGAGCGCGAGCCACCTCTCTGGTCGTATCTGTATGAATCATCATGGGGGCGGGGAGCGGCATGGGGGACAGACAGGGAACAGGGCTGATCTGGGAGGTCAGGGGGCCACGGTGGCCCAGGGGGCAGAGGACCCCAGTCTGATCTCCAGTAATGGGGACAGCAATGGGTACGTCCCTGTCGCTGAACCTGCCACGTTTACAGGCTGGATCTCCCTGGGTGGATCTGCAAAGTCTGAAATGCCCATTTCCTGCAACTTTATGCCAAGAAGCCCATTTTCCTGGGAACTGAGGCACTAAGGCCCAGAGTGGCTGAAATTCGGCAGGAGTCATTCATCAGAGCATCTGTCCGTCCATCCAGCCTTCTGACTCCCCTGCAAACCAGGCTCTGGGCTCGGTGCTGGGAGGGGGAGGGGGGTGCAGCCATGTCGCTCATAGCCTCCTCCCCACCCCGACAGAACCACACAGGGAGAAGGCAGGAGAAGCACCTCCATTCAAAACCAAACAGTTTGGCAGCTTTTCTCTCAGATTCACAGGCGTTGATTCGGTCTAACAGCTGCTGCAGATCTTTCGTAATTACACCCTTAAATCCGATCTGGGAGCTCACCAGCCATTCACTCAGCCGTCTCTGGGTGCCGCTTCCTGGGAATGCCACCATCTGCTGAGGGGTGCGAGCCAGTCCTCACGCCTTCCGGTGTCTTCCGGAATGCGACCTGGCCTCCCAAATCTGCAAAGCCACCCTGCGCGGAGCACCGCGTCAGGTGCCAAGGACATGCCCGTGGCCTCCCCAGAGGGCAGGGCCCCCGCTGGCAGGGGCCCGATGGCTAATGGCACTGGAGTGAATGCGTCCTCTCCTCTCCGTCCCCATGGCGACGGCCCTAGCTCGTTCGCTCGTTCATTCATCCGTTCATTCACGCCAATACGCAATTGTGGAGCATCTACCATGTACCAGGCTCTGGGCCAGGCGCTGGGGACACGGCGGTGAAGAAAACATGTGGCCATGTCCCCTGTCCCCCCCCGGAGCTGGTCGTCAAGAAGACGGGAGCAAACAACATAAATAAGCAAGAGACATAGAAAGTTAGACCAGCGACAATAAAGAGGGGAGGGGCCGGGGGAAAACTTCACGAAGAAGGGACACGGAAAATCCGCCTCCTCGCTGACATTTCTGTCTCTGCTGGAGCCTCCCCCGATCTACCCCAGCAGCGCCAGGGGGAGGCTCTGACATGCAAGCACCATCACGCCACGCGTGTCAAAGGCCCTCCCTGAGATCCGGCAGGACCGGATCCCCGTCACCTCCTCCCTGTCCATCTGTCCACCTCTCACACGCACGCACGTACTTACTTCAGCACAATGAAGCCCCGGACAGGTCACAAGACAACGCCACGCTCTTCCTCGCCCCCACACCTCTCCACTGCCATTGCCTACCACCTGACTAATCCCTAGTCATCCCTCAGTCCTGAGCGCCAAAATGCCACCTCCTACAGGAAGCCTTCCCTGATGCCCCAGGGCAGCTTCTGGGGCCTCCTCTGTGCTGTGGCATCTACGTCTCGGCATTTCTGCCTGGCCCAGCACTGATAACACACGTGATGACTGCCTACTTCATACTCCACCAGACTGGGCAGTCCGGGGTCCTGGGTCCAATTCACAGCTGTGTCCCCAGGGTCTGACAGCAGAAGGGACATAAAGCCAGTGTGCAAAAAAGTATCTGAAGGGAGAGCATCCCTGAGAGAAGAGAATAATAGCATCCAATTAGGCATGGCTGTGGGAAAACTGATAACGCTCATCTGCTCCCAGGGCCAACATCAGTTATAAAAGCAATTTGGCAATATTCACTCTCAACTACTATTTTTTGAGGCTCCATCAAGAGTCAGGCACCAGACTACGTGACTCCGTGTACCTTCTGCCTCCTCCCATTTAATACGCTCAACAACCTTGTGCTTCTCAAATTATTACCACCATTCTAGAGATGAGGAAAACACAGTTTTGAAAATGAGCCAGATCACATGCTAAGGAGGGGCAGAGCTAGGTTGAAATCTGCTGCCTATAAATCAAGTGTTTTTCCCCAATATACTCACCCCCGAAGCACACATTTCTTTTTGATTCAGTAACCCTGCTTCTTTTTTCCCCCAAAGGTTCGTTCTATCTATCTATCTATCTATCTATCTATCTATCTATCTATCTATCTGACAGAGGGGCTGTAGGAGGGAGAGGGACAAGCAGACTCCACACTGAGCGCAGAGCCCAATACGGGGCTTGATCCCACGACCCTGAGATCATGACCTGAGCTGAAATCAAGAGTTGTACGCTCAACCAACTGAGCCCCGCAGGTGCCCCCCAGTAACCCTGCTTCTAAAAACTTATCCTACAGAAGGAATCTAAGGGAAGAGCAAGCCACCTACAAAAAGATGTCCATTACAGTGTTACCTATGGAAGCATAGTCATAACCACCCCTACCTAGACTTAGGGTGATAACCCCTATTTGAAAAAACCCAGGTCTCACATGCCATTTGAAATGTCACAAAAGTTGCAACGTCAGCAGGCAGACCAGACCTCCAGGTCCAGCCAGCCCAGAACATCACGAGTGGCAGAAAAATCCTGTCCCACTACAGAAGTAGGTCCTGCTGTGACCTCCAGCTTACAGATGAGGAAGACAAAGCTGGAGCAGTGAAGTGACCTGCCCAGGGGCAGCTAGAGTTACACTGACCCCACACTCCTCCCTGTCAGATTTCTTCCGAAGTCCACATGGGCTTAACTAGAATAACTGCTGTTTTTTTTTTTAAAGGACTTCAGATGTGCTTTTTTTTAAAGATTTTATTTATTTATGAGAGAGAGGGGGGTGGGAGGGAGGAGCAGAAGGATTTAGATAAGGGCGCCTGGGTGGCTCAGTTGGTTAAGCGACTGCCTTCGGCTCGGGTCATGATCCTGGAGTCCCGGGATCGAGTCCCGTGTCGGGCTCCCTGCTCAGCGGGGAGCCTGCTTCTCCCTCTGACCCTCCCCCCTCTCATGTGCTCTCTCAAATAAATAAATAAAATCTTTAAAAAAAAAAAAAAAGAAGGATTGAGATAAGCAGACTCTGTGCTAAGTGTCAAGCCCAATGTGGGGCTGGGTCTCAGGACCTTGAGATCATAATCTGAGCTGAAACCAAGAGTCAGACGCTCAACCAACTGAGCCACCCAGGCACCCCTAGAATAACTGTTTTTTATGATGTTCAGATGCAAAGGACACTTCACACCCATTAGGATGGCTATTATAAAACACCAAAAAACAAAAACAAAAAACAGAACACAAACAGTGCTGGCAAGGATGTGGAAAAATTGGAAACTGTATGCACCATTGTGGGAATATAAAACAGAGACCTGCACGCCAGTGTTCAGAGCAACATTATTCACAATAGCCGGAAGGCAGAAACAACCCAAATGTCTACCAATAGATGAATAAACAAAATGTGGTATCTCCAACACAGTGGAATATTATTCGACCTTAAAAAGGGAAGATATTCTGACGCGTGCTAAAACATGGATGAGCCTTGAGGACGTTATGAGAAGTGCAGTGAGCCAGTCCCAAAAACACAAATACCGCATGACCCCACTTGCAGGAGGCACCTAGAGCAGTCAAATTCATCGGGACAGAAAGTAGAATGGTGGGTGCCAGGCGCGGGGGTAGAAGGGAACAGGGAGTTAGTGTTTAATGCGGACGGAGTTTCAGTATGAGCTGATGAGAAAGTTCCAGAGCCAGACTGGTTGCACAACAGTGTGAATGTACTTAATGCCACTGAACTATACACTTAAAAACAGTTAAGATGATAAGTTTATGCTGTGTTTTACACTTTAAAAAAAAAAAGCAAGAAACTAAACGCGAATGTAAAGTAAATCTACTGCTTAAGCTCTAATGACCACGTGACTCAGCTCATGGGGACCTGTCCTTTAGGCAAATCTCCATTAAAGGCCCTCATTAAAGTCTACCCTGGGCTATGCCCTCTGACCCCGGGAATGGGGTGGGAAGCAAAGGAGACCCCGATCACAATGGGTCACAGACACAGTCGCGTGGAGGAGGGGGAAAGGAAAGACCATAAAATCTGCAGGGTGTCCTGATGGGGGGCAGAAAGTAAGGCTATGGAAGCCCAAAGGAGTAGTCAGGGATGTCTTCCTGGAAGAGGTGACGTCTCCATGAACCTGGTAGGAGTCAGCCAAGCGGAGAAAGCCAGCTGAGGAGAGAGCATGTGCACAGGCCCCAAGATACTGGAGAAACAGTCCTACGGTGCGAGCCTATTCGTTGGCCCTCCTTGGGGCAACGTGGGGCTCTCTTGGGGGAAAGTCTGGGAGGCACAACTTTCTAAAACTCATGAGTTTTGTTACCCCGAGTCAGAATCACACTGGAGAATACAAAACACTGGTCTGGGAGTCAGAACTGGTATTCCACACAGTCTGGTTGACCTGGAACAGACCAGACCCCTCGCACTCTTACAAGTGCCCAGGTGTGGAGATAAATTATTCCGTCATCCTACTTTTTTTGTAGTTAATTGTGGTAGGAATCACGCAACATAAAATTCATCATTTCAAAGCACATAACACAGTGGCATTTGGTAAGTTCACAACATTGTGCCACCATCCCCTCTGTCTAGTTCCAGAACATTTTCATCAAGCCCAAAGGAGTCCCCGAACCCCGTAAGCAGTCACTCCCCACTCCCCTTCCCCCTTGCCTCTGGCAACCACCACTCTTGCTTTCTGCCTCTGTGAATTTGCCATTTCTGGGTATTTCACAAAAATGGAAATCACACAGTACACCCCTCGTCCTGGATTTGGTCTCTGTTCCGCCACTGACTTGCAACGAGAGCTTAGGCAAGTCCCTGCCTCCCTCTGAGCCTCAGTTTCCCCACTAGCAAAACAAGAGGTTGAACAAGGGGTCACTCAATTCTCTGGGATTTTAAAGAGTCTGCCATTCTGACTCGGCTCAACCCCAGGCTCTTCGGGGCTGCATTATCCACTTCTCTCTGCACTTGGCCCATCGTCCGCCATGCAACCAGCTTTCTGGATCCTGAGATGTGTGTTCTAAATCTCCGTGATTCCTGGGGTGCCTGGGTGGCTCAGTCAGTTAAGCGTCTGCCTTCGGCTCAGGTCATGAGCCCAGAGTCCTGGGATCGAGCCCCACGTCGGGCTCCCTGCTCAGCAGGAGCCTGCTTCTCCCTCGCCTCCCTGTTCATGCTCTCTTCTTGCTATCTCTGTCGCTATCTCTGTCTCTCTCTCTCTCTCAAATAAATAAAATCTTTTTAAAAATAAATAAATAAATAAATCTGCACGATTCCTTATAAACAAGTGGTGCTCTGTAAAGGGTTGTTGAAGGACTAAATAAAATTCCTACCCCCCTACTGAGGAAAGGAGTTAGAGCAAAGCTTCCTACTGAGTGTGCACTATCTCTTTAAGAACTGCCTTAATTAGCATAGGCTGGACTTCTGTGTCAATTTCAAGTTCCCTGGATTCCAGTTCAGCACACCGGGCGATCCAGGCTCTGGGATCCAGAGGAACAGTTCGAGGGGCCTTTCTCCAAACTTGCCCTGGAGCACCCGATATGGGTAGGACACCTTCCCACCCAAACCATCACCCAAACTGCTTCGGCCCAACACCCCTTGGCCAGGTGCAAATGCTGATCTGGAGAAAGAATGGTACAACTTATCTTTACGCCTCTATTTAAACATCCGCCTTTTCAATCCTCATTAGCCTGTTCCTTCCTACTATTTGTGCTATTTCTGGACTGACTGAAGCACACACTGAAGCCATTAATCAAGCTGCTTTTTTTTGTTTGTTTGTTTTTCTCTACATCAGGGGTGGGCAAACTGCAGTCTGCAGGCCACATCCGGCCCACCACCTGTTCTGGTAAATAAAGTTTTATTGTAACACGCCCATGCCCATGTATTTATATATTATGTACAGCTTCTCCCAAGGTATGAACACAGAGCTAAGGGGTTGCCACAGAGCCCATACAGCCCAGAAAGCCTGAAATATTTACTGTGTGGCCCTTTACAGAAAGAGTTTGTGGAGATCTGCTCTAGATGGTGGAGAACTCAGTCCCCCGAGACTGGACTCACTCAAGGATGTGACAGTCCCCTCTTCAAAACTCTTATTTACGTTATGCTGGCTGCGACTTGCCCCTCCGTTAGATCTCTGCAGGTGCTCCACATGATAATTATAGAAAACTTCGCAAATACAAGTGAGCAAAAATGTTTTTAATAATTGGAAATCCTACCATCCACCAGCCCCTATTGGCATTCCCATGTATATCAATCTGGGCATTTCCCTTGTAGATGGGAACTTTTTGTCAAAACTAAAATGGAATCAGACCTGCAATTTAGGAACCTGCTTTTTTTTTTCATTTCAAAACCTATCACAAACATCTTTCACATCAGTAACCGTACAACCTACATAGTCCTTGCCAACGCTTCTGGGGCATTCCATTTTGTGGGTATCCCATCATTAGATAGTCCATCCCTCACTACAGATCTTTATACGCTGTTGCCAACCGTTGACCATTAAAACCAACACGGCAATGAACACCCACACGCACTTATTTTCCCAAGACAAAATTTTGCCTAGAAGTGGGCTGGCTGGTTCAAAGGATGCACACCTTTTTTAGAGCTTTTGATGTATGCAGAATAGACTTCCACACCTAAGGGAAACACATCCCAGGCTGACTTAATTCAAAGCTTAGGAGGTCAGGGTTCTCAACCTCTCCCCCGGGACAAACCCAATAAAGCTGTCTAATGAGCAATAAACCAGGGCCCCTGGCTGGCCGTGCCCTCACTCGCAGCTTTCCTGGCTCTCGTTTACGGCTCGATTATCACAGACTTGACTATAAGGTTTGCAAGGGCAATTAGAACAGCTCATAGAGAGAGGTGAGTCTGGGCCTAGCCCAGAGGCCCGTCCAAACCCGGCGGTAGAAGAGGGAGCAGGAAGGAAGTCCCAGCCCTGGGACAGATGTTCACAGCAGAGGAAACTCAACCCCAAAGCTCGATTCCACACAACACACAGCACGATGCCCGCTGGACTCACAAAGATGTGCACACAACACGCTCTCTCTTTACGGAGGCTGAGAAGTGCATATTGCATTTCAGAAAAATTGAAAAACTTTCCTCCAAGTACAAACAGATTTCTGGAGGAATTAGCTTATTTTGGCCCAAGAGCTGCCTTATGTGCAAAGCTCAAACCCTAGGAAGGTGTGATCATGTCTCTCCACATTCCTAAAATAAATGGCTCTCACCATCCATTGCCTTGGGCAAGGTATTCAAGGGCCCGCCAAAAATAACTAACTTGGTCTATACTGCAGGCCCTGCCTCCACTCCCAGATTCCCAAAGGGGTCCCATGACTTGAGTGTCTTTTTCACTTACTCCTTCTCCTCGGACAGCTTTTTACGCACAGCACAATTTCCCTCTGCCCAACTCCCACCCATCTTTTTAGAGCACTTTAAGGGACACCTCCTCCAAGAAGCCCATGCTGATTTCCCAGGCCAAAGTGACTTCCAACCAGCTTTGGCAATGCACCTGATCCTAATGCCTTGTATCAGAGATAAGGCTGAGATTCTTCCTCTTTCAAGATTTAGAACCCCCACTCTACCCCATCCAGGGCATAGACCCCTCCATTCCGAGTTCTCCTTCCCCAAACCTAGTTGATGCCTGGCACAGGAAAGGCAGAATGGGATGGTGCTAGGTTCCCTAGAGGTGGGAGGGTTCTCATCATGTGGGACACGAGATGGTCATAGGTTAACACTTAGGATGCTCTGATGTCCAGGAGCAGCATGAAGCCGCTGTGAATGACATCGTGTGAAACTGTATCCTTCTGATTCTCCTGGGTGACTTCTCGAGAAGTCCCTGAGACCGTCTCTGCCTGGTGCTACTATGACTTAAACACTTAACATTTCCATTATGTGGTAATATCCCAATTTAATAAAAGCCACCCCAAGCTCAGACCATTAGCTGCAGATTTTTAAATATTATTTTGTTTTCATTGTCTTTAATTTTACTGTTATTTTCTATTGAAGACAAGTGACGCTAGCTATTTACAATAGAGATTTTCATAAAGGTTCTTTTAAAAATTTACTTAACTTTAGGAAAAGCAAAAACTTGACAAATAAAATAATGGTAGCAGGGGTTGTGTGGATATGGCAAAAGGCCATGAGGCTGGAAATCACCAGTAAAATGGAAAGAATATAGAATTGAAGTCAAAACATGAAGGTGCAAGCTCTCAGGTAGCTTTCCTTCTTAAGGCTAACAAGCCAGACACAGCTTTCCTGGTCTTTACAGCTAGAAGCATGGCCATGTGATCCAGTTCTGACCAAACAGACATAAGGGGAAATGGCTAGACTTCTAGGGAAGCTTTTGCTTTGCTGATTAAAAAAACAGGCAGATGCAGCTTACGGTACTCCCTCCCCTTCTCCTACCTGGAACAGAGACATGATGCCTGGAGCCAAGGCAACCATCTTGAGACCAGGAGATCACAAGCACTATTTTAAGGACCTTGGCATGGAAAAGACCTTAACACAGCTGAGCCACTGCACTAACTCTGAACCCCACCCCCTGGATTTTTTTTGTTGTTATCCAAAGAATAAGAACGTACTATTGAAGCCGTCGTGAGTTTGGGTTTCTTTCCACGTAGCCAAAAGCATTCCTAAGGGACGCAAGGAGTTTGGCACGAATTGGCTAAGTGGACAAGCATCTTCTAAGCCTTTGACAAGCCACTTCACCTCTTAAAGCTCAGTGTCTCCATGGGTAAATAAAGTTTCGTGACACACACCTCAAAGCATTCTGATGATTAAAGGAAATAGCCCACCTCTCGGTAGACTTGGCACATAGTAGGTTTCTGTTAATGCATGATAAATGAATAAGCAAATGGGCAAACAGAATGAGAAGCCTGCTGGAGGTCTTTGTGGGGTGGTGGGATTTTTTTTTTTTCAGGGGCAGGAGAAATCTGAATTCTTTAAGATGCAAAGGAATAGCTCTCTACTGCAGGAATTTGAGAGACAGTGATTCGGGGGAGTCTACCCTTACCCACTCTCAGACTGTCCCCGGTTTCACAGCTGGGGAGTGGGGAAGGAAGGGCAACTGGCTAAGCAGATGCTGTTCACAAGGCCGCCTCACAACCCACAAGAGCCTGTCACCTACACAAGCCTTATTAACAACAGAGAAAGTGCCAAAACAATGTAAACACCAAAGAGCATCCCCGCAAACCAGGGTGCGAGAAACGCCTGAAGGGACTGTCAGGACCAAACGCGGGTCCCCACGGATGCCAACGGTCTCAAGTCCGTCTCTCTGGCCGCTGCACGGCACCCACCCCACCCCATGCCCACCGGCCACTCTGTCCCTGTCACATGCATGCCGTCCACGGCAGTGAACCTGCATGGACAGCTGATATGTCCTCTCCTCGTTTTCCCAGGAGGGTAACTGTGCCTCCCATGCCCTTCAGGCAACCAACCGACCCCTCCTCCTCCTGGACCGGCTTCCCAGCACCCCCGTAAACCTGTCCGGGCCTGGCCCCACCGGCCTCGGGGCACAACAGACAGGCCCCACTCTTGGCACAGAACCTGGGCGTCTGTGTAGCTGAAGACCTATACCTGGCCCGACTACCTAGAAGACACCCAAGTGAGCCGTTCCAAGTTCATTCAGTTGCTTAGTCCTCCAGCCTCCTGAGAGCTGGGCCCTGGGAAAGCCTGGTATTAATAATTACCATCGTCCAATCACTAACAGTAATTGAGCACTGATTTGGTGCCAGATGGCACCGTTAATGCATCTCCCCACTTAATCCACCCTCTGAGGTGGGTTGTGTGATGAGGTCCCATTTGATGGATGAAGACAATGAGGCTGGGGAGGATGAGCCATCTGCCCAAGGGGTGGAGCCAGGATGTGAACTCAGGCGGCCTCACTCCCCACCCTACCCAGTTAATCCCTGCAGCGTCACCAGCTGCTGTGTTCTTAGGTGACATCCGGGTGCTGGGCACTGTGGGACAAGGGCTCTTCCATGCATAATTTTTGTCAGTCCCTTCAAAGACCTCCTGGGGTCAATACTAGGGTTATCCCCATTTTACAGGTAAAGAAACTGAGGTTTTAAAGGCAAGGTGATTCGCTGAGGTCAACTGCTTAGTAAGGGAGCAGACCTGGGACTGTACTCAGGCTGCCTGTCTCCGGAGCAGGTAGGCTTTGCCGATGGCTCATTCACCCCCATGGCCTGGCACCAGGCTGCCCCAGCTCAGAGCAGGTTTCTAGGCAACACTGGGGAGCAGAACACACTTTTTCTTGAAGCGCAGTCTAATGGGGGAAGCTGATGTGGTCCCAGACATTGACGTGAGACTGAGGCCCATGGGATCAAGAGCTTACAGTAGACACATAATGCCCCCCAAAGACATCCAGGCCCTAACCCCCAAAACCAATGAATCTGTTACCTTACCAGCAGGAGAGACTTTGCAGGTGCGGGCCAATGAAGGCTCTTGAGATGGGGAAGGTTACCCTGGATTATCTGGATGGTTCCTGTGTCATCACAAGGGTCCCTGTAAGAGGGAGGCAAGAAGGTCAGTGTCAGAGAGAGAAAATGTGATGAAAAAAACAGATCGGGGGAGCCTGGGTGGCTCAGTCGGTTAGGCAACTGCCTTCGGCTTGGGTCATGGTCCCGGGGTCCTGCGATCGAGTCCTGTGTCAGGCTTTCCCTGCTCTGTGGGGAGCCTGCTTCTCCATCTCCCTCTGCTGCTCCCCCTGCCTGTGCTCTCTGTCAAATGAATAAGTGAAATCTTAAAAAAAAAAAAAAAAAAAAAGGTCAAGGTGATGCAGGACCACAAGCCCAGGATGCAGCAGCTTCTGGAAGCTAGAAGAGGCAAGGAAAGAGCCTCCAGAAAGAATGCACCTCTGACAACCCATACTAGACTTCTGACCTCCAGAATTGTAAGGTAATAAACTTGCTGCAGCCACTGAACTGTGGCCATTTGTTATAGCGGCCACAGGAGACTCATACAGAGCTCAACTTGGCTGAGGAGAAAGGGAGGGGAGGGCTTCCTGGAGGAGGCAGCATGCAGCCGAGTGGCTGTCTGAAGAACCCCAAAGCCCAGGCCTCCATGAAGTTCTTCGGGTTGTTCCTAGGTCTACACTTGCCATGTGGCGACTAACATTTACACTTCAGTTCGTGAAAATGAAAGACAATTTTGAACTCAATGCTTCAGTCACGCTAGGGCCGGTTTTAAGTGCTTAACAGGCTGGGGAGACCAGGGACCTTAGTGGATGGCACGGACAGTGCCATACAATCCCGATATCCAGTTGCGTCAAGTGAGGCTCGGAGAGGGTGAGACCTGGGGGCGACCTGGCACTCAGTCCCCGGAGCTAACCTCATCCTCAGCCTTGTCTCAATGACTGCCCCCGCCCTGGGCCCAACCCTTTTTTTTTTTTTAACTGGACCACAAATCACTCACCCGCTGTAAGGACTCGCAACCTTTAGCATCGCTGAGAACAGTTTATTTTGACCTCCTTGTCCCTCGGCCTTAAACGCTGGGTGCGCCACAAGGAGGGTGGAGGAGAGGCCTTGGTTAATCAAAGGTTTTTCTTCACAGAATGACTCATTACAGACCCGGAGCATTTGTGGTTTAGACTGAGGAATGCCACACGTTCTGGTGATGGACTGCGGGCCCCTCGAGCCCCCAGATCCATCCTCTTTATTCACTGGCACACGGGGCACTAGGAAAATCTCTACCAACGGGGCCAGGATGACCAGATAAAGACGTTAGGGTAACACGGTTCCATTTCTAAGGTAACGTCCACCACTTACAAGGAATTCTCTAAGAGTCACTGAGTGACATACATAATGAGTTATAATGAGTACAATCAACCCTTTCACACTTTCAGCCGAAGGCAGCTACAAAGAGTTTCAGAGAAACTCTTTTGGTTACAATTTCTACATTTCATACAATGAGAATAAGAACACAGTAGTTTCTATTGACTGACTGTGTGGCTGGGTCCCTGGGAAACACTCCACAAACACTCATTTCTCCCAGCAACCTCTGGGGCAGGGAGCATTTCACCCTCCGTTTTACAGATGAGCAAACTGAGACTCAAAGACTGATGAGGAAGCCCACTCTCTTGCTTCCTTCTGAGAAGAACCAGTGTGTATGCAAGAGAAGCCAGGCAAGTTCAAGAAACATTGCGTAACTGGGCGCCTGGGTGGCTCAGTTGGTTGGGCGACTGCCTTCGGCTCAGGTCATGATCCTGGAGTCCCGGGATCGAGTCCCGCATCGGGCTCTCTGCTCGGCGGGGAGTCTGCTTCTCCCTCTGACCCTCCCCCCTCTCATGCTCTCTCTGTCTCATTGTCTCTCTCAAATAAATAAATAAAATCTTTAAAAAAAAAAAAAAGAAACACTGCGTAACTGAAAGCACAAAATGAAAGAGACCGAGTTGCTGACCATACGAATGTCAGAGGGCCCAAGAGTTTCTCAAGGAGGGTACAGCACACACCTTCACCTTCAACTGCTTCTGCACACAGCCCTGCATGCAGAGGGCTGCCTACAGAAGGTGCCTGCAATTCTCTGGCTCAGGGCTTGGTTTCTGGTCACGGGGGCTCACCTGGCCAGCAGGCAGCACAGCCCGGAAGTGCCAGCAAGTCAATGCCCCCCTCCGAAAGACAGCCCCCCACCAACAACTGAGGGAACGGGTGTATCAATACCCCAGCTCCCTCCCTTCTCTGGGGGGAAAACTCTGAGATTCTGTAGTCTTGATCACATGCCCTGTGTGAGGCTCCTTGCCTTTCCTGTCTCATCTCCACAGGTACCCCCCCCAAAGAACCACAATCATGCTCACACCCCTGCCTCAGCGGGGAACCCAACCCCAGAAGCACCCAACGGTGTTCAGCATCCCTGCCTTGCCTGGTGGTGGCCAATGGTAACAGGAACAGCACCCCCACCCCAACCAAATTGCCAAGCACTCCCTAGGTGCTTGGGAAAAAACTCCGCAGTGATTTCCTTCCTGGATCATTAAACCATGGCACCTTACCAAACACGGAGTCCAGAAATGAGAAGAGCCTGCTTGATTTTTAGCGCAGGAAAATGGGAAAGAGGTGATCCCAGGTGTGTCTGTGCCAGAGAGGAGAATGATTTTCCTAACCCAGAGGTGGGATACAAGCCAGTCAGAATTCCAACTAGAACCCGGTGTTCCTGATTCATAATGTAATTTTTATGTATATATAAAAACTTATATATAAAACTATATATAAGTATGCATTGCTTATATATATTATATATAATATAGTGGCATATGTTACTATATGCATTATATGCTTTTGTAATATACAAGCCTGTACTTATTTATATGACACAGAAATTGCTTTGGCCCAAGGGTTCTATAAATGAAGGTTCTCCCAGCTACAGGAATCCTGTGTTACCTGTCCACAGGATGACACAGCAGGCATGATCTGAAAACTATCAGCCACTTGGACCTGCAATCTGGTTGGTTGGTTGGTTGGTTTTTAAGGACAGAAGGCTTAAACGACCACTTCACAATACACAAATACACATGTGAACACACACACACACACACAGAATAAGGTCTCCAAATGACCAGTAAGCACATGAGAAGATGATCATCTTCACTGCCATTGGGGAAGCAAAACCATACTCACAATGAAATACTATCCCACATCTACCATAACGGCCAAAATGACAAGACTGACATTAGCAAGCGCTTTCAAGGATGCAGAAGTGGAACCAGTTTTAAACTGGCACAAACACTTTGGTAGAGTCCACCAAAGCCGATCTGCACCTAACCCCCTGCTGGGTACACACCCAACAGAAATGAGCACCCGGTCCACAGAGGACGCATACACGGATGCTCACAGCTGCTTCATTCATAATATCCCAAACCTGGAAACCACCTAACTGTCCATCCACAGTAGACTGGATAAATAAATTCTGGCATATTCATAGAGTGGAATATAATACAGCAATGAAAAAAACCCACATACTGCTGTGACATGCAGAACATGGATAAATATCACAGACATTACGGTGAGCAAAACAAGCAGAAGCTGAAAGGGTATGTGTGACCCAGTGCACTTATATGAAGTTCAGGAAATATGCAAAGCCTCCCCACGGTGACTGAAGGGAGAACAGCAAAAATAACCTTTGAGGATTGTTGACTAAAAGGGGTATAAGGGAGCATTCTGGGGGCCTAGAAACTTCTATATCTTGATAGGAGTGGTGGTTACAAGTTATAAACATGTAAACATGTATCCAGTTTAAATATAAGTTATGCCTAAGAAAACAAAGCCTAAAACTTCCAGGGGCCTGCAGGTGCTCACCAAATAAAGCCACACCCCTCACCACAGCTCTGCGCAATCTGCCCCTGTACACCCCCAGAGACTTCATCTCTTGCCAACTCCTCCCCACCTTCTCTCCTGGCTCTAAACTCACTCATTCTAGAAACAGTTTGCTTTGACTTGGAGGGAATCAGGATCTAGAAAGAAAGCCACCCTCCGAAGGGAAAGAGACCGCGGGGATTTACCGATCACCTTCCCTTCTTCCTGAATGATGTCAGTACCCACATGCGCAAACAGAGAAACAGCTTCCTGATAAGATGCCCCTTCCTCCAGGAAGCCTTCCCCGACACCCCCACCCCCGCCCCAGATAGGATTCCCACAACTCTCTGCTTCTTTGTGACATTGACCCCTCTGTTTTAAGCCTGTTTATTTGTCTGCCTTGCCCCCTGAGGGCAAAGATCCGTCTGTTGCGCTCCCTGTTTTATCACCAGAGCCTAGCAAGGCGCCTGGCACAAATAGGTACACGATAAATATTTGCTGAAACACATGGATGTCTGAATGAGAAAATGAGTGATTTGAGGGAGAATAAGAATGGGATGGAGTAAACAGTGATCCTGTGCAACCACCTCGGTGTACAGAAGGTGAAATTTGGGCCCAGAGAGGGTAAGCGGCTTATATAAAGTCACACAGCCAGTTAGGGACATATCCAGCATAGAACCTCCAGGAGACATTGTTGTACCCTCCTGCTACCAGATCCCCTCTCCTGGTGCTGCACCCTTCCCCCACCTACTGTGAGGGTGGTCTGCTAACAGTTCAAGGTACGTCCTTGTCCAGGGCCATCCTCCAACAGGCTGGCCCACGACCCCCATCCCTGCCTGTAAGCCCCCCACGAACCAGGGCATCCATAAGCCAATGACAGACTTAGATGGGACACACAAGGCTGCTTACCCTTGCCTCCAGGCAGGATTTGTTCTGTGGCTCCAGAGCTCCCCAGGGGAACCAGGCTAAAGCTAAACCTGGCTGAGATCATACCCCCCTCTTCTGCCCCCTCCTGCCTCGCTCACTCCCTCCTTCTGGGAGCTCAGCCCCAGTCAATGCACACTTCCAGCTCTGCTTCTTGGGACCCCTACCTGAGACAGAGCCCAAGGCTCTGCCTGGTGTCCAGGAGAAGGACACCAGAGATGACCTCCAGACATGCCGGGAGCCCAGCCGTAAAGAGAGGCGACATCCATAAGGTAGGTGTGTGTGCGTGCACGCATGCGCCAGGGTGCAGGGGAGGCTCTACCCTCACCTCCCAAAGCCCTTTATTCTTATCTCTAGAAGATACGCAGAAGGACCCCATCCGGACATCCTTGCTTTCCAGCCACCAAGAGCAAAGCTCTAAAATGTCTTAGAATCTAGAGAGTGCCCTCCACCAAGATATCCTGCCCAAACTTCAGCTCCTAGAACAGCCACCTGGGCCACGGGGAGGGGGGGAGGATTCCCCATGAGTCATTGTGAGCCCCTCCCCAGAAGCCAACTTACCAGACCAGGTTACAGAAAACACTATACAATCTCCTAAATTCGGATAAACACCACCTGCTCTCCGTTCTCCCAGACCCTACTTTGCCCAGTGTAATCACCAGTTATTAAGAGCTCAGAGGGTGCCGTGTTTGGGGGATAGCATGCAGGACTGGCGGCCAGGAGCTCCCTGGTCTCCTTGCCCTGTCTGTGGCCTTTTGTATGACCGTTCAGAGCATGGACTTCCGGAGTCAACCAGCTCGGCGTCCAATCGCATCTCAATCTCTACTAGCTGTGTGACCCTGGGCCAGTCGCTACACTTCTCTGAGCCTCGGCTTCCTCACCTATAAAATGCAACCGAGGGTATGTACTCCACATGCTTTTGTGGGGATTAATTGAGATCACACGTGCAAACTGCTTATTTGCACAATGTCTGTGGTCACCACATGTGTCAACGACTGTCCTCATCCACAGTATTAAAATTACTCATTTAGACTGGGACGAGGTGGGAGCCTGCGGAGTTAGACCCCTGGACTTCTGCGCAGGTGCAGGAAAGCAGCGGGAAGCAGGAGGGACAGGCTTTGTGCAACGTCGTGAAAAATACAGGGAAGCAAAGACACCTGGAAAGTGTATACAGCAGGCGCTCAGTATACAGGCACTCTTATCATAGAGCAGAAGGTGAACCCACGAAAAGGACCTCTCTGGGTCAAAGATCGTTTTATGCCCAAAGCGGCCACTTTGTGCAAACAGCCCCAGACCCGGGGCAGAAGCAGGAACCAGTGGTCTCTCCCGGTCACAGCCTCTGAGCACACACTGTGCTTCCCATGAGCCACAGTCGCCCTCTGGCCACGCCATGCCTGCCAGCAGATGCTCCTGGAGCCTCACCCAAATCCGCTCGGCGCAGGTGGACAACTTCCTATGGGTGGCGTGACAACCCAGGGGCGTGTTCGACAGTCTCCCCAAGGTCCCCAGCTGCCCCCAGGGGGAACCTGCTCATTAGCATATCCTAATGGTGTACCACCACCCAAATAAGCCACCTGCCCTTGCAACCCTGACTCCGGCTCTGCTTCTGGGGGAGCCCGACTTAAGACACCCCGCATTCCTAGAATCGGACTCATAAGAGATGGGACCTGCTCAGAACACCCGTTCTCCCCTAAGGCGTCTGACACAGTTGTGCGACATACCCCATCGTGAAATGGGTCCACAGCCCCTGACTGCCGACCAAGACCATGTGAGGTTCCACTGTTTCCACTGGCTGACTTTTTAAAAGTTGCTCTTGTCACAATTTCTTCAAAGAATGTATTGACCCAATATGAACCAGACCCACTGCTTGGTGATGGGGCCACAGTGAAGAACTCAAAAGTCGGGGTCACCATTTACACAGAGTCTAGAGTTGGGAAGTAAAAAGGACAGGGAATGGGGAAGCCAACAGCCCAGGACAAAGATGGCAGCATGTGGCAAGGGAGGTGATGGGAATGGGGTCTCTGATGGCAATCACAGTTGGACTAGGTGATCAAAAAAGGCTTCCTGGAGGAGGTGACATTTCAGCAGCATGATCTAAAGGACCAGAGGGAGCCAGCCAAGGGAAGACCAAGAGGTCCAGAGTCAGAAAAGAGCTCAGGAACAGAAATTTCTGCTAGCAGGGCTAGGGCGGAGTGGGAGAAAGTGGCACGGCCTGAGTCTGGAGAAGGGGGTGTGGGCACATCTTGTAAGGCTCTGAAGCTGCCAGGGGAGTGCATTTGGGGCTCTCGCAGAATCACCTTCCTCTCCCTGCCTCCCCTGCACTCTGATCTGCTTTCCTGAGTGGGAGAGGGTGGAGTTGCCTTCTGCCTGCCAGGAGCTCCCCAAGTCCCCCAGTCCCGGGGGGAGGGCGTCTCATATGTCACATCCTCCATCCTGGGCGTCCGGGTGAGAACTGCTGGCTTCAAGCCAGGGAGAGGGAGAGGCCGGGAGAGCCGCTTCGAGACCAGCACCTGGCAAGGGGGCGTCTGAGCTGGAGGGAGAGTTGCCCGGAGCAGCTCCCAGCACACACACTCAAATTCAAAACGCTGCCTTTGGGAAAGCGGCCCAGCATCTTGTCTTCCTCAGCCTCGGCTTCCTCACCTGTCACAGGGGCTAATGAACCTATCTACTTCCAAAAGCAGCTGAGAGATTTGCTAAGAACATTCGTGTAAAAGCGCCTGGCACCGTTCACGCACTGCTCCCATGTTTACTGCTCTCCCACCGTGCACCAGGCGCCGGACTGGGAGCCAAGACACAGCTGTGAACAAGACGGGGCCAGCTTGGGCGCAGCAGGGGAGACACGAGTCAGGAATCCCGAAGACGAGATTCTCTGAGCACACGGTTAGGGGCGCCCCTCACTCTGAGACCGTGTCCCCGGCTGAAAGCCCGGAGCCTACGGCCACGACATGAACCCTGCGGGCTAGGACTCCTGCCTCCCGGCAGAGACCCAAGCATGGGCACCCTTAGCGAGTCCAGCTCTTTAGGGGCGCACCCCTCAGTTGCGTCAGGGTCCCAGGCCCGGCCCCTGCCCCCACCCCACTGGCAATATCCCTAAAGCCCAAAGACGGCCTCTCGGGAGATCAACAGCGGGCCCAGTCAGTTATGCCCAGGGTGACGTCTGCCGTGCGGGCATGAATCATGTCCTGCCGGCTCCGGAGAAGAGGAGGGCCCACCAGACGCACGTCTGAGAATGCTGGTGCGGTGTGGCCAGGCCAAGTGGGGGACGGGAGGAAATGGGAGCGGGCAAGAGGAGGCAGGGCAGACCCGGGTCCCGACCTCCCCACGCTGGTGGAAGGAACCACCCCACCGCCAGGCTCGCCGTGCTTGTCCCCAGCTCTCACGTCAGCTCTGGACAGAGGTTACCGCCTGGACTCCTCACCATTACCCAGTGACTGTTGAGAAAGCAGGAAACTGAGACTTACAGAGATTAACTGCCTTGTCCAAGGCCACGCATCTTGCCAAATTCCAGAGGCCAAAAGGCTGAATCACCGGCAGGAATAAAGAGAGGGGTCAATCCTGAAAACACGGAGGGATGGGTCCCCAAAGCCAGCCTGAGAGACAGGCCCTGCCTGGGCCAGCCCTGCAGCAAGGCGGTGGGACCGAATGGCCAAGGGGAGGCCTGTGGTCCTGGCTTGTGACTTCGGCTGTGTGTCCTGAGCCTCAGTTTCCCCACCTGCGCAGAAAAGGGCCCAGCACGGTGCCTGGTAGCGCCACTGAGCCCCGAGCCCTTCCCACAGGGGAGGAGGTAAGAGCCGGCATCCAGGCTACCACAGAAGTCCGAGGCCAGCATACCTGATGCTGCCCCCCCAAGGCCGAGTCACCACAGGGCCGCCGCAACTCCACCCCCTCAAGGAAGGGCAAGGCCAGGGTGTGAGCCACGCCTGCTGACACCAGAGGTGGCCCGTGCACCCTGGGGCCAGGCTGGAGGCCGCAGTCCCGCAGGCTCAGCCCGATGCGCCTCCCGCCCCCCACGCTGCACCTGTCCCGCACACGTGAACGGGTGGGCCTGGGGCACACCTGGGTCCAAGCAACAAGTTTCCAGGTGGTTGGGGGGCTACCAGATGCCTGTGTATATTTGGAGGGCGAACCAGGCTGTGTGGGGGATGCCTGGGGACAAGGCTGGTGCGGCAGTGAGCGGCATAAAGCTTCACTGGTCAGCTGTGCCTGGGCAGGCGGGGAGCGGTGTGCGGGGCGGCAGTGGGTCTGTGTGTCCTGATGGGTGTGCAGGAGGGGGAGGGGGAGGGGCAGTCGTGGGGGCTTGCCAGCTAGGTATGCAGTTGTGGGTCTGAGTGTTTGTGTGCCCAGAGAGAGGTGTGTGTGTGTGGTCATGTGATGGGGCAGGGCTGTAGTTAAGAGCATGGACTCTGGAACCATCCTGCCTGGGTTTATATCCTGTGTGATCCTGGGCAAATTACAATACCTCTCTGAGCCCAGCTGCCTCATCTGTAATATAAGGATAATAATAGCACCTCTGAGGATGAAATGTGTCTATTCCTGAAAAGCACTAGCACAGTGCCTGGCACATACTAAATGTTCAACCAAGAGCACCTCTTATTATGACTGAGGCGACAATGACATCTCTGGGTCTCCATGGTAACCGCCATGATCATGTGGGGCCTTATGTGTGTGGTATGTCAAGGGAGGATCGGATGAGGCGTCATGTGTCTGTGGGGGTCACCTCCATCTTTACCTCATGCTCGGGGGGCCAAAATAAAAACGTATTTCCTACCCCTATCATAAAATGTATTCACCCCCAAATCAACCAATTAAAAGCCCAAAAAAGAAGCCAAGGCGCCACGTTTACAGCTCAAGAATGACCATGTGGGAAGCATGACACTAATAGTCTCCCCGCCCCCCCACCAGATCCGCCAGAGGCAGCAAGGAATGGCATGCAGTAGCACTCCTGTCCTCAGGTGCCTCACAGTCAGGGGTGGGGGCATACAGGCAGACCTCAAAGAGAAAAAAACCCAAGACAGGTGTCAATACAAACTGATGAGAGGGAAAGAAGCACATCAAGAAGGTCCAATAGAGAGCACGACCGCAGGAACAGCCTATGCAAAGGTCCTGAGGCGGGAGGCCCTTGGGGGAACCGAAAGTTCACAGCACCCCAGGGCCAATAGAGAGCACGACCGCAGGAACAACCTATGCAAAGGTCCTGAGGCGGGAGGCCCTTGGGGGAACCGAAAGTTCACAGCACCCCAGGGCCAGAGGGTACCAGGTGCATGAGCCTCTAGAGATAGAAGAAGTGTGAAATAATCTAAATGTCCAGCCCCTGGGGATTGGTTAAGCAGACTATAGTATTCGACTGCAACAATTTTATGCACTTGTCCCAAATGAAATTTACAGACACTGGTTATGGGAGAAACCAGTTCATGGCATGATGGTAAGTGAAAAATGGAAAGCTGCAAAGCTGTATAGATCTGGAGTTTTCCAAAAACAAAAAAAAGTAATAATAATAATCATAATAATAGTAGTAATTATAACCAGCACAATCCATTTATATGAGAAACAAATGCGCCCTCAAAAATACAAAAATCCCCCTGCCAAAATTTCACAGCCCTTGTCCCAATGGCGATGGGCTCCTGGATGATATTTCTTCTTCCTGCTCTTTGGCATTTACAATATTCTATCCGAAAAAATTTTTTAATGTTTAGCAAAGAGTGAGAAAAGTTCCCTGCCACCTCCTGTCCAGATAGCAAAATCCCAACGAGGTTTCTGGAGTTGTGCTTTTCTGAGGACAGCCCTTTTTTTGTTCAAATCTCAAATAAACAAAAGCCCGTTTGGCAGAGGGCCCTGGCGGGTGGTCATTCACCCTGCGCACCCTCCCAGCACCAACACCGCAGCTAGGACAACAGCGAGGGTTTTCACAGGGGGCCCCGTGGGCAGGGGGGCTCTGGAACTCTTTCTAAGCCTCGGGAACTCGTCCCAAATAGTTTCTTCTCCACCAGGGACCCTCCCTTTCCTGTGGCTCAGGGTCAGCCCTCCTCCCACACTCTTGCCTTGGGCCAGTGCATCCCCCAAGAGCCCTGACCAGCCCTGAATTCCTGGGGCCTGGGAGCCCAGAATCTTCCATCTTAAAGACCACACAGTCCAAATTACAAGGAGACTGAGCTCTGAGAGGGGACGTGAGTTGCCCAGGGACATCCAGGAAGCTGGACCTCCTCACGAGGACCATTCATCTAACATATATGCATTAATTAAGCACCTACTATGTGCTGGACACAGCTCTAACCACTGGGGATATAGCCACAGGGTTATGTGATAAGATTCAGGGGTTGGGGGAGCAACTCTAGCCTGGGGTGGTGGGGCGGGGCGGAAAGGAGAAGGACTCTCTGAAGAGGTGACAACTGAGCTAAGATCTAAATGAGCTTGCCATGCAAACAGCCAGGGAAAGAGTGTTCCAGAAAGAGGGCCCGGGAGGGAGGGCCAGGTAAGAAAGGTCATTTTGAAAATCAGTGTCAGGCAGAGCCTCTCCAGAAAGGAAAATGGGTCCACTCCTATGTGGGACAGAAAGTCACTAGAGGACTTTAGTGACCCTTCTAGAAGCTCCCTCAGGGCACCCAGTGGAGAATAAATTGTGGAGGGCAAGAGTAGAGGCCGGGGACCAAAAAGTAGCAGCCTGCGGCCTCCTGGGTGGGAGATGGGGGGTGGTCTGGACCCAGTAGGTGACAGGGGGGATAAAGAGGAAAGACAGTGTGACTTGAGACCATCCACATACAAGGGAGGAAGAGCATGAATCCCACCCCCAACATGAAGTCAGGGGGAATCACAGCCAAAGGGATCCCAGAAAAACATCATTTCAACCCACCCCCACCAATGCAGAAGCAGTGAGCATGCTGGGCCTACTAATCCAACACCAGCCCAAAGTGCAGGGAGTCAGAGAGACCTGGGTTCAAATCCCAATTCTACGCTTACTAGTTGCAAGGCCTTATAAGTCAATTCCCTTCCCCGAGCCTCAGTTTTCTTGCCTGTGGAATGCGGAGAATGATGCCAAAACCAGCCGGACCTGGAAGGCCCCAGCACAGTACCCAGTGCGGAGTGGCTCCCTTCCTCTTTACTTCTGTCTTCGGGTCTGATGCCTGCCTGCAATGCCCATTTGAGTTCAATCGCCCCGAAGACTAGTTTTTTTTGTTTTTTTTTTTAAAGATTTTATTTATTTCAGAGAGTGAGAGACAGCACAAGAGGGAAGAGGGTCAGAGGGAGAAGCAGACCCCCTGCTGAGCAGGGAGCCCGATGCGGCACTCGATCCCGGGACTCCAGGATCATGACCTGAGCCGAAGGCAGTCGCTTAACCAACTGAGCCACCCAGGCGCCCCCGAAGACTAGTTTTGAAGAACTGCCATGAATAGTGACTTTCTTCCCAAAGGATCACATGAAGCAGAAATGAGAAACCTTCCCACTGAGGGGGTTTGGAACAGAGATACCCTAAAAATAACAAGCGCACTACCAATTCTGGGACTGGAGCTGCGGCGGGGGTCTCGACTGTCCTGGGACCCACAGACGGGACCGGGCTGGGCAGGGCAGGGCCAGCCGTGCATATCCCCCTCCTGCCCTGGGCGAGTGGAGCGAAGACGAACACGACTCAGGGTTCAGAGGCTGTGAGGTCAGGCTCAGATTCAGGCTCAGCTTCAGAAAAAAGTCACTCCCCCGCCCCGTGCCTCAGTTTCCCCACTTGTAAAGCAGAGAGAAGGAGCCCAGCCCTGCGGGAGTCTGGAAGCTCGGCTGCCGGGGAATGCCTGCACAGGCCGGGGGCCCCGTGCCCATCCCCGGAAGCAGGATCCCTCCACCGTGCGCGGAAAGGCACCTCTGCGGATGGACTTGCGTTAAAGATCTAGAGAGGCGAGGAAGACTCTGGATGATCTGGGTGGGCCCTAAATGCAATCATGCGTGTCCTTGTAAGAGGAGACCTGCCTACAGGAAAGGCCAAATGACAGTCTCCGCAGAGACACTGGAAGGTGCTGAGCTGTTGGCTCTGGAGATGGAGGAAGGCCAGGGGGCGGGGGGGAAAGGGGGCAGCTTCTAGAAGCTGGAACGGGCAAGGAAATGGACGCTCCCCCAGAGCCTCTGGAGGTGGCCGATTTCTACTCAGTGAAACTGACTGCGAACTCCTGACCTCCAGAACTATGGCAGAATCAACTTCTGTTGTTTTGAGCCACGATTCATGGCGGTTTTTTACAACAACCCAGAGGCCTTCACAACATGCCAAGCCAGAAGGACTGGATCAATATTTATAGCCAGATGTGGTGCTGGGCTAAATGAGGATTTCTGCAGGTGGAGCCCAGACGTGGGTGGATTTTAAGAACTCCCAAGAGAGATGTCAGGGTTCATGCAGGGGTGACAAGCACGAGTCTGGGAGCTGGGGGGCTCAAAGGCACAGCCACCCCATACGCAGGCTCCCCAGGCTCCTTCCCGGAACTGTGACCACCTGTCACTCACAGGCCTCCCGCCAGGACCCTGCGCACTTGAGGGCAGGGGTCCCGCTCGTCACCCTTAACTCATCAACGTTAGGTAACAGCCAAGCCCCGTGGATACAAAAGTGAACAAGACACAGGCCCAACACAGACCAAGGAGGAAGGCCAGCGGCAGGCCCTGAGCACTAGACCCCTGGGGATTGGGGGGCATCTGCCTGGCGGCTCCGGGAGACCAGAGGAGGTAGGACCAGAAGCTGCTGGAGGGAAGTGTCTGCAGGGGAGACATCTGAGCTAGGTCTTGAAGGAGACACAAAATCCCACTGCAGGGGTCTGCCATCCCCAACCCTGTAGCTCCAACCGCTTCCAAAAGCCCTAAAGGCCCTGCCCGAGGGCTTCCCTCTACCCTGGGGGCCGGGGTGCCAGACAGGCCAGACGCGGCCAGGAGCTAACCCCCCAGAAGCGGAGTATACATACCCCAGCTCCCCCGCACCCTCAGGGTGATGACTGAGGTGCCCATTCGACACGGTCCCCGGAGGTCCCCCGTGGCGCTGAGGCCCTGTTGCCCACGGAGGTGACCTGCTGATGAACACACCCAGCAGCGGCCTCTTTCCCCGCCCTGTCCGGCTTCCCCAAGCCCTGGGCAGCCTTTCCTGGGCCCACCGCCCACACACAGCATAGGCAATGGAATCAGCAATGGAATCACTGTGCCTGGGTCTGCTCTGGGGAAGCCCAAGGCCAAGCAGATGATGTATTCCACGCGGAAGACAAAACGTGAGGAGAGGCCCATGGCACGAGAGAAGGACGTCAGAGTGATCACCCACAGCCCCGCTGCCGCCACCATGAGCAACCCCACGTGTCGGGCACTGCTTTCAGCAAGACACCTCGTCCTCCCGTTACTAAAGGAAGGTGCTATTGCCACCCTCGTTTACTTTCAATCAGGGCAAGTGAGCTCAGAGAGGGCAAGTCTTCATAAAAATCTAAAACGGCCTCACCGCTCTCCCCTTCGCTCATTAGACTTCAGCCACACACACTTTGCTGTTCGTTGTACACGCCACCACCACCCGCCTTCCCCCCCCGGAAACTGCCTACCCCAGGACCTTTGCCCTTGCTGTTCCCACAGCCTGCAGCAAGGGCCTGCCTCCTCCACCTTCAGTTCTCTGCTTAAAAATCGGAATGATTTTTAAATCATTGGAAAAAAAAAAAAATTGAAAGGAGACTACTTCGTGACACATAAAAATTCTATGAAAATCAAATTTCAGTGTCCATAAAGAAAATGGGAGTGGAGCAAGCACTCAGTTACATATTGTGCCTGGCTACTCAGGTAGTAAACGGCAGTCAGTTGTGATGGGGCTCTTCTGGTCCAAAAACCCAAAAATATTTACTATCTGGTCCTTCACAGGAGAAGCTGGTCGACCCCTACCCTAGGGTGTGGGGCCTTGTCTGTCATTCCCATGGATGAGTCCCTGGGGCCTGAAAAGGGCTAGGCCCAAGCAGGTGCACAAAGAAGGAGTGGATGATTAACATAAGGCCCCACCCCCAAGAGGGAGTTGCACATCACCTAGGATCGCAATGGGTGGATGGATGAATGAATGAATGAATGAAATGAATATATGTACCTCAATGGGAAGTCACAGGCATCATCCCTGTGGCCCAAAGTCCCTCCATGGAGTTGCAAACCAGATTCTGATATCCCCTGGGCGGGCGTCCCTCCAACAGCACCAGCCTGGCCTTGACATTCTGTGGGCCTAGAACTCTAAAGAGAGGACGTGATTCATTCCACAGAGCCTTTTCACCAGGAGAGGAAGGAAACCAGCCCTCAGATCCGGAACCAAATTTAACTTCTCTGCTCCACAACCCCCACCCCCAAACACGCAAACACACAGAGCATCTCTCCACCTTGCTGGGGAAGGGGTCCATCTCAGCAGCCAGGGGTGGGGGAGGTCATCAGCAATTACTGGGTCAGCTTTCTCCTGAAGGAGCACCCCACCGCTCTCTCAAAACACAGTTGGAGAAAAATCCTCAACGGAAAGAGGGTATTCCAGAGTAATTCCTCCCTCCTCCTGGCTCTCAGCACTGAGACAAAGGGGGAGTTAAAAAAAAAAAACAAAAACAAGAGACTAAGCAGGAAATAAGGGCCTTGCCCTGCACAGGGGATTTCTGATCCAGCAAATAAGCATCCTTATTAGCATCCTCAGTACCTGGGAGACAGTGCCTGATTTATGTGTCACGTCCCAGTGGGGGGACATTGATATATTCACTCTGTGGAATGTTACATCTGAAACAGATATGTATTTTTATTTCCCGTGAAAAAGAAAGTTCTTTTCCATGCCAATACACATCCCCAAAGTCAGAGAAACATCAGCCCAAAGGTTCTGGAACGGTCACAATTATCCTGCCATGCCCTTTGGGCCTTGGCCCGAGATTTTATCACAACCCTCCCAAATGCTCTCCAGTGGACACATCAGTGTTTACTGTTCTTCGCCTGCTTTTTCTCCTGCGGAGCTCGGTTCTGAGTGAGGAGGATCATAGCAACTCAGAGATACAAGGGAATTAATTCCATACTCACTAAGTTGCTAAGGCTACTTTATTACCAGCCTGCAGCTAAACCTTCTCTTGGCTGGGCAAATAATTCAGCCCAGGCAGGAGTGTGTGTATAAAAGCAGTGTTTCCTGTTCCAGGGCATGGTCCCTGCCCCAGAATCCCAGCTGTCTTTCAAGGACCAGGGACCGTCGCATCCACATGTGGTGAGCATTCACAAGACAGAAAGCGCTGGCAAGGACCCCGAGTGCTCTTCATCCTAGCTGTGTGACCCTGGAAAATCTGCTTGCCCTCTCTGAGTCTCCGTTTCCTCCGGAGTATTAGTCCTGCCCTAGCTACCTGCCAGGAGGTAAATGTGCTCAGGGGTAAGCTTTAGAGCACGCACACCGTCAGTCACTGCCATGCACCTTCCCAGGCTGAAGTCAGATGAACTTTTCCCAAAGAGAATCCAATCACATCGTGCCCCCTTGCCTGGATCTTCGGAGGGGCTCAGAATTAAATCCATCCCCTTTCCATGGCTCTGTGCCTGGCCCCCCAGTCTCTCTGCCCTCAGCCCCCAACACTCCCCTTGCCACTCTGCTCCCGTCACAATGGCCTCTGCCGTACTTGCACGGGAAAGCCTTCGCACATGCTGTTCCCTCAGCCCGGAAGGACACTCTCTCCCCTTCCCCTCACCCCCGCCAAACACACATCCTTTAGGTCTCAGTCTTAACGGCCCTTCCTCAGTGTGGTGGGTTGAATAGTGAGTGTCCCCCCCCCAAATTCACGTGCACCTGGAATCTTAGAAGATGACCTTACTTGGCCTTTGCAGATCTAATCAGCTCTTTACTGAGGTCACACTGGATTGGGGGGAACCCTAATCCAATGACTGGTGTCCTTTGAAGAAAAGAAGAGACAGATATACAGATAGGAGCCAAGACGCACCGAGAATTGCTAGAAGCCACCAGAAGCTGCAAGAAAGAAAGGTCTTCCCCTAGAGCCCTGGAGGGAATGCAGCCCTGCCAACACCTTGATTTTGGACTCTGAGCCTTCAGAGTGTGAGAGAATAAATGTCTCTGTTCTAAGCCACCCAGAAAAGCCGGAGCCAAGCCCTCTGAGAAACTACCTCCACCAGACTTTCTTGAAAGCATCCTGCTCCTCTCCCCCCACCCCTGCAAGGTTCTGCCCCCTCCCCCCACCAGCCCATAAACTCCTAGAGAGAAGGGATGCTGCCTGCAGCAAACAGCTTGGCTCCTGGACCACAGCAACCAACCGGTGGTACTTCCCAAATGAATTCATTTGACAGACGCACCAAGGGAAGCTCAGAGATCAAGGGACTCACTCAAGGTCACATGTCAAGAAGAGGCAGGGACCAGCACCCAGACCACAGGCCTCCATGCCGGGGATCCCAGGAACCAGGATGCTGATGCCCAGCCCACGGGGACTTGGGCCCTGCAGGAGACGCTCTCTCTCCCTCCTGACTCCCAGCAGCCAGGCCCGCGCCCTCTGGGCCCTGCGCCGGACCAAGAGCCTCACCTCCTCAGCAGGGCCCTGTCTCAGCTCAGTGAACCTGTAGATAAACGCTTTGAACCTCTGAGGTTCTGGGGCCACCGTGGGGCAAGGGATGCCCCGGACTCAGGCTGCCCCAACAGCCACAGGTCAGTGCCGGCGATGACCAGGCAAGAGAGCGGGCCTCGCCCACTGGGACCCCCACTCGCTGCCTCCCACCCCCAGGCTCCTGCCTCACACCCTCACTGCCTGACTCTGCATTTATGAAGCTTGACAGGCACACGGTCCCAGGGCTGGACGTGACATAGCACTGACTCATGGAGGACAAGTAGGTCCGGCCGGGAGAAAGTCTCTACTGGGTCTCGGCTGTACTTAATGCTGGTGCAACACTTTTCAGTGCAAGGCCCCCCGCTCCAAGCCCATCGGGATGGCAGCATTTATGTACCTGGAACCATGACACGTTTGGTCTCCTTTGCTTGTATTCTTTTTTTTTAAGATTTATTTATTTTAGAGAGAGCGAGAGTGAGAGCGAGCAGGAAGGGCAGAGGGAAAGGAAGAGAGAATCTCAAGCAGACTCTGCACTGGCGCAGAGCCCGATGCAGGGCTCGGTCTCTTGACCCCGAGGTCACGACCTGAGCGGAAACCAAGAGCTGGAGGTTTAACTGATTGAGCCACCCAGGTGCCCCTCCTTTGTTTGTATTCTTAAAACAAACTACTGATGGCCAGAGATGCTGGTTTTCTCGATTTATAATATTTTGTACTATTAAAATATTAGGCGAATAATAACGTTGGAGGCACACAGACATGGCAAAATCGGGATGGTGTGTGAATGACAGAGCTTTGAGGGCCTCTGTACGCACTCATTCAGCCACCCACCCATGCATTCACTCGCTCAAGCCAAGATGCAGACACACACACACACACACACACACACACACACACACGTCCCTTGAGTAGTTCTGGGATAAATCCCTTAGCTGTAGCCAGGGTCAAATAATATGTTACAGGGCCAAGAACCCATAAGAATCACCTGGGTGGGGCACCATGGGGGGATTTCTTTCTTTCTTTTTTTTTTTTTTTGAATGAGTTTATTTATGTATTTGAGATAAAGAGAACGAGAGAGAGAAAGAGAGAGAGAGAGAGAGAGAGAAGCATGGGGGGAGCAGAGGGAAAGAGAGAAGCAGGCTCCCCACTGAGCAGGGAGCCCAAAGCAGGACTGAATCCCAGGACCCTGAGATCATGACTTGAGCCGAAGGCAGACGCTTAACCACTGAGCCACCCAGGCGCCCTGGGATTTCTTTTTTATTACAAATGCTCAGGCTTCATCCCAGACTTACTGAGTGTGAGCCTCCAGAGGGTGGACCCAGCAGCACCTGGATTTTTTAAAGCTTCCTGGGGGGTTTCTTCGGAGTAGCCAAGCTCCGGGTACTTAGTTGCTGCTTCTTCCCCAGTGAGCCAGGAGCTGGGTCCATGGTGTCTGGAGAGCATCCTGCAAGAATTAAGACCCAGGCCTAATGCATTTCTCCCCAAAACGACACATGCCAGGGCATGCCCTGAGTCCATGAAAAACAGGTTCTTTATTATTTCCAGGCCAGCCCTTTGTGGGGCACTGGGTACATCCTGTTAAAGTTCACCATCGGGTAAAGGAGGTCAAAATATTTCCAGAAAGCATATCATGATGCAACAGACGTTTTAACAGGAACCAAGGCCCAACAAATACAGATCCTAAGACTCTCCCACAAAAACCAGGTGCCAGCCACATCTATTAGGATGGCTGGCATCAAAACCACAGAAAAGGACAAACGTTGGTGGGGACGTGGAGACGCTGGAGTCCGTGCGCATAAAATGGCGGGAACATAAAATGGCGCGGCTGCTGTGTGGACAACAGCATGGCGGTTCCCCCCGGAGAATTAAGAACAGAATTACCATGGGGTCCAGCAATCCCACGTCTGGGTATATACCCAAAAGAACTGAAAGCAAGGTCTCGAAGACACCCAGCTACCTGGGTTCATATTGCAGTTCAACCACGTGCTAGCTAGTTGGCCTTAAGTGAGGTAAGAGGTCTCTCTGTGCCTCAGTTTCCTCATCTGTAAAATGGGTATAAAAACACGGGGCCGTCAGGAGGATGAGGTTCACAGCATGTGTCCCACACACGTTGACAGCTGTATTTCCGCAGTGGTCGTGAATACTACCGTCCCCCCTCCATACCCTGCTGGAGCTCTGAGGTTCTGGAGGACACCCACGTGAAGCATATGTGGGTCCGGGGCGATGAATCTTTGGCCTTGTGGTTTGTGTAGTAACAGGTGCACTTATGAGTAAGAACCAGACTATGCGCCCCATGTGGGAGGTGCCGAGGTCAAACTCAGTGAGGACAGAGGTTGATGAGGTGCAAAATAAGATGTCCCTGCCCAGAGCCCTCTGCCCTCGGTTCTCTGGTGACGCAGGCCAGCACCCTGCCCTCTCGGGGCTTCAGCGACCTCTGCTCCTCCAGCCCCAGCCTCTGTGAGTCTGAGAGCGAGAAGCCAAGCCCTTGGTCCCAACAGTCAGCACATCCGAACCCTGGGCCCCCCTGCCCGGAACCCCAGGGGTGGGGTGAGGGATGGCGGATGCCCCCAGGTGGCCACGGGGTTAAAGCACCTCTGAAACATTCAGGCCTTTCTGTCCTGACCCACAGGCTCCAAGAGGCCAGACTTGGGAACTGCTCCCCAGGAGAAAGTTGGGGGTGGAACCATCTACCATCCACCAGCTAGCCTCACTCAGGCCACAGGCTTCGTTTATCAAGGGCCCAGAGAGGCAGGACACAGAGTCCCTGGCCTCGGGCCAAACATTTTATTCCAAATCCCCAGAGGAGGAGCTCTGTTGGTTTCCCCTTTGTCAAAGAAACACAATCCCGATACTGCAAGGTCATCCAATAAATGCACAGATACGTCTGACGCGCATACTGTGGAATCATTATTATTGTTACACTAATAGTAATCATAGTAACACCTGCCAAAGACACGCCCAGCACCAGGATGGTAAGAACGTCACAGACAGCATGTCCGTCTATCCGGACGACAGCCCGCTAAGAGGCGATTCTACAATCATTCCCATTGTACAAACACGGAAACTGAGGCCGAGGATTGGACTTGCCCAGCGTCACACAAACAGCAAGCGCTGAAGACAAGCCCTTGAACCCAGGCCTGCCTGAGACAAGAGCCCACCCGCTCTGCTCCTTCCTCCTCCCCAATGCCATGGCCCATGTGTTGAGCTCCTACTACAGGCCCAATCCTTAAACGGCCCTTTGAGGGAGGCACCGCCATCGCACGTGACTTGTCCAGAGGCAAGATTGGAACTCGGGTCTGTCTCTCTGCGGAGCCGTGGTCATCCTCATTGGGCTGTGATTCCAGAGGGTCTGGTCCCATTTCTGCCTCCCTCACCTCTGACTGGCAGGGTCCTCACAAGGCTTTGTCCACCCAGGGCAAGGAAGGCAGTGGGTGGCATTTCTCCTGCAAAGCCCAGCAGACCCAGGCCCAGCCAGAGGCAGGTGGCCATGGACCGGGCTGGGGGTGGACCCTGGCATGGGGGGAACAGATAGGGAAGGGGCCCAAACCCATCCCCCTACCCACCGGGGTGCTGGGTGTTGAGAGCATCTTCATGTCTCTTTCAACCTGCCTGGTGAGCTCTCTGAGTCACCCAAGGCAGTGTCCGAGGCTTGCAGGTGGCCAATGGGTGTTCAGGCTGCACCTAGACGGCTTGGGAGCTTTAGCATCCCCTGAGCCTGCTAACACCTGCTAGAGGGGGGCGGCACAGATAGCTCCCTCCAACAAGGATGGGGCATGGAAAGGCGAGGGGGCACCAGAGGCTGTCCCACGGAAAGAGTATAAATTAGGAAGCAGGAATCCTGACGTCTTGTCTCTGCTCTGCTCAGCTCCTAGCTGGCTGTGTGACCTGGAGCGAAACACTCATCCTCCTCCTCAAGCCTTCCCTCCCCTACAAGGGAAAACTTCCAAAGGAGAAGGCACGAAAATCCAGACAGCCTTGTTGGGGCCCAGATCCAATGCCTGCCCTGGGGACTCTGCAGGTTTGCTCCACAAACAGGCACTGCCAAATGCGGAGCGATCCTCCCCGGGGGGACACGCCGGCTCAGCATTCCCCCCCACACACCCCTGGGCTGCAGGACGGGGAGAGGGAAGGCCGGGCTGTCAGAGGCCCCGAAGACCACAGATCGGTAAACTTGCCGGCTCCCCGGCCAGCTGCCTGGCCAGTGCGTGCCGCGGGGCACACAGACACCACGCTGCAGCGAGGCAAGTGTGGACCATGCAGGGAAACCCAGCCCCGCTGCTGAATCAGTAAGCCAAAGCGCCCATCCCCCCGTGAGTCAGCGGTGTTGCTGCCAAGTGCCAAGCGAGGCCAGGGAGGCCAAGGGAAACGAGCAGGGACGTGGAGTCCCAGTGCTGAGTCACCTCCCTCCCTGACCCTCAGTTTTCTCATCTGGGAAAAGGGATCGCTACTGCCCACCTGGTGGGGTCATCCTGAGGTTATACCATACGAAATTACGATATTCCACCCTCGAGGACCAACCTGCAAAACCAGCACTTTGGTGTTTCAACCCAATACACAGACGGGCACAGCGTACAGCCCAGGCACAATAAATGTTGGCAAAACTGAGCCCAACAGGATGTGCTTTCCTCATCTGTGCGACGAGCGTAAAACTTCTTGTCATACCTGCTCCCAAATCCCAAATATAACAAGCACGCAGCTCACCTTAGTTCCTAAGGCAAGGTCCCAAATACACCAGAGCGTGTGTGTGATAGGCTACTGATATACTTCCGTGTGTATTACATCAAATATAACTAGCCCATTGGACATCTTTAAAATGTTTAAGTTTAAAAAAAAAACAAACAAAAAACGAGTCAACATGTGGTACATCCATACAATGGAATATTATTCAGCCAGAAAAAGGAATGGAGTCCTGATACGCATTATGATCCAGGCAAGCCCTGAAAATGTTATGCCAAGTGCAAGAAGTCGGTCACAGAAGGCCACATGTTGTATGACTCCACTGGGCATGAAACATCCAAAACAGGCCAATCATTAGAGACAGAAAGATTAGTGGTGGTATACCCATGGCTGGGGTCCTTGGAGGGAAGCAGGCAATGATCGCTAACAGGTACGGGATTTCTTTACCCGGTCATAACAATGTTCCGAAATTGACCACGGTGAAGGTTGCAGAACTCTGTAAATATCAAAACCACCGAATTGTACACTTTTTAAATTTTTTTTCTTTTGGGGCCCCTGGGTGGCTCAGTTAGTTTAAGCATCTGACTCTTGGTTTCAGCTCAGGTCATGATCTCAGGGTCGTGGGATCGAGCCCCACGTTGGGCTCTGCGCTCAGAGCAGAGTCTGCTTCAGATTCTCTCTCCCTCTCCCTCCTCTCGGCCCCTCCCTGCTCATGTGCAATCTCTCACTCTCTCTCTAAAATGGGTAAATAAAATCTTTAAAAATATTTTTTTCTTTTTATGTACTTTTATTTTTTTTACTGAAGTCTAATTGACATGAAACATTATAATTACCTCAGGGACTCAACATAATGATTCAATATTTGTTTGTTAATTTATTAATTTATTTTAGAGAGAGAGGGAGAGAACATAAGCAGGAGGGGCAAAGGGAGAGGGAGAATCTCAAGCCGACTCTGAGCTGAATGCAGAGCTTGACGGGGGCTCGATCCCATGACCCTGAGATCACGACCTGAGCCAAACTAAGAGTCAGGCACTCATCCGACTGAGCCACCCCGGCACCCCAATGATTCAGTATTTGTATATATTGTGAAATGATCACCATGATGGCTCTAGCTAACATCCATCACCATAGTTACAAAAATTTTTTTTCTTCTTGTGATGAGAACTTGTAGGATCTATTCTCTTAGCAACTTTCAAATATGCCAGACGGTGTCATAAATTATAGTCACCATGCTGTATATTGCATTCCCATATTGATTTTACAGCTGACCCTCTTCACCCACTTTACCTACCCTCCCAGCCCCCACCTCTGGCAACCACCCATCTGTTCTCTGTATCTATGAGCTTGGTTTGTTTGGTTTTTTTTGTTTGTTTGGGGGGGATTTTTTTAGATTCCACATATAAGTGAAATCATATGGTATTTATCTTTGTCTTATTTCATTGAGCATAATGCCCTCCAGGTCCATCCATGCCACAAATGGTGTTCTTTCTATGGCTGAATAATATTCTTTTGTCTATAGACCACATCTTCTCTATCCACTCATCTATCCAAGGACCCATAAGTTGCTTCCATATCTTACCTATTATAAATAATGTTGCAATGAACACGGGGTGCCTGTATCTTTTTGAGTCAGTGTTTTGTTTCCTTCAGATAAATACCCAGAAGTGGAATTGCTGGATCATACGGTATTTTTTTTTTTATTGACATATAATTGACACACAGTATTGTTAGTTTCAGGTGTACAACATAATGATTCAACAATTCCCTACATTCCTCAGTGCTCATCACGATAAGGGTAGTCACCATCTGTTACAAAATGCCATTATTACAGTCTTATTAACTATACTCTCCAGGCTGTACTTTTCACCTCCATGACTTATTCAGTGGAAGTTTGTACCATATTTCTATTTTTAATTGTAATTTGAATTTGTGCACTTTTTTTTTTAAGATTTTATTTTTAAGTCATTTCTATACCCAATGTGGGGTTCAAACTTATAAGCCTGAGATCCAGAGTCACATGCTTCACCGACTGGGCTAACCAGGCACTTTAAATGGATGAATTGTAGGGTACATGAATTATATCTCAATAAAACTGCTGTTTAAGAAGGTGAGTCAAGTTCAAGAAGAAGGTTAACTGAGGAACAGTCCAAGTGGTACAGAAATATGAACAATGCTCAAGGTGATACAAGAATGACTAGAACTTGGGAAACACTGAATTGATAAGCTGTAGGTAGGTTCAAATCCTACCTCTTGAGTGGCCATCGGGGGTAATGACTTTGCCCCTCTTGACCTCAGTGTCCTCATCTGGAAAACAGGAACAAGAAGAGTTCCCACCTCCGGGAGCCACCATGAGAACTAAGTGAGGTATCAGTGTCTGGTGTATCCTGGGGGATAGATAGACGGCAGCATCGTTACCTGTCACCCCCTGGCTTTGGGAAAAAAAAAAACGGAGGCTCACGGAGGTGATGGGACCTGCCTGAGGTCACAGGCTGGGAAAACTGGGGCTCACCCTCGGAACCTCCATCTTCAACTGTCCCAAGTCCCTCCTACCCAGTCAAGAGGCCTCACCCAAGCCTGCCCCACCCAGGCTGATAAGTCCTTTCCTGAAAGTGAGCCCAACCCGAGCCAGCCAGGGACTTGCTGATGGCCTGCCAGGGGACAGGGCCTCCGAGAGCCGCCCAAACTCTCCAGCCCAGCGAGGGAGGTACAGGTACACAGGCAGAGGGCAGAGGGAAAGGCAGGAGCCTAGCACAGCGCGTTCCACGCAGGCCTGCAGCTATTATTACCTGGTTATCACTATTATTCACTCTCCTCATTGTTATTTTCACCCAGATTTTCTCTGGGACACACCAGTCATTCATCAGACAAATATTTATTGAGCACACCTACTGTATGCCAGGCACCGTACTGGGGACAGGACACTGAACGAGACAAAGTCCCTGCCCCCCTGAGGGTTATCGTCCCCTAGGGAAGACAGACATTAGAGAAATAAATACATAATCCTCAGACTGCAGGTTGGGCTATGTACTAAGAGGGGCAGGAGTGGGGGGGAAGGGCTTGGGGAGGGCTGTCCTCCACCTCTGCCCCCATCCTCTCTCACCTGCGGGATGACCGCCTCCTCACTGTCCTCCAGGCTTCCACCCAGCCTCAATCCCAAGTCCATTCTCTGCTCAGCAGCCAGAAGAATCTCTTTAAAACCCAAACCCACATCCTATCATGAAGGGCCTCCACACTCACCATAAACCCCATGGCGCCCTGCACTGTACCTCCCACCTTGCTTCCTCTGCTCCTTTGGCTCTTCTAGCATTTCCAACTTGCTCCTGCCTCAGAGCCTTTGCACTTGTCAGTCCTTCTGCCCAGAACACTGCCCCCCAGGCTCTTCAGATAGCCTCTTTGTCACCTTCAGGTCTCAGCTCAAAGTTAATTTCCTCAAAGAGCCATTCCCTTATTCCCATCTACAACAGTTAACCTGGGGGCGCCTGGGTGGCTCAGTCAGTTAAGCCTCAGACTCTTGCTTTCGGCTCAGGTCATGGTCCATGTGCTCAGGGTCATGAGATTGAGCCCTGCACTGGACTTCTCACTGGGTGTGGAGTCTGCTTGAGATTCTCTCTCTCTCTCCCTCTGCCTCCCCCACCCCCGACCACTGGCACACACGCACTCACTTTAACAACAACAACAAAAAAACAGACACCTGACTTTCATATCACCTTTTATTTTCACCACTGTTCTTAACCACTATCTAAAACTGTCTTGGGGCACCTGGGTGGCTCAGTCGGTTAAGCATCTGACTCTTGATTTTGGCTCAGGTCATATCTCAGGGTCATGGGATGAGCCCTGCAGTGGGCTCGTGCTGGGCATGGAGCCTGTTTACAATTCGCTCTCTCCCTCTCCCCCTCTGCCTTGCCCCCCGCTTCCCCCCCCAAAAAATAAATTAATAAATAAGTAAAATAAAAAATAAATAAAGCTGTCTGTCTTATTAATGGGACAATGTACCTGCTTCTCCCCACTAGAATGTCTGGCCCATAAAGGCACTGAATCCTGTTGTATCCTTAATAGAGAGGTGCCTGGAGCAGAGCCAGTGCTCAATAAATAGCTGCATGGAATGGATGGATGAGGGGTAAATAAGTGGGTGAATGGATATATGCACACATGGATACACGGATGGATGGGTGAATGGGCAGAAGGGTGAATGGGTAGATGGTTGGATATATGGATGCATGATGTATACACTGATGGACAGACAGATGGTGGGTAAATTAATGGGTGGGTGCATGGATGGATGGATGGATGGATGGATGGATGGACGGACAGAAAGATGGTTGGATGGAAGGACAGATGATGGATGGATGGATGGAAGGATGGATGGACAGATGGATGGGTGGATGGGTTGGTGGATAGAAAAAAAATAGATGGGTAGATATAAGGATGGACAGAAGAAGAAATGGAAAAGTAGATGGAGGGTAGATGGAAGAATCAACGGAGGACCACATCCTTTGGGTGGTTCTGACCATGTATTCATGAGTACAGGGTCCTAAATTCAAATCTCTCATGAGTATGGTTTTCTGAACGGGCAAAATAAAATAAAGCATGTAAAGCATTTAGCAAGTGCTCAATAAACATTAATCATATTATTTTAGTTATTGTTAAGTACTGTAATATATATCTAGGCAGTTCACATTTTGGTTGATTTTTGTGCGGTGTTGTGTGTGTGTGTGTTTTGCTTGTGTTCTACAATGACTCTGGATTGTTTTTGCAATAAGAACCACCCTCTACAATAATTCTATATTGTTTTTGTAATAAGAACCACCCACACAGTTACACTTAAAGCTTAGCATCTCTCTCCAGCATCATCTTGGGTTTCAGGCCTCGTCCAGCCGCCTACCCTCCAGCTGCCCCCTCACACTAGACACACTCTGGAAGCTGAAATCCCCCAGTATCGTGCTCCCCCTGGAAGTACTGTCAAAGAAACCTGTCTGGAGACAGTAGCATGTGAAGGGCACAGCCGGGTCAAGGAGACACCCAGGTCACAGCCCAAGCCAGCAGCACACAAGGCCTACAAGCCAGACTCCTCCCTCTGTGGTCCACCCCCCAAAAAACACAGTTTCTGGCTGCGAATTCAGTACCACATCCCACAACAAGAGCCAGATTACCCATTCCCAAGTTTGGGAGACATTTGGGATGTGCCATGCTGTGGGTATAATATTCGATCTGGAGAACCCCAGGGGTACCCCCAGGATTCAGCAGCCAGCCTTCAGAACAGCTGAGGTGGGTGAACGGGGCCTGGGGCACCACTGATGGGGGGCAACGGACAACAAAAACAAGTAGTGGGTTTCAGGATCAGCCCCAGGGGCAGGCGCTCCAAATTACAGACATTGGCTTGGGTTGTCTGCCTCAGCATACAAACAGCCCCACATAGCACCAGCAAAAGAAAAATAGTGAACCACTATGGCTGCCTATTACTGGTCACTTACTGTGTGCTGGATGTTTTATCACACAGTCAAAGGTGTGGAGCCCTGGTTAAACGTCCTCTCAAGCAGGGGCCCCTGGGGGGCTCAGTCAGTTGAGCTTCCGACTCTTGTTTTCGGCTCCGGTCACAATCTCAGGGTTATGGGATCAAGCCCTGCATCAGGCTCTAATGCTCAGCGTGGAGTCTGCATGAGATTCTCTCTCTCTCTCCCTCTCCCTCTGTCCCTCCCTCTGCTCACGCTCTTTCTCTCTCTAAAACAAATAAAATCGTGTAAAAAAAAAAGAAAAGGAATGCAATGCAGAATCAGACGGCAAGACGGTAGCGTTATTAACAAGTACAACTACAGTTTATTACAAGGATTCCGTGTGATGATCACAGTGAGTACTTAGCACCTGGCCTGCTCAGTCAGTGTTTTTGTTACAAATGTTCTAAATGACAATAATTGGGAGGGGGCCCTGACCGTGCGCCTGGCTTTGCCCGGAGACTTCACATACTGAGGCACAACCACCTTATAAGGGGAGACCTCCTACTAGCCCCATTTTACAGACAAAGAAACTGAGGGTGGATCAAGTTGCCTAACTTACCCACAGTCCCGGAGCAAGTCAGGGGCGACATCACGTCCCTCCATGGGTATCACCAACCCTAAACTCGCCTCTGAAAGCCAGGCCCCATTAACCCCTTCCTCTCTCTGGCCCTCCGGGTCCCAGTGACGTCCAGGTGACACCCTAGTGTTCAGACCTTCTTAGAGGTGGCCGGCTGACCCTGCCTCTTGTTCCGGGCGGCTGAGCCCATCCTGAAACACAGACACAGCCAAGGGAGGAGGAGGAAGGGTTCCTGGTGAGCTCATCTTACAGGGGCCACTTCCAGCCCCCTGGGACCATCCAGCTGCCTTCTTGGACAACACCCAAGCCTCCATGGGGACAGGAAACATCCCTGAGCGATAAAGATCAGGACTGGCTTGTAAGAGCATCCAGACGCTTTGTGTGGCCCAAGCCCCATTCTGAGCAGTCCCCATCTCTGACACCAAATGGAGCAACATGGAGCACTCCCCGGAGGAGATGGTCTGGGGGTCTCCCCAGCCTAGTGTCCAAATCCACCAGTTGCACACCGCAACATTCCTAGGAAGGGGCTCACCACTCAACACCAGAAAAAAATACACATGCGTATAAAATGATAGGTAGGAGAAATTACGCATTTGCTGTGTGCCAGGTACCTCTAATCCCTTCACATGCATTAACTCACTGAATCCTCACGTAGCCTCCCTTTACAGAGGAGAAACGGAGACTCAGGGAGGGGATGTGACCTGCCTAAGGTCACACAGCTAGGAGGTCCCAAAGCCAGGAATGGAACCAAGCCAGCTGAGAATAAAGCCAACATCCTGAAACCCAAGACATGGTGCTGACATCTTTCAATCATCGGTATGAATGCACGGTGTGACTGACACGTCTAGAAATCATACATCAAAATATTACCACTGGTTATCTTTAGAAGTGGGGTTATAAGAGTTTTATCTCTTCCTTTTGGGTTATCTGTATTTCTAAATGCTCCACAATGAAAAAACGTATTATATTATAATGTAAACGTATATAATGTAAGTGTATTATAATAAGGACAAAGAGAGAATAAAAATTATTAATTTGGAAAATGAAACTAGAGTCACTTAACAAGCAGTAATCTCAAGCCACCACATGCCAGGCGTGGAGGGGACAGCCGAATAAAGCAGGAGGACCCGCCAAGGGTAACTACGAAGGTATGAAAACCCCACAGTACTGCGGAGAGAGGCATGCACCAGGTGGGGGCCTTACCTAACAGCGCCACCCACCCACCCACCCAACAGGACAGCACAGACAGCGACTCGCCTTTCACCCCACATTCACCAAGCTGTGAGGCAAGCATCGGCATCCCCATTTCACAGGTGTGAACACTGAGGCAGAGAAGAAGGGCAGCCACTCCTGTGGTTGGGGACCCAAGAGCCAGGGCCCCATGGCTCCAAACCTGGGCAGTGTCTTCAGGCTGCTGCCGCCCATGGAAGAACCACCTCTCGGGGGTGACTCAGGCCTCGGAACAGGAACGGGGTGAGACCCAGGGAGCCCCCGCGGAAGCCCAGCCAACCCCGACTGAAGCCAGGGCAGATGGCTCACACTTGGGCTGCTGGGTCAGCCGGCATGCTGGGCATTCCAAAAATTCCTCCAAAACTGTTTGCTGCACACCCCACCCCGTTTCCAACAAAATCCCCATTTTTAATGAACCAAAAGAAGGAAAAGCAGAGGGGCTGTGATTAAGGCACGTGGACAAAGGCGATCCTGGGAGGCTTGAAGGGCTCTTTTCCGGAGTTAGTGCCAACAGTCACCAGCACCTGTCGCCTCTCCAAGAAGGAGGTGGTCTGTTAGTTGCCAACACTTCCCCTCGCATCCAAACCCCAGGCGCATCATGGGAAACAGTTTGGCTGCAAAGCTGACAGAAGAGGGACCAGGAGAACGGTGCCCCCTGGGGCCCTGCTCTGCATCAGAGCCCTGAGCACACCACTCTCCGCCTCCTCTTCTCTCTCCAGGGCCCCTCGTCCCAGGCAGTCCCAGGCAGCCCCAGGGCTCAGTACAGGCCCTGGTACACAGTGGGTGCTTAATAAATAACATAGATGAAAAGGATCAACCGTCCCAGGGGAGGAAAGGAAGCGCTGTGCTGGAAATTCTCAGGGGAGGGATGGTATTTCCCACGGGGCCAGGGGAAGATGGGGAGAAGGCATCGGGCTGCCTTGAGCGTTATTATAGGGAGGCTGGGCTTGCAGGAGGCAGGCCTGAGTTCAAAGCCAGGCTCTGCTACGTCTACCTCAAGCTGAGTGAGTAAGAGGCTCTGGGAGCTACCCACCAGTTCCCCTTCCTCGGTGAAAGAGGTCCAGAGAGGGGAAGGGGCTCACCCAAGGACACACAGCAGAGTAGCTGGTATTAGAACCCAGAGTCCTGACTTCTGGCCCAGAACTCATTCTACTACACTCCGTGTCCTCTCCCATGACCTAGGATCCCTTCACGTGCCGAGTTGAGTGCCTGGCGAGCAGGTAATCAGTTCCAGAAACAAAGGCAAGAGTTTCCAGGGCTGGGGCCTAAAATGAAAGAAACAATCATGGGCAGCTTCCCAGGCCAAAGGGCCCTGGGAGTCCCCACCCCCCAAGCGACGGCCGGCCCAGGGCCCAGGGCAGCGCTCCGCAGGCAGAGTGCCCACCAAGGCCCAGGCTTCACGCCCGGGCAGGTCGGCCAGCGCCAGTTCACAGGAGGACCTCAGTGTCCCCAACGCGCTCGCTGGCATCCCCTTCTGCTGGGAGGCCCTGCACACCCCGAGTTTCCTTCCCCCAGCAGCGTCTCACCACCCCCTGGGTAAACAGGCCGGTCCCAGAAAGGGCTTTCGTCACTGAGGACACAAAACAAAAAAGAAAAGAACTATAAACAGTCGGCTGTGAGCTACAGCCTGACCCGGAGCCTTTGAAAATACAGCTGGGTCCCCGACGGGTGGGACACCACCTAGGACATTCACACAGGAAGGGGCTCCGGGGCTCCCTGCCTGCCACCAGCCGCGAGTGGGGGGGCCAGGCACTCCGGCTCTCAGGGGCTCAGCCTCCTCATCTGTAAGATGGGAACCACACGAACAGCGGTCTTCATAGGCTGAAGAAAGGATCCCGTAAAGGATGTGATAAAATAATGCACAAACCCACGTGTCCGTCCGAGGAGCTGGAATATAAGAAGCAGCCAATCCAAGCTGTTACTTCTTATTATAGCTCCTGTTACTATTTCTGCTGCTACCACAAGCAAGAGAGATTTATATCGTGATTTACAGAGCAAGTCCTTGGCGTATCTTACACACATTTGTTTTAAAGACCCTAAGGTGATCTATTTATGGGGGAAGAGTTCCCATCTTTCAAGTGCCTACTATGTGCAGGAAGCTCTACATGGTTACCTCCCCCAGTCCCACAAGGACCTCACAGGGAAAATCTTAGCATCTTCTTTCTGCAGATGAGGACTGAGGCTCAGAGAGGTCAAGCCACTTGCCCAAAGTCACACAGCAATGACGTGATGGAGAGAGGACAGAATGCTGGGATGGTCCAGCTCTGTCCTCCTCTACCACCAGGGAGGCGGGCCAGGACCCAGGGGCTGCAGTCAGGCTGTCTGGACCTGCATTCACCCTTCCCAGTAGGGACCCTGGGCATGCGACTCCCTCTCTGAGCCTCAGTTTTCTCTTCTGTCAAATGGGGGCCTGAGACTCAAATGAGACACAGATGTGCACAATGCCTAGGAGAGAATGAATACTCTCTACTTCTTGGTTTTATTTTACTATAAATAACAGCAGTGTTCTCAAAAGCCGAGTCTCAGCAAGTGGAAGAAAGGAAGCCTCAGTCATCAACCCCAAACTTCTTTTTTTTTAAAAAAGATTTTATTTATTTATTTTGAGAGAGAGAGAGGGAGGGAGATCATGTACAAGCAGGGGGAGGGACGGGGGAGAGGGAGAGGGAGAGAATCCCAAGCAGGCTCCCCCTTGAGCATGGAGCCCAATGTGAGGTTCGATCTCAAAACCCTGAGATCATGACCTGAGTCGAAGCCAAGAGTCGGATGCTTGACTGACTGAGCCACCTGGCCACCCCAACCCCAAACTTCTGAAGGCACAGAGGACTGGGCAGAAAACCACCAGGTTCACACAGGTCAAAGGCTATCCTTTCTTGCCTCCAGTGACATCTTGGCCCATCTGAGACTCACTTTACGGATAAGGAAATGCTCAGAGAGGTGAAGCGACCTGCCCGGGGTCACACAGGAACCCCATGCGTGGGGCACCCCAGAATCTCTACCTACTCCACCCAGCTTCCTTCAGAAACCCACCCTCAAACCCAGCAGAATCCCATTCTCCCCAGCACAGGACTGGGCGCACGATCCACACAGGATCAATGTTCATCAAATGAATGAATGAAGGAGTGAGCTAGTGCCCTCCACCCCTGTGCCTAGCTTGGGTGGCCTCCACGAATACTCACAACCATGGGCTCCTGAAGCCTGCTGAGCACTCCCACCACAGGCAGTGGGAACATTCCTGAAATGCAGAGCTTCCAGGGCTCCTCCCCAGCCGGACTTGAGAGTGCGGAGTGGTTTATAAAGGGACTTGGTCCCTCCCCAGCAGGTAATGTCTGCCCTGGGGGAGACAATGTCATATCAACAGGGACCCGTTAACAGACAGCCCGCCAACTTCAGCAGAGGGGGGCAGAGCACCTGCGCAGAAGCAGAGGTCCTAGAAGCGTCCCTCTCCTCACCCCTTTCCCCAAGGCCCTGCGGGTTCCCAGGACCAGAAGCAACCGGCCCTGGGCCTTTGCAGACTAATAACAATACGAGATAACAATGAAGATAAGGCTGAGCACGTACACTCATCAGCACGCACTAGGTATTAGCCCAGTTGATGAGGCAGACGCTAGTTATCACTCCCAGTTTGCAGATGAGGCTACTAAGCCACCGAGGGGTTAACCGCCAGGCCCAAAGTCACACAGCAGGAGAGTGGTGGCGCTGGGATTTGAGCCCAGGCAGTGGGAATACAGATCCCCCACAATATTCCCAAGGGGTATGGGGAATGTCCAATTCCACAGAATTCCGCATTCTACCCCAGTAACGCTGCAGGCACCAGTGGGCTGATCGTCCACTTCGTGCCAAGTGTCGCACAGCTTGGCCAACGGTCACAGGCACGGACCCTACATCCACTTACCAGACGGGAAAACTGAGGCTCAGAGAGGTAATGCGACTGGTGGAAGGTCACGTGACCCACAGAGGCAGAGCTGGGATTTGAATGTAAATCTGACTCCTCCCCAGCCTCCCCCTGGCCTCACTGTGCTCCCCCCCACGCTGGCTCCAGGTACCACAGCCTGAGGAACTGTAAACCAAACCCAAAGCAAAAATCAATCAAGGGGTGCCTGGGTGGCTCAGTCGGTTAAGTGTCTGACTCTTGATTTCGGGTCAAGGTCATGGGATCGAGCCCCGTGTCGGGCTCTGGGCTCAGCATGGAGCCAGCTTAAGACTCTCTCTCCCTCTCCCTCTGCCCCTCCCCCTCAAAATAAATAAATAAATCCTTAAAAAAAGTCAGTCAAGACAATGGTGCCTCACCTTCACACCTCACATCACAGACACAAAATACCTCCTTAACCCAATATCGTGTTTGAGCTGCCCAGCAGCTCTGCTGGAGAGGGCACATTATTCCCATTTTCCAGATGGGGAAACCAAGGCTCACACCCGTGAACCGCCTGTTCTGGGCTATCATCTCTAACCAGGTCTCCTTACACAGAGAGAGCCCTGCTCTGATGTGTCCCACACCAATCAGGCTCCACGATTCTTAACGCCCTCTCCCGTCGGACCCTGCCCCCAGACTCCATCCTGCCCCATCAGAAACCTGATTGTGACAGGCTGCAGGACTGCTCGGGGAAACATATACTCCCTCCCTCTCCACCTCCAGTGGGGGAGTATGTGGCTTTCTGCCTGACGCTGGGCTCGGCCATGTGACTTGCTTTGACCAACAGAGAGCAGAAGGAACCCCGCCCGAGTTCCTAGTAGAGACTTTCTGAGGCACCACAGGTCCCCACTGAGCATCTGCTGTCCACCAGAGAAAAGCTGCTGCCCATCAGCCTGGGTATCAAGATGAAGAAGATACATGGGGCAGACACGCACCCAACTCAAAGCCTGATGTCCAGGCTGCCCCCCAAAACCCAGCCAAGTTCAGCTGAGTCATCTGCTGACCCAGAAGCATGAAACACACGGTTTGCCATTAAAAACCACTGCAACCTGGGAGATGCGTGTTACACAGTATTAGCACAGGAAAACCGGGCTGATACAAAGCCACCTATTTCTAGAGGGAAGCAGGTGGGCAAATACCTCCCAGGACACAGCTCCCAGCAGGCTGGACTCAAACCCAAGGGCTGCAGGAACTATCACCCTCCCTACAGTCACGCCGAACGCTACCCGCTACCCCCACGGCCACCAGTAAGCCGGAGCCATCCGCTGTTCCCTCCCCCTGAAACACACCAGCAGGCTCTCTCTCCAAGGGCCTCAGGAGGAATGTGAAACGCTCAACGGCTCAGGGGGGAAACGGAGCAGGCTAGATCCGCATCCCCAACCCCCTTTACTCCAACAGCTCCACATCCTGGAATCTGCCCTCCAATCGGAATGCAAGAAGCGTGCAAACACACAGAACAGGGATGTCTATTACACCACTGTGTCCTGGCAAAAACCAAGCCGCTCAAAGCCCATCCACAAGGGGTCTGCTCAATAACTAACGCCTTCAGGCACTGGGGTATTATTCAGCTGTTTAAAGAGTAGGGTTCAGTCAACACATTCTGAAATGGGAAAGTATCCAGATCTATTTTTAATTTATGTGTGAAATTCTTTGTTTGATCATCACTGTTGTTAAAAGACTATGTCTACACATGCGGATTCATTTGTTTATTCCATGACTGTTTGCAGAGCAAACAAGTGAAGACAGATAGGGTTTCTGCCTTCTTGGAGCATAAAATCTAGAGGCAGAGGAGGGTAAGGGTAACAACTCCACTACAACATGTAACAAGAACAGTAACAATCAGCATACTGAGCATTGACCAGGTGCCAGGTCCCTCATCCTTTACTCTGCACAGCAACCCTCAGAAGGGAAGACCTGTGATTCACCTCTGGTCACTAACGAGCAAACTGGGGCTCAGAGAGGTTAAATCACCTGCCCAGGGTCACACAGCCGATAAGTAGCAAAACCAAGATTCAATGCCTTCCATGTGGCTCCAGAGTGAACATAAAAATAACTTAGATAATTAGCAGAATGTGACAAGGGCTGGTGCGGGAAGACTCACTTGTCACTCAAAATAATATCATTTTGCCATCTTTGAAGTATGTGGTGTGTTACCTATTACTTTCACAATACAAATATATATATATAGCATGCATATGTGTATCACTTCTGACTTAGTGATATAAATATCCCAAGATCACGCTTTGGGGACATAATTTATATTCTTAATAGAGACAAGGCTATAGAGCATTTCAAAAGTCATCTAACTGAGCAATTAACTGATGGAGCAGTGATATGAAGCAGAAGTCAATCCATGATCATTTGCACACCTGTCTTCCTTGGCTTCCTTGCCACGTTTTCCTCCCATCCGATTGACCAGATTCCTGAGGAGTGGATTCCTGAGGGCAGAGGCTCTTTTGAATTGCCCACATCCCACATATGATGCTCAATAAAATATTCATCACATTGAAGGGAAAAACAATGTGTGTGTGTGTGCGCGCGCGCACATGTCTCCCTCAAATGAAACGGTGTGTCCTTTTAAATGATAGGAGTTTGAGTAGTGGGAGTGGATAGGACTCCCAGCACCTCAGCTTCATAAACTGCAAGATCAACTGTCCCCCAAACAGGCATCACCCAGGTTTGTTGCGAAAAATCAAAAAAAAGAACAAAGAGTTTGCCCAGAGCCTGGCACACATGAGGGGTTCAGTGAACAGTGGGTATTCTGATGTGGTCTGTGCTTTACTTATATTCTCTCCAACAATCCCATTTTCCAGAGTATGAAACTGAGGTTTTAAGAGGGAAGTGGTTTGTCTGGGGTCACAGTCCTATCTGCCTACGTGAGTGGGGTAAGGAATACTGAACTCCTAGCCAGAGATCTTCCAGCCCTCTTTTTTTTTTTTTAATTTATTCATTTGAGAGAGAGAGCAAGAGCACGAGTGGGGGGAGGTGCAGAGGGAGAGGGAGAAGCAGGCTCCAAGCTGAGCGGGGAGCCCCACGTGGGGCTTGATCCCAGGTCCTGGGATCATGACCTGAGCTGAAGGCAGACACTTAACCAACTGAGCCACCCGGGCTCCCCCTTCCTGCCCTCTTTTATAAACCTGGCAAAACCTTCCTGCTTGGGTATTTAGAGAGTGGCAGGGGGTGTAAAGAGAATGTTTATCCCGATGGTCTTTCATTCATTCAAGTGTGCTGGGCGTACCAATTAGCATGCAATTCTCCAGTTGAGCTATGTCTTCGCCTGGGCTGCTCCTTCTGCCTGGAATGTCCTCCCCTTGCCTCCTACTCATCCTTCAAGACTCAGCTCAAGTGTCACCTGTGGCTGCCCTGCCCCCCCACCCCACCCCCACACACACCAGGTTGGGAGAGGCACTCCCTCCCTGAACAACATCCTGAAGACAAGCCAAAATGATAATTATCACGCCCATGACTTAGTGAGCGCAGACCGGTGCACACACTCTACCTGGCACTTCCATGTACTGCTTCCCTGAATTCACGTAACAACCCTCTTAACGAGGGGAGTAGCCTATCGTGAGCCCATTTTACAGATGAGAAAGTTGAGTCTCAAACCAAGTACGATGCCTGAGACCAAGCCAGGAAAGGCAGGGCCAGGGTATGCCCCCAGTAATTCCCCCCACCCCGCCCCGCCCCGGGCTCCCTCCTTTCTATCCCTGTCTCCTCCTCGAAGCCTCCCTGGATTTAGCCTGCTGCATGCTGATTCAGCCTCACCACCCTGAGCCTTCTCTACTCCACCTCACAGATTCCAAACATCCACAAGCTGCAAGCTGGAAGCAAGTTCAAATCCCTGCTCTGCCACGGTGACGGGCAAAGACCTTGCCCCATTACAGAGTCCTGAGTCCGGTGGAATGGGAATAATGAGCCCCACTCCCTCACACGGGAAGGTGGCGAGTCCAAGTGTGAAGTCCCAAGGATGTGGATGTTTATAACCATCCCTAGGCAGGTAGCACGGGCGCGCTCAGCAAGGTCTGCTGAATTGGACAGAATACTGGCACGATCTTCAGGCCACCTCCCCTAGGGGGGGTCCCTCCTCCCGAGAGACTGCTCTGCGTCCAGGGTCTTCAACTGCGTGCCTCTCTAAATAGCATACTGACCAACGTCTATATGCAAGTTCAGACAACCACCTCTCATCTGGATTTTTCTAGCAGCTCCTCACTGGCCTCTGAGCCTCCTCCTAAGAGCAAGACAAGCTTCCCAAAACACACATCTGACCCTCTCCCACAGAGAAACTTCCACAGCACCCCACAGCCCTGGAATAAAGTCCAAACCCCTGCGAATGGTTGACCTGGCCCTGACCAGCACCTCCGCCAACACCCCACGCTCCCTCCTGCGTTCAGGCCGTTCTGTTCCCTTTTTCTGGCCCACAACACCATCCTCTTCCCGCTGGCAAGGTCTCCAAGAAACTAACCCCCCTGCCCCCCACCCCTCCCCCTGCCAGAAGGGAGGCATCACCCCCTCTGCCCATTATCAGAGCTCTCCCCTCTAGACAATTGCCTCCTTTCACCAGGCTTTACCCCTCAACGTTGTAACTGCTGGCCCCCTCTTTGACACAATGTCTTGAAATATTTATTGCATGGCATGCATGCATGCATGAATGAAGCACATTTAAAATATTCTTCAGGGGTTCCTTTTCTGAATTGGTCAGAGATGTATTCTGGAGATGCCGTGAGGGAAGATATGCTCAAGCCCACACAGTGGGCTGTGCCATTCTCCTGTCAAGGTCAGCCTTGAATAAAAGCCCCCAGGACCTCCAAGTGGGGGTGGGGCTGTAGGGGGGGGTCATCCACCCTCAGAATCTGGGGTGAGGGCTGAAACCCCAACATCAAGAATCAGCACAGCTGCCTCAGTGGACTGCTGGAATGTAATGCCAGGAGGACAGGTCCTACAATGCCCTGTGTCGGCCACATAGTAGGTGCTCAAGACACACGCTGGTTGATGAAAGGAGTGTGCTCACGCGCCCAGACTCCGTAGTGGAACCCTGCACTTGTCTCAGTTAACTGCACCCTTGTCAAGCACATGAATCCTTTAAAAACGATTCCCCCTAGAACCACCAAGCCTGGGGCTAGTGTCTGCACCACTTCCTTGGGACCTGTCCCAGGGAGGAGATGCCAGTGTCTAGAGGTGAACACATGTTTGTCCAGGAGCCTCCAGGGATTAGGAAAAGGAAAGCTGAGCCAAGGGAGAAGTCTTGTCCAAATGCCCTGGTTACTGATTAGCCAAACCCCAGAGCTTCTCTCTGCAAGGAGGATCAGAGGGGCCATAAACCCCTCTGGAGGAAAGATCGAGTTAAATGTCTCTCTAATCCTGCAGTTTAAAAAGACAGCAAGTTGCCTTTCTGGAGCTTCCCGGGAGACCGTAAGGGAAGTGCAGGGGATGGGACCTGGGAAAGAAGGGGCCACAGAATGAGGACCCACTAATACTTACAGAGCCCCTACCTGTTTCATACCTATCACACCTATTAACCCAGCCAGCCACTCGGAGGAGGGAGCACTTTGACCCCCAATCCCACCCCGTTTTGCCCCGAGGGGAGACCGGGCTCCGAGGGGCTAAGTGTTTTGCCCAAGGTCACAAAGAAGCTGCAAAGAAAAGCTCTTTCTTTGTGCAACAGGTACAGCCCTTTCCCTTCCAAAAGGTAATGGCTGCTCCTGGCTAGAGAAAGTTCACTCCCGGGCGGCAGGAAGCCCAGGCCACCTAAGGCGGCGCGCGGAGGTCACACACCCCGATACAGGACGTGAGCAGGGTTTCAGGGCGCGGCGCCCCGGCTCCGAAGCGAGTGTGTGCCAGGAGGGTGTGGAAAGGTCGGGGCTCGGGTGGGGGTCAGCAGGCTACTTCCCCTCCCGAGGGCCCCGCCTGTGGCCCGGAGCGGCGCCGCCAGCGGGATGAGGGCCATCCGAGCCTGCCCGGGAGCAGGGGGACCGAGCCTTAATCCCATCAGGGCGTCTCAGCCCTGGGGAGGCGCGCGGAGGGGAGCGCAGGCCCGGCGGGGAGGGAGCGTCCGGAGCCCCGGAGACCCGGCGCCCAAGGGGCCCCGCGCGCTGCTCTCTCCACCACCCCCGCTGCCCGCAGGATCATCTCGCCCCGGGCTCGGCCTCGCCGGGCACCCCCCCCTTCCCAGTGCCCACCTCCGGGCCTCCAACCCGCACGGACGTCCAGATCCTAGCGGCTCCAGGCTGGGTACCCGATCTCCGGCGATCCCCCAGCTCCCGGCCACCAGATCTCCTCTCGGAATCCACTGCCAAGGCTCGGACAAGCGTGGGGGGACAGGGAGGTGGGAGGTGGGGATCAACTAGCTCCCAGTCTCCAATCACCGACCCCCGCCACCCCCAGGCTGGAGATCGAGTGGGACCTCAGGCCGCCAGTGCCCGATCCACTCCTAGGATCGACTCCCAAGTCTTCAGCCTGGTGGTGCGGGATCCATTGGCTGCCCTGTGCGGGATCTTCCCGCGGGATCCACTCCCAAGTCTCGGGAGACACATCCCCAGGCTCCCAAATCGGGATTCCCCCCTCCACGCAGACCCAGAGCCGGGGAGATCCACCGGGTCCCCACCTCTTCCCCGGCCAACTTTGCCAACTTTTCTCCCGGGGCCTCAGCCGAGCAGAAACTTGGCGGCCATCGCCCACCGCCGCCTCCCCAGCCCCTTCGCGGGCCGGGCACTGGGGGCAGACAGCCCGCCCCCACAGCCGGCGGCCGCCGCACAACCTACCCTGCAGCCGCCGCCGCCTGCCCGCGCCGCGCCGCCACCTGCCCGCAGCCCGTGGCACCTGCCCGCGCCGCCGCGGCCCAGCGCAGCCTAGCCTGCTGGGGGCGGGGCCTCGGGCGGGGAAGCGCCCCCGTCGCCATGGGAACCGCGGCCGGCGGCGCCTGCGCGGAAGGGCCCGGGGCGGAGCGCGGCCGGCCCGACCCGCGAGCACCCGCAGGCTCCTAGGCCTGGGGACTATCCGGCGGGTCAGAGGTCGCGAGCGCGGCGGGGACACTCCTCCCGGAAGCGCTCCGGGCTTGCGAGTCCGACCCCGCAGCGCGCGACTCGGAACGTGCTCGTGGTGCCGGTCCGCGTTCTAAGGACCACCCCCCAGACCTCGGCCGGGATCCGCCGGCAGCGGGCGCCGGCCCGCCGTCGGGCCTGCGTTCCCGAGAGCCTAAGGCAGCCGGGGAACTCAGGAGGCGCTGGGTAAAGCCTCGCCCGTGGAATCGAGCCGGCCGCGGGCGCTCGCCCGGGAACAGGCGGGATTTGCGCGAGACGCTGGCGCCCCCTCGCGGCGGGCAGGGGCACTGCACGGCGCGGCTCGCGGGCGTGGCGGGAAGCTGTTCACTGCACTGGGGGGTGGTGCCTACCGTGTGGGACGCTCCTGCCACTGTGTTGTGGTGGGGGGCCAGGGGTATGAAGACTTTGGGACAAGTTGAGAGACTCGTAGGAATCCGCCCCTAAACAAGAAAATGCCTGTGTTGCTATCTTTCACTCATCTCATGCCATCTTTATTTAGCACCTACTGTATGCTGGGCACCCAGTGGTAAAGCAGCTAGCAATATCCGGGCTCTTGTGGAACATACAGGCACTTAAAAAATAATTGCACAAGTAAATTGAATTGCATTGGAGACACGGCTTCCTAAGGAAATGCACTGGGCATGAATAACTGGCGGTCCTAAAATCCTGTGCATTTATTGTAAGTCAGTTAGACCTCAAAAAAGGTAAAGAGAGAGAAAACATCACACTGTGGCTTTGGGACAATTGGTGAGAAGCTCTCTTGCCTCATCTTTCTCTTGATTTGTTGGTGTGTGTAAGGGAGGGTACCCCTGTTGCTGGAGACACACGATATCCGTTGTTTGTACAACAGTCTTTTTTTTTTTTTAAGATTTTATTTATTTATTTGACAGAGAGAGACACAGTGAGAGAGGGAACACAAGCAGGGGGAGCGGGAGAGGGAGAAGCAGGCTTCCCGCCGAGCAGGGAGCCCGATGTGGGCCCGTGACCTGAGCTGAAGGCAGACGCTTAATGACTGAGCCACCCAGGCGCCCTGTACAACAGTCCTTTTGAATTGAGGACCACCACCCCCCATTTTACCAAGGAGCAGCCTAAGGCTCCCTAATTGACTCGAAAGGTGAGGTAGAGGCCTCATGCCATCTTACACCCTAGGATAGTCTCCTCTAGCATTAGGATGTCTTGAACACAACCATCAATAGGACCCAACTCGGTGACTTTTAAATATGACTACCACCCCTAGGGGTAGGAGACAGAGAATGGTTGCACTGAAAGTTAAAATCTGTCAAAATCCACGTTTCAGCACGGTTTTTACAAGACAGCTGTATGTTCTAGGAGCAAAGGCAAATAATTGTTTATTGTCTGCTCCCTTCTCTAAAGTTCCTGGAAGCAGAGACTTTTGTCTCTTTTGTTCACTCCTGATTCCCAGGGCCTAGAGAGGGGCTTGGCACATAGTAAGCACTCAGTAAATATTGAGTGCAATAAATATTGGGTTAAATGCATGAATGACCAACAACTGATAGTGTATCATCTGCCCCCTCTCCTCTCTAACCTTATAGGAACTCCCTGTCTCTCAGGCAAATCTTGATTAACCAGAAGGTGTGGACTGAGGGTTCTGTTTAACCAAATGTTGCATGTTTCTCAACTCCCAGCCAACTTAGTACTCTACCTTGGCATCTCCTCCCTATCCCAGAATGTAAGCACCATAGGGGAGAAGACAATCCTCCTCCTGCCACCACCCACAGAAACCCCAAGCCCAGGCGTATCCCCAGCTCTGACCAACCCTCCCCAAATCTTTGCCCCAAGAGATGCCCAGCCCCAGTCCAGCGTCAGCCCTTCTGCCTCTGTCAAGCTTTGAGGGAATCCCAGAAGTGCCCAACTACAACTCCCAGAGTGCTCCTGGCCTCGAGAGGGGGAGGACTTCCTGGTTCAGCCCCTCAGCCGATTTCCCCCTGCATTCCTGTAACCTTCCATCCAGGAGAGAGGCTGCCAGCCAGCACGCCCCCAGGGATTATACCCTGACCAAAGAGGTGTCAGGTTGTACATTGTTTCCAGAGCCAACACTCCCACCCCTCTTCCCAGCTCTGGCTTTTCTCTTCCTGGGGATTGAGGACAATGGCCCCTGGGGACTTTCCCAGGACCCCTCCTCTGTGATCTGCCCCTTCCTCCAGGAAGTCTGTCCTGATTTGGCAGCTCTACCCAATAGAACTTTCTGCAATGAAGGAGATGTTTTATATCTATCCTGCCCAACATTAGCCACAGTTGACTGCTGAGCACTTGAAATGCTGCCAGTGGGACTGAGGAACTGAATTTTAAATTGTATTTAATTTTAATTAATTTAAATCTAAATAGCCACATGTGGCTACGGCGACCATATTGTGCATATAGTTCTAGAACTCACACACTTCTTGGCAAAGACCATATTCATGCATTTTCATTAGTTCATACTTACCCATTTTGTCTCTCTTGTAACTTGCCTGCTTCTTGAGGGTGAGGGCCAGTATATTCTTTGAAATGTTTTCCCTTACCACCAGGCCTTCGCCCATGCTGTGCCCTCTGTCTGGTACACTTCACCCTTCACCTGCCCGTCATCTGTGACAACTACATATCCTTCAGATCTTTATTTTTTTTTTAAGATTTTATTTATTTATTTGAGAGAGAGAGAGAGAGAGAGAGAGAGCGCGCGCACATGAGAGGGGGGAGGATCAGAGGGAGAGGCAGACTCCCCGCCAAGTGGGGAGCCTGATGCAGGACTCGATCCCAGGACTCCAGGATCATGACCTGAGCCGAAGGCAGTCGCCCAACCAACTGAGCCACCCAGGTGCCCCTCCTTCAGATCTTTAACATCACCTCCCCTGAGAAGCCACCTCTGATTACCATGCCTGATTACCATACTGCGGCCTCTAAGTCTTCCACCCACCACTAAAGCACTAATCACACCGTAGTGTCCAATCACTTCCCCACCTTACTTTCTAGACTGTGAGCTCCTTGGGAGCAGAGACTAGCACAAAGTGGACAATAAATATCCAGGGAATTCAGTGTTGAATAACTGGTGTCCCACGACGCGATCCAGTGCCTGGTTCACAGCAACGATAGCATATGTTGAGCCAAGTACTTTGCTGTGCTGTCTCCCTAAGTGCCATAGCGATCCTATTAGAGATCCTCTATTATTATCTACCATTTACAGACTCGGCATCTGAAGCTCAGAAAGGCAAAGTAAATCACTTGAGGTCACACAGCTAGAGTATCTCAGTCTGGGTTCCCAAGGCAAAAGTCACTTGCTCATGCTTTATTGGGGGACGGAGTCCCAGCCCCACCAAAGTGAAGGAAAGGGACACTGAGGCAGGGAAAGAGCGTGAGCCAACACAACATGTGCCTTACAGGGTTGGCCGCAGCTGCTCCTGGAAACACAGCCGGGAGTCCCAGCACTCGGGGCATCTCCAGAGGAGCCATGAGAACTACTGCAGGGATGGAAGGCACAGCCCAGCTCCTGCCCGCCTTTAGTCACGGGTGGGTCAAGCTGCTCCTCGCTTCTGGCTTGTGTCACCTGCGCCTCCCAGCAGCCACGAGGGAAGCCAGTTCTAGAAGAAGAGGCACTAGAGCCCCCCCTGCCCCCCGCTGCCGCCAAGAGTCCAGGCCCGTCAGCTGGGATGACAGACAGCTGGGGATCTGGGAAGGCTGGTCCAACCCTCAGGCCACGTCCCTGCAGGCTGAGCTGGCCCAGTGGCTGCAGCAAGTGACCTGGGCCACCTGCAGGGGGAGGCGAGCCGAGGCTGGAGCGCGGCCAGCGCAGCTGGGTGGCTGGGAAGGACGCAGCGGAGCGCACCTGAAAAGGTGCATCTGTCAAGCCTGAGACCGCCGGTAACCATCAGAACTGGGATTCAGATCCAGTTTGGACCAACTCCAAAGCCCTTCAGCAAATATTGATGGAAAGAAACAAATGAAGAACTGGATGACTGAGTGAGTGGAAAAATCCCTAGCAATAATCCACTCCAGATGCCCCCATTTTACAGGTAAAGAAACTGAGGTCCACAGAGGCGGAGTTGCCCTGATCAAGGTCACACCAAGTGCAGGTGGCAGGGCTGGGACCTGCATCTCAGCCTCAGGCCTCACTCATGTTTCCTGCACTTAACTTCCTGGACCGTCATGCTTCCTCAGCGCCAGGTGCTGTGGGCTCATTTGTCATGGCAGCATTCATAGCCAGCATCAGGGCGATGTCTCTAGTTCTCACCTGCCCAGCATCCATCCCCCGTCCTCAGCTAACCTCGGTTTTCCTCCTGGAAACCACCCCATCCCCCACCTGTAGTCCATATAGTTCCAGTGGGGTGAACCTTGGGACCTGCCTACCCTATCCCCAGTCCCCAACCCTGAACCCCCAATCCTAGGGCACAGGACTTAGGTCTGGCCAATCAGAACATCGCATCTTGCTGGCCACAATAATTGGTTCGTGGTGGGGGCATGTGACCTGAGCTTCTCCCTTGAGAGTTCGTCACAACATTTGCAGCAACTATGTGCAAAGAGAAGCTTTCTTTTCTTGGATTGCTTTCCTTTGGCCTCAGAAGGCCAGCCAGAAACCAGCACTGCAAGAGAGAGTCTGCCTGAGAGTGAAGCCAACCCAGCGGAAAACAGAGCTGAGAGATGGGAGGAAAGAGAGGTCCTGAAGATATTGCTTGTTCACCTGGATCCCACTGTGCCTGAAGCTGATCATAGAATTTTTAGTTCAGTAAGCCAATAAATTTCTCATTTCTACTTGAGCCAGTTGGAGTTGCACCTCCATCACTTATAACAAAAGACAAGACAAGCACCTACTCTGTGCCAAGTCTTATGCCAGATGCTAAGGATAAAGATTTTCAGATCCATTGCCCACTTTCTGGAAGTTCACAGTCTGTAGAGAAGACCCTCAGGTCCCAGGGAAATATGTAAGTCGGTTCCCTGGACTAGAATTACCAAGGCAGAAAGGAGAGCACAGTGCCAAGAATTTCAACAACTGGTGTTTAACTATAGATCAGTTAATCCCTATTCATGCCTTCTCCCAACCAGGGAACACCATACCCTTACCCCATTCCCATTTGGGGCTGGCTTTTCCCGCTTTGCCCAGTCTATCCACCAGCCCGGAGTAAAAGGCTGTTGATTTAAGGAATTGACTGGGAAGAAACACACACACACACACACACACACACGCACGCACACAATTCAGACCAGCTTATCATCCACCTGGGCTTTAGTCACCAACCTGAATGTTTCCTTCAAAGGGAAGGAGACATTTTACAAGGTCATAGACTTATGTCCAAAGCTGGAGCCTGAGCAGAAGAGGCCACATTGGAAGCTCTTGACCTCAAGTGTGGTGAGTGTGGAGGGAAGAATCTGAAGGGGGGGGAGAAGAAAGTATTGTCCAGGGGCCATAATGAGCTTTAGGTGCCCATGAACCCCTGAAATAACATATGTGTGTGTGTGTGTGTGTGTGTGTGTACCCAAGCCTGCATGGGGAATGCATTCATAGTTTTAAATCATATTTTGAAAGGAATCTGCCACCTCCCAAAGGTAAGTCCGATTGGTCTAGAAGATGGCTATCTTTTGTAGGTGGGTGTCTTAGTCTGCTCAGGAAGCTATAACACAGCACCACAGATTGAATGGCTTATCAACAACAAACATTTATTTCCCCCAGTTCTGGAGGCTGGGAATTCCCAGATCGAGAGGCACGTGGTGTCTGGGGAGAACCCACTTGCTAGTCTACACCCAGGGCTGTCTTCCTGCTGTGTCCTCACATAGCAGAGGAGGAGGGAGCTCTCTGGGGTCTCTTTTATGAGGGCACTAATGCCTTCATGAGGGTTCCACCCGCGTGACCTCCTCACCTCCCAGAGGCTCCACTTCCTAATACCATGCCCTTGGGGGTTAGGATTTCAGCATATGAATTTGGGGGGCACCCACACATTCAGCCCATTGCAATGGGAAACCGAGGCCCAGAGCCATTACTTTGCATAAGTTCATGAGCTCACACAGCCGGCTTGTAACAGAGCCTAGACTAGAAGCAGAAATCTGGCTTAGCTGGCTGTGAGGCTGGGAGAAAGAGAAAGGCGGGCAAGTCAAGGTCCTCCCCGGTCCCAGCTGGCCCAGCAGATCTCAGCCTGGACATCCCCTGCCCCTCTGCCCCCCGGGCTGGGTCAGGTGCCCCTCCTCTATCCTTGTATCCAGCATCGCCCTCGGCTTTCTCTTGGCCTAAAGCTGCGCCTGTTGGTTGACGGGTGGCAAAATGTACGTCGAAACTTGACTTAGGCTACGTCTTATTCAGATACCTCTTCCTCCCCGAGCTTCCCTAAATCAACAATGGCAGCTCCCCCATCCCAGGTACCAAGGGAAAAAGCCCTGGAGACATCCTCACACTCTGCCTAATCCATAAGCACATCCAGTTGGCTTGACCTTTGCCCTTTAACATGGATCCAGACTCCACCCCTTTCCCCTTCCCTCCCTCTCTGCCCACCTCTCTGGTCCACCATTGTCTCTTACCTGACAGACTAAAGTTGCTAACTACTTCTCCTTCCTTCTCCCTTCTGCCTGGCTCTCCACCCAGCAGCCAGAGTGAACTTTTTATTTTTATTTTTATTTTATTTAATTAATTAATTAATTTAATTTATAGTTTTTAGAGAGGGAATGGGAAGGGCAGAGGGCACAGGAGAGAGAATCTCAAGCAGGCTTCACACCCAGCGTGGAGCCAGACGCAGGGCCCCATCTCATGACCTGAGCCGAAATCAAGCGTTGGACGCTTAACTAACTGAGCCACCCAGGTGCTCCCTGAGTAATCTTTTGAAAACACAAGACAGGTTGCCACACTCCTGCTCAGGCCTATCTGCAGATTCTGCATCTCACTCAGAAATTAAAAGCCAAAGATCTTCATTGCCGACAAGGCCCTCCATGCCCCCTGCCTTCCCCCAGCTTCTTTTCTTCCTGAAACTTGCCAAGCACATGCTCACCACAGGGCCTTTACACCTGCACCTCCTGCTGCCTGGAATATTCTTCCCCCACAAATCCACATGGCTTCCTCCTTCAGCTCCTGCCCAAAGGTCACCTCCTCATGGCTTTCCGTGACCTCTCTGATCACTCAGCCTCTCCCTTCCCTGCTTCATTTTTCTCCATGGCCTTTATTAATATCTGGTATCTTATATACTGACTTGTTTATACCCTTACTGTCTTGCTTTCCTTCTAGAGTATAAGCTCTGTGAGGACAGCAGTTTTGTCTGTTTTCCTCACTATTAAATCTACAACACCTAAAACACTTCCAGGGACATAACAGATACTCAATAAATATTTGTTGGACGGATGGATGGATGGATGGATGGATGGATGGAACATATTGTTCTATTCTGTTTGTCTGTCTTGCCCACAAAACCCTAAGCTCCTAGAAGGCACAGACTATGTTCTGTTCACTGTTGTATCCATGAAGGTCACATCGGGCTGGGCACATAAAAGTTGAATGAATGAGGGCGCCTGGGTGGCTCAGTTGGTTAAGTGACTGCCTTCGGCTCAGGTCATGATCCTGGAGTCCCTGGATCGAGTCCCGCATTGGGCTCCCTGCTCGGCAAGGAGTCTGCTTCTCCCTCTGACCCTTCCCCCTGCTCATGTGCTCTCTCTCTCTCTCAAATAAATAAAAAAATCTTAAAAAAAAAAAAAAAGTTGAATGAATGAACAATCCACCCCTTCGGTTAACAGATAAGGACATAGAAGCCAGGAAAAAGAAAGGGACTTGGCTGTAGGGCCATACCCAAGTGCTGGCAGCCACCTCTAGCCTCCCAAGCCCCATTGCTCACCTGCTGTGGCTGACTAGGTCTCCTCGGGGACCATGCATGCTCCCTGGCCAGATCAGGTGGGAGGGCGGACCAAGCCCTAACCGTGGACCGCCCAGGAAACTGCTGTGTATCTATCTGACTTTTAAACTTTTTATTTTTTTTTTAAGATTTATTTATTTATTTGAGAGAGAGAGCATGAGCCCAGGGGTTGGAACAGAGGCAGAGGGAGAAGCAGACTCCCTGATGAGCAGGGAGCCCGATGCGGGGCTCGATCCCAGGACCCGGAGATCATGACCTGAGCCGAAGGCAGACGCTTAACCGACTGAGCCCCCCAGGTGCCCCAGAGTTCCCATTTGTACAGAAGACGAAAGGAAGGCTCAGGAAGTAAGTGGTAAACGAGGAAGCAAGGGTAAAGCAGGCACTCAAAGTCAAGCCGTTGGGCTTCCGACTCTGTGCCCTGAGCCCAAAGCGATATGAAAAGGTTAGTTTAGGGCACATCGGGCTCCCTGCTCAGTGGGGAGTCTGCTTCTCCCTCTGCCTCTGCCCCAACCCCCGGCCCATGTTAGTTTGCTCCCCCTCTTGCTCGCTCACTCTCAAATAAATTTTTTAAAAAAATTCTTTAAAATAAAAATGGGAACTTTGATAAGAGCAGCTGCCATGGAGTGGCCAGGAGGCTTACATGAAGCAAGGTGTTTCCAATGGGGCTTGGCGAGTGCTCCAGAATCCCTGACTGCCATCAACAGTTAAATGCTGAGATGGAGGAGGAGAAAAGTTTCAGTCCCTTTCAAGCTTCCCTTAGGTGGATTCCAGCTAATTGGAGCCTGCCCGGATGTGGTTTCAGGTTATAATGCCTCATTTAGGTTTCTGGGCACTTGGACGGTCGGCGTGATTTTCCTAGGTGACACTGAGCACATTATCTGGAGAACAAAACCCCTTTCAAGGTCAGAAATGCCTGGAGAGTCACAGGGGCAGCCAGAGAGAGGCAAAATCATGGGCCTTAGTCGGCTCTGGGCTCCCGGGCTTCCTGGCTGGAATTACACCCCTCGGGATCCTGCCAAACCCCCAGGAGAGGCCAATTTTGGTGTAGGAATAAAAAAATCCATCCTCACTCACTCAAGGGGCTCTATCTCACCTGCTGGCTAGCAGCCACCAGGTTTTTCTAATCCTGGGAATAAAACGTCTCTGCACTGTGACCCTGACCTCCCTGCCCAGGCTTCTCGCCCCCTGACACATGCATTCTATCTCCCTTGAACCTTCCCAATAACCTTCCCCATGAACCCCAGGCCCTTGTCCAGCGAGGTGAGGCGGCCTCCCCAGGGTCATAGTGTTGGGAAGGGAAGATGTGGTCTGGCTGCTTCTTTCTACAACATCACCCTGCTCAGTGATTAAACCCAATGACCCCTACCCCCGGGATGTCCACTCTGCTTTTACAGATGGAGAAACTAAGGCCCAGAGCAATGGAGTGCCTTGTCCCAGGTCACACAGCTGGGAAGTGATAGAGTAATTGGCTGGCCTCCAGGCCCAGGACTCCTGCCACGTTTGAAGTGCTAGCCAGGCTTGGAGTCCCAAAGTGAAGCCCAAGGTTGAAAAGCACCAGCCCTGGGGAGTCCGTGTGGGTGCCCTTGGCTTGGTTGGCAGCTCAGCCGCTTTTGACCCTGCGTGCCCTTGAGCTGGCTCAGCCCTACTGGACCTCACCTCCAGTCATCAATAGCGGTGCTGGCTATCAGCAAACCACCTTCTCCTGCGGCCTCCTCGTCCAGCCACCTCTATTATTATTTAGATACGACTGGGCTTTAAATTAACTCAGTTTTTCATTAAAATACATTTCAATTCTAAATGGACAACCAGCATCACAGCAAAACATAGAACAAAACCACCACAATAAATGTAAGGAAACCGCAACCACATTCCTGAATTCTCACTCGACTTTGTTGCCTGTTCAAGGCTCCCCATCATTTTTTAAATGGGGCAGGTTGCGGGCGCCTGGGGGCCTCAGTCGGTTGAGCATCCGACTCTTGGTTTCGGCTCAGGTCATGATCTCAGGGTCGTTGAGATCGAGTACTACACCGGGCTCCATGCTCAGGGTGGAGTCTGCTTGGGATTCTCTCTCTCCCTCTCCCTCTGTCCCTCCCCCTGCTCATGTGCGCACGCTCTCTCTCTCTCAATAAAATAAAATCTAAATAAATAAATACATACATACATAAAAAAAGGGGGGAGGTTGACAGATGTTTGAAAGGTGTTTAAGACTGATTAGCTCCGGGGCGCCTGGGTGGCTCAGTCGGTTGAGCATCTGCCTTCAGCTCAGGTCATGATTTCGGGATCCTGGAATTGAGCCCCACATTGGGCTCCCTGATTAGCTAGGGAGTCTGCTTCTCCCTCTCCCTCTGCCTTCCGCTCTATTTGTGCTCTCTCCCTCTGTCAAATAAATAAATAAAAATCTTAAAAAAAAAAAAAAAGAGACTGATTAGCTCCAATAGGGACGTTCTTTTTTTTTTTTTTTTAATGTTTTATTTATTTATTCATGAGAGTCAGAGAGAGAGAGAGAGGCAGAGGCAGAGGGAGAAGCAGGCTCCCCGCCGAGCAGGGAGCCCGATGCGGGACTCGATCCCAGGACCCTAGGATCATGACCTGAGCTGAAGGCAGACGCTTAACCATCTGAGCCACCCAGGCGCCCAGGGACGTTCTTCTTGATGTAAAGAGAAGTAATGAAGGGAAATTGAAAACTCAGTAACTTCGGCAAACTTTATGATTTAGTGACATTTAAGTGATACCCTGGATATTCTCCAAGGACCGTAGCACGGTTATTCTCTGGAGGCCCTTGCCGTGCTGGGCTGTGTTTGTCAATGAGTGTGTCGGAGGGTCTCAGGGGGGTGGAGGGAAGGGTGTCATGCCCAATCCTCCCAGGAGGGATCGAGGGGTCACCAAGGGCAGAGTAGTGGGTGTTTGCTGCTCAGTGGTTGAAGCAGGGTCTTGCCTTCCCTTTGGAGCAGTTTGCAGCCCCCCCAACCTCACCCTCCCTGCACTCTCGGGTAACTCTCAGCTCTCCCGCATTGCTGGCACCCTTCCCTTCCTCCCCCTTCTTCCCCACCCACCTGCCCCCTTCCCTCTCTGAGAGCAAGCCAAGGGGACAGACACTGGGGAACAGGAGTTGGAGGGATGTCATCAGGGAAGGGGAAGGTGTTTCTGCTTATCAGTCTGGGGGCTGGAGTCTTGGCTTCGATCCATTCCCCCCCACCCCCAATTTGCCAGGGGATCTCAGGCAAGTCACACAAGCAATCTGGGTCTCCATTTTTGGTTTTTATCTCTTTGAAGTGTCTGCTAATCCCAACTGGTGTGAGCAACAAGACAATAGCTATAAATAATACTAATACTACTGCAAATAGTCCCACAGCCACCACCCGGATCACCACCATCATCATCATCACGACCATGTATGGAGGACCTCCTGGTACAGGGCACTCCACAAAGTACCTTCTAGACGTCTTCTCACTTAATCCTCCCCACAACCCCTGAGATAGGTACTAGTATCAGGCTTGTTTTACAGATGAAGGAACGGAGGCTCAGAGAGGGTAAGTGCCCAGCCCAAGGTCACACAGCCAATACATATGACAGCCAGAAATTGAACCTCTGGGGCCTCACGGCCTGTATGCCTCCCCCAAGTGAAAGCATTTACTTGGGCTGTAAATGGTTGGAACATTGGTCTGTACCTGGGACTTTCAGAGAGGCGCGGGGCCAGTCTCAGGGCAAGAGAAAGGAAATTCTCTTGGGAGATGCCATCACCAGGCCAGAGAGGCTTTCTTGGCCTCATGATCGGGGGAAGCAACCACCCCTGAGCAGAGAGGGACAGATACACAGCCCTGCCTTAGACGAAAGGTAAGAGCTGGGGCGAGGAAGACAGCGGAAAGAGTAGAGGTTGGGGCTGAATGAGGCCGAGCAAGGAGATGGGAAGGAGCATGGTCAAGTACTGACCTTAATCCTGGTTCAAGGATTAGACAGATCCAGGTCCAAGTACTGCTGTCCCACATCTTAGCTGTGAGATCCCGGGCATGTCCCCTCACTTCTCCAAGGAGCCACCTAGACCAGGGCCTGGCGCGCAGCAGGTAGACGATGCTCGGTAACTATTAGAACCCTTACCCTGGGGCTCTCAAGAAGGACAGCTGCCGACCCTTCGGGGCTGGGTACAAACCCCTGGCCCCTTAGCCCCTTCTTTTTTTTTTTTTTTTAAAGATTTTTTATTTATTTATTTGACAGAGACAGACACAGCGAGAGAGGGAACACAAGCAGGGGGAGTGGGAGAAGGAGAAGCAGGCTCCCCGCGGAGCAGGGAGCCCAATGTGGGGCTCGATCCCAGGACCCTGGGATCATGACCTGAGCCGAAGGCAGACGCTTAACAACTGAGCCACCCAGGCGCCCCCCGCTTAGCCCCTTCTAAGTGTGTCCTTGGGCTGAGTCGCCCACTCCTCTCTGAGCCTCGGTGTCCTCCCTTGTCAAACACGAGGTCAGAGCACCCACCTGCAGCCCAGCAGACGCACGGGTCCGGAGGGGGGCTCTCCTCCAGTCAACAAAGACCAGCTCACTCCGGCCCTCCGGGCTTGTGGCCGGGGGGTCACAAAACATGTGAGCTGGAGAATGTGCATGAATTGCCTGGCACATGACAGTGTGTGGACGGCACCCCCCACCCAACCCACCCACCCACACTGGCCTCCTGGGTCAGTCCGGGGGAGTCTGTTACTCTCTCTGGGCCTCTACTTTCCCACCTGTAAAACGGGAGGAGACTGAGATGAATGGGCACGTGGGCCTGCAGGCGCCTTCGGCTCGGAGGGGGACACCATGGAATGGTGCAGCCATCCCGGGGGAGGAGTCGGGCTTTCTCGCTCAGAGGAAACAGAGCTGTGCCATCTGAGACAGCAAGTGTGTTCCCAAGTGTACGCGCCGCCCCCCCAAATTCTGGCTCAAGTCCGGGCACGCGGACGCTCACGGCAGAGGGCTGGAGTTGGTGAAACGCGGAGGGAATAGCACGCAGCAGGTGGCAGATCCGGTCACAGTCAGCTCCGTACCCCTCAATGTCATCGAGTCTCCGCACAGCAGTGGCCTTTCATCTGCCCGCTGCGCATTTTATTGCCGCTCTATTGTTGGTTCCTGTTGGAGCCCATTTGCCTGCCCCACCCCACCCCTTCCCCTGCACACATAGCTGCCACCCAGTGCTGGGGGCAGCCCTCAACCAATGGCTGGCGGAGATTGGTATGTAAAGTCCACACCTCCCTCTGCTCTCGGGAGGGGTAACTCGGAGGTGCTGGGTGTACCCCATCTCTCAGAGCCACCCTGGGGACAGCTGGCTTTGCAACACGCTCTTAACCGGCTGCGTTCTCCCCCCATCCCACTTCCTCCTCCACGGGACCACCTCCCAAGTAAACGGCCTGCACCCAAACCCTTGTCTCAGGATCGCCTTCTGGGAAACTCAAAGTTAAATGGAATAGGCGTACACACAGCAACGTGGATCGACCCTAAAAGCATTATGCTTGGTGCCCGAAGTAGGAAGCAGAATGCAACATACAAAATAACGTCAATTACATAAATTAAAAATAAACACTGGGATGCCTGGGTGGCTCAGTCAGTTGGGTGTCTGCCTTCGGCTCGGGTCGTGATCCCAGGGCCCTGGGATCGAGTCCCGCGTCGGGGTCCTTGCTCGGCAGGGAGCCTGCTTCTCCCTCTCCTTCTTGCTCATGCTCTCACTATCTCTCTCTCTCTCAGATAAATAAATAAAATCTTTAAAAAAAATACACAACATACAGAACAATACCCATTTTGCAAAAACACCTCCAAACAAAAAGATACAATTAAATAATTACAGTGGTCAGTGATTGGGAGGAGTGAGCTACCGGGCACTGTGGCTGCTGGAAACACAGCATCTGTGTGTCATTTAGAAAAAGGTACCCCCTCTGGGGAGAGGCAGCCCTTTCGGACGGTGCAAGCCTTGAGGGGCTGAGGAATGAATGAATGAGTGAAGGAAGGAAGGAAGGAAACATGGGCGGGGCCTTGACTGGACTGGTGATGACTATGTCCCACGCAGAGCGGGAGTGTTCAAAGTTCTGTTTAAGCACTAACCTTTAGTCTAAGATTTGGGGTTATTCTACTTCCAGAACTTGTTAGGACAAAGCCCCACCCCCTCCCCAGATACTAACACCTCCCATTGCATCACCAGGCAGAAAGGAGGCTGGGGACCTGGTGTCTGAACACAGCACCAGGTCCCTAACTGGGGGGGTCCTTCACCAGCTCCTGTTGCTCTCCTTCCCGGCAGCTTCCACCCCTCATCTTGCCTGTTGACCGCTAGGTCATCGATGCTCCCTGATGGCGGGCAGCGTGTGGGCAGCCCTGGGACTCTCGCTGGCCTGCATCTCAGCCCTTAGCCTCATCTCTCCCTCCTGGTTCCAGTCCCACACCTTCTCCTTTGGCATCCTCACCTACTGCTCCCGGCCTCGGGGTGACAGCCGGAACCAGAGCTGTGGGACCTTCAGGTCCCTGGATGATATTCCTGACCTTGCCTGGAAGGTAACACCTGGGCTGGGACCTCGGGGGCTCTATCACATCTACCAGAGGGGCGGGGAGGGCGGGGGTTGGCGGGGAAGCCAAGTTCTGGCCCCCACCACCTACCCCGCACTGAGCCTCTGAGTCTGTAGGTGTGCCGTGGAGTCTGGCGATCCGCATTTTAGCCAACACCCAGGATGATTCTGCAGGCAGCTCCAAGTCCATATAGCACCTTAGTACACATTAAGAAAAGGGCCCCCTTCTTCAGGACACTATACTGCCATCTGCTGGAAAAGAAATGTAATGAATATGCAAATCTATGATGATCCCAAGGCATCTCCAAGGGTTGTGTGCAGTGTACCATCTGCACACACCTACCTGGCCACCCTCTGAGGGCTGCTAAGTCTGAAAACCACGGCTACGGTGTTGAAAGTCTCTGTTACGATGCACGTTCCCAAATTCGACAATGTGGACAAGGGGTCAGGACTCCCAGTCCAACACCTCTAAGGAAGATTATACAGCCTCGGCAACCGGTAATTACAAAGGTGTCTCTCCCGGTGATCCTGCCGTTTAGCAGGTACTCAGTAAAGGTGGGGTATGGTGGCTGTAAATCTGGATCTTAATTCTGGCTTTGCCACTTAATTAGCTGCGTGTCCTGAGGCAAATGACTCCACCTCCTTGGGCCTCAGCTTGTGTATATGCAAACAATAGCACAGATCTCTTGGGTTTTGAGGACTCAGTAGCTGGCCAATAAACAGACATACACCTGCCCCTCTCTGCCCCATTCAACACCCTGCCTCCTCTTTCTTCCTGACAGGTCTCGGCTGCAATTCTCCTTGGAGGATGGCTCTTGTTGGCCTTTAATGCGGTTCTCCTCCTGTCTTGGGCCCTGGCCCCCAAAGGGCTGTGTCCCAGAAGGGCCGGTGGCCCAACACCAGGGGTGCAGACAGTGGCAGGTAAACCCACTGCCACATAGTAAGCATTCCAGACATGTTTGTAGAATGAATGAATGAACGAATGAACGAACCTGTGAGCAGAGTCTGGCCTCCTATGTTGCATCTCAGAGATAAACCCTAGGATTGAAGACTCTCTGGTCCTTTAGCAAGCTAGAAATGGTGGGGAGGGAATGGCATACTTAACATCACCCTCTCCTGTCCTTAGCTAAACCCAGTCCTAATAGTCTGTCCCCCTTTGTTTCTCTCACATCCATCCACTTTGTATCATCTTTACCAGGACCACCATACACAGTTGAGCAGGTTGTGCACTGCACAAGGGAGCCCAGCCGAGGGCTGAGGGATGCTGAAATCTAGCCTATGCTCCACTTGCTAAGCTGTGAAATGGCAGGGCTGCACCTCCCCAGGAGGGTTGCTTTTCTCTAACTCCCATCTAGGCTCTGGATGGTGTAGCCCAGGGCTTGTTTGCAACCCTCATGCAATTAATCCCCCACCACCTCTCACCTGGATTAGAGTGACAACCACTTCACACGTCTCTCTGCTGCCACCTTCCCTTAGAGTCTGTCTGCCATGCTGGCCAAACAGATCCTGTTAAAACTGAAATCAGATCGGGCCACTCAAACTGGTTTATCTAGCCTCCAGTGACTTCCTGTTACACTCAGAGTAAAATCCACACTCCTTGTCATGGCTGATGAGGCTCTGCCTGATGAAACCCTCGTTCCCTTGCCAATCTCACCTCTTATCCCTTCTGCCAGGCTCAACCTGCTCCAGCCACATGGTTTGCTTTCTGTTCCATGATACACCACGCTTGTCCCCTCAGCCTGGGATTCTCTTCTCTCAGATCTTACATGTCTTGCTCCTCTACGTTGCTCAAATATCACTGCCTCAGTGAGATCTTCGATGGCCTCTAGGTAAAGGGAGCTCCCCGCTCTCCTGAGATTCTCCTACCTCTTACCTTGCTCTGTATTTTCACAGCACTTACTTACCTTATCTGCCTGCTTGATTATTGTTCATCTCTCTCCACTACAACATCAGCTCCTTGAGGGTAAGGCCAGGTCTGTCTTGACATCACCAGCATCTGGCACGGTGCCTTCGCACATAATAGATGTTCACTAAATATTTGTTGAATCAATGGATGGAGCTATAGTCCTTGTCCTAGGCTTGTGCAGTGTCTGGGGGTGGGGGGGTACATCAGGCAGTTACAACTCAGTGGATATTTGATAAGATAAGGACGAGCACAAGATGCAAGGAAAAACTCCAGGAGGGTGGAGGATGTTAAAGAAGGCTTCCTGAAGGAGGTATCACTTGAGCTGAGTCTGGAAGTACAGGTGGGAATTGCTTAAATATAGAAGGGAACTTCAGGTAATGGGAACACTGGGGGCAAAAGGTTAGAGACAAGTGAGCAAGGCATGTTCACAGAACTGTAAGCAGACCAATGTGGCTGAAGAACAGCAAGAGAAGCTAGGGTCATGTGATTCTTCTGCACTGAGAGTGCCCTGAAGGTGAGGAGGTGTAAAGTTTATTTCCTTACTGTCATTAGTGCCCACCACAGCACCTGTAACAGTTTTGATGAATGAATGCATGCACAGATAGGTGGGTTGGTGAATGAATGAATGAATGAATGAATGAATGAATGAATGAATGGGTGGGTACGTAAGTAGGTGAACTGATGGATGGATCTATGGATATATTAGTGGATGATAGATGGTTGGGTGGATGGATGGATGCAATGGGTGTGTGGATGGGTGGGTGGGCAGATGGGTTGGTAGGTGGACGGATAGATGGGTGGATGGTTGGTTGGGTGGGTGGATGGATGGGTGGATGGTTGAGTAGGTGGATGGGTGGGGGTTGGGTGGGTGGTGGGTGAATGGATGGGTGGGGTGCAGGTGGCTAAGTGGGCAGACAGGTAGATGGATAAGTGAATGAATAGGTGGAGAGGGGGATGAAGAGATTAGAGGGTTAGAATATGGTTGAAAGAATGGGTGAGTAGACGGATAGCTGGGTGGAAGACTAGTTGAGTGATGAGATAAATGGATAGGTAATAAGTCAACATGTAAGTGAATGGATCAATGAATCGGTGGGTCGATAGGAGGGGGGATCAGTGAGTCCTGGGATGAGGTTAGCCCAGAGAGCCTTGACTGACACGCTGGTGTTCCTTCCTGCTGTCTCCAGTCACTGTCACCACTGTGGGCCTGCCGGTTTTCCCCATCAGCCTGGCCTCCGCATTCGCCAAGCAAGCCTGCGGAGCCTCCTCTGTGTACCACGGTGGGCAGTGCCAACTGGGCTGGGGCTATGTGACTGCCATCCTCAACGCAGTCCTAGCTAGCTTCCTGCCTGTGATTGGGTGGCTCCGCATGACCAAGGTCCAGGGGAGGATCATCCTCTTCTCCGGTGACACCGAGCAAATCATCCTCATGCCAGAAAGGAGCAAATAAAAATTTCCCAGGAGGAGCAAAAAGGGCCCACTTCAGAGTGGTATGAAATCACTGCAAGTCCGCACTCAAACCTCACCTCTGCTGCCTCCATGCTGTGTGACCTCGGGCAAATCACTTCACCTCTCTGGACCACCGCGAATTCCGTGAAATGGGAGGGGGCAGCGGGGGGGAGGGGTGTGTGTGTGTAAAATAATGCCCACCTCATTGGGTTGTTATGAGAATTAACTTGCGATGCTCTGTGTAAATAATGCGCTTTAGCACCATGTTAAGGCCCCATTGTATTCAACAAACTTCAGCTTATTATGATTATAATCCTACTTCACAGGACTCCTCAGAAGGAGAACTACATCTATTCAGGAAGAATGCCAGGGGCGCCCGGCTGACTTAGTCAGTGCAACATGCAACTCATGATCTCAGGGTTGTTGAGTTTAAGCCCCCTGTTGGATGTAGAGTTTACTTAAAGAAATAAAAGAGTACCCAGGGCTTCTGAGTCCAAGCCGTCCCTCCAGTACCGCATCTTTCAATAGGCACGTGCATATTCCCTTTTGCGCCCCTCCATCTTTAGAACTCCTCTTTTCTTGGAGAATTTGAGAATTCTTTCTTTCCCAATCAAATATTTAGTGAGTCCCCAGATGGACAAGAAGAGTTTGTACAAAAGCGTGTCTGTGTTGGGGTGGGGATAGGGGGGACCTGTCTCATCCTCCCCCCAATGTAAACAGCCCCACTGATGTGGAGACTTCACTGTTACCTGGGGCCCAAGAGGCCCTTCCGGATCCCATTCCAAGCTCTCTCTTCAGCCTCTTTCTTGTCACACACCCAACCCCTGTGCCTCTCCCTCTGCCACACTGAATTCTGGGCCCACGGAAGACCTCTTCACACTTCCAGCCCTTGCACACCCTCTCTCTGCCAGGGATGCTGGAGTCAGTCTTGGCTTTTGCCTATCATGACCCATTGCCCTTCTCTGGGAGCAGCACCTTAATCTTTCCTTGGGAGATGACCCCCAGCAACTCTCTGACTATCCCACGTTATGGATAAATGAGCCCTTCTAGCCAATAAAGCCTGGTGGGAAAGGCTGGTTGAGAGATGGGCATGGAATCGGTGTACATCAGCATGGAGGAGAGCGGAATGATCACATGGACCGAGGTGGAGCTCTAAGGACCTCATCCGGGCACCTGGATCCAGCCACACCTGCTCCACTACCTGCAGGAGACATGGTCACAGGCAGCTCCAGGCTGGCGTCCTCTTAGCTTGGCCACTGCGGAAAGAAAGTGTGAATGGCTCTCTTCCCAGGGAAGGAATCCGACTGGTCAGGACAGAGTCATGTGCCCCCTGGGGGGTGGGGCATATCAGCAGTCTCCCTAGAAGACCATGGTTGTAACGTAAGAGATACAGCTCCCCAGAACATGGGAGAAGGTGCTGGTACTGGAACGGGGGAAGGATGCTGGCTAGGCAAAAACATTCGATGCCCAGCTCCCTTTTGAAGGGGAGCTTTATTATCCCCAGTTCACAGAAGTGAAAACTGAGGCTCAGAGAGGTACAGTCACTTGCCTACGTCTGCACAGCCGACTGGGATTTGAACCCAGGTCTGTCACCCTCTATGGTGGAGGCAAAATAAGACCTGGATTTGCTCCCTCTGCCCGACCTAGCTTATCTTGATCAAACTCTTTTAGCTTTAAATGCTCAACCAAGAACATCCATAAACAACCCCCAGGAGCGACTCCATTATCTTGAAAACACACAGACTACAGAAGGCAGCTTGCATTCACCTTCCAGAGGGAACCATAAAGGTGACTTGACAGCTTTTTTAGAGAAAAGTAGAGGGGCACCTGGGTTAGTCAGTTAAGTGTCTGACTCTTGATTTTGGCTCAGGTCATGAACTCAGGGTCCTGGGGTTAAGTCCTGCAAGTGGATGCTGCCGAGTAGAAGCCCAAACTCAGCCCCCGGCCCCTGTCACTCACGTCCCCTCTGTCATAACCTCTCAATGGCCCCCAAGTCCCTTAATTTTCCCTTTGAACTGTTTCAGCAATGCCAAAGGGAGCGATTCTCCAGCCCCTAATGAGAAACAGTTTACAGGGAGACCCCGTCCTTATTTGAGGCAGAGGGATCTCTCAGTCTTATTTTCTCTTGATCAAAACAAGGGGCTTCCGCTGTTTCAAGGAGCCCTGTGTCTATAAAGGCTGGAAATCACTGTGCCCCCAGGTCTGAAGAAAGCAAGCCAAGGAGACACTGGAGAATTCCTACACGGTACCCGGACATAATGGAAAATCCCCAGGGAACTGCATGGCCCCGTGGGTCATTTTAATTCTGCTCAGGTTTGATTTACCAACAGATTGGCAAGCTGGCCCTTCAAAACCGATCAATTTGTGCTCCTCTCGTCTCCACCTGTCCTGGGCTCATGCTCTCAGCGTGCCCGGTGGCTTAAAAGCCAGAAGCATAGAGACCTGTCAGCCTTTTCCCAACTCAGCGAAATCAGATGCTAACTGCAGAGTCAGCTCGGGCTTTGCTCCCGCCAAGGACTGACGGCCTCCCCACACCTAACTGCTGTGTTCCTCGGTCATGGCCCAAGAGGGCTGGGAGCTCGCCCCTTCCCGACCTCTCCTCCAGGAGCCATATTCTCTTAGGTTTCAAAGCCTCACCTGAGAACCTGAGCTAGGTAGATGCTGGTAACTCAGGGACACTGAAGTCTCAACCAGGAAATCATGCCCTGGAGATGCTGAGGAGCAGAGGGGTCCCAGTGAAAGAAGGGGGTCAGGGCTGCATCCAGAATAAGGGGAGGCATTATTATCCTCAGGGCACAGAGTGAAAACTAAGGCTCAGAGAGGTACTTCTACTTCGCTGGCTTATTTGGAAACCTAACTTTTTCTATATAAAACCTGCAGTTTTGGGGCGCCTGGGTGGCTCAGTCGTTGGGTGTCTGCCTTCGGCTTGGGTCATGATCCCAGGGTCCTGGGATCGAGCCCCGCATCGGGCTCCCTGCTCCTCCCTCTCCCGCTCCCCCTGTTTGTGTTCCCTCTCTCGCTGTGTCTCTCTCTGTCATATAAATGGATAAAAGCTTTAAAAAAAATAAAATAAAACCTGCAGTTTTGATGGGTGCTTATTAGACTGAATCAAGTTTTGCTTCTGCAGCTGAAAGCTAGTTGTTTCCCTTGGCCCATGTTTAGAGGCTGCGAGGGGTGGACATCCATGAGAGGTCCCCGTTGCTTGATGGCTAAGGTTCTGAATGGTAGCCGTGAGCGGGGACTGTGGATGTCAAGGGGGTCAAGCTGCTCATCTGTGGGAGGGAACATCAGGCGTGAGAGATGAGCTCTCTCAGCAGGTGCCAACGTAGACGTATTGACCCCGAGTCAAATGGCTGACCATCTGGGGACCCTTCCTGTGCACTGGATCTTGGGGGATCCCCCACCTTTGAATCTGCACTCAGCCATGTGACTTACTCTGAGCCACAGAATGTAGAACAAATGCTTTCATGCCAATTCCAAGCTGAGGTCTCAAAAGGCCTTGCACACTTCTGCTTACTCTCTTGAAAACTGCCACCATGGCCACATACACCAGCCTGAGCTGGCCTGCCAGGGGATGAGAGACACGTGGCCCAGTTTCCCCCAGTTTCCTGGCCGACAGCCGGCCAACCATCAGAAGCGGAGTCGCCTTGGTGGCCATCAGCTGACCACTCACATGAAGAAGTCCATCTCAGACCAGAAGACCCTCTCAGCCCATGCGGTCAACCCACAGAATTGCAAGCTAAATAAATGGCAGTGTGAGGCCACTGAGCTTTGGGGTGCTTTGTTATGCAGCATTACTCATGCTGACAGCTAACTGATACAAGGGAGCGAGAAGTGTTTCGCCTGCCTTGAACCTCCTGGGGAAAGACCAGGCAGCTACCATGAGACTCGGTCTCCGTCTGGGTCTGGGTCACTGGGGTGGGGTTGGGAGGACAGTCTTCCACAGGGAATATTTCTCTCCTTCGTGTTAAAAAAAATTCCTGCAGCTCAGAAACGAAAAATAACCCATATTCACACATTTCTGTTTATATGTATTTTCTCTATATATAGACACAACTCTTCAGGAAACAGTTACAAGAAAAGGAGGAGGGCACTCCATAGACAGAACGACTTCCCACACAGTCGATTTCCAGGACACAAGGACGCACACGATGTATAGAGACCGAAAAAAGCACAGTAAGCCGAATAAATAGGAGTTGTTCCAAATCACAACCACGGACACTTCTCTGGAACACCACAAGAGAGAAAGCGGAGAAGAGACTGTGTGCTGTACTTTGTGACTGGTCTGAGAAAATAAATAAGAATCGGAAGGTCTAGGACCTGGGTCTTGCTAAAATAATGTCCTCTGTAATGAACAGCTGAGTGACTAGATAGTCTTTGATCCGGAGGGGCCTTTTGCACATATTTTACCCCCATCTTGGGAAGGCAGGGGACCAGAGCGGGGAGATGCAATTGTCACGGAGCATACTCTTCGGAGGCAAGGGTCATTTAGGTCTCGTCCGTCCTCCTCAAGAGGCCCCCACGTCAGGGACTGGCGGGGGGGGTGGTGGATGCAGCTGAAGGCACTGGGACCGAGGGATTAGCCTTCACAAGCACGTAAGGCAGGGATTCCTCCCCGTTCCTGGTTTGCTCAGGACAGAGGACTAATGTACTCTCTCTATGAACGCTTCCATGTGCTTTGAGTCTCCTCCCCTCTCCAAAATCCTCCCTGACATTCCGGGGAGGAGCCTTCCAAACTGACGCTATTTCTCCTGAGTCCCAGGCATTCTCAGAAAGGGGTTGGCAGGACCGCTCGAGCAGAAGGACAGGTAGGCAGGGCGAACCAGCTAGCTCAGGGTCTGTCTGTGACTGGCAACCCTCTGTGTGAAGACACGGAGGGGACCATTCCCAGACTTAGCCATGACCCTGGCGCCAGGTCATCGGCATGTTTCCCAAGGAAAACACATGCCCCAGTCTTACCCTGGCTGACCTCAGTCTACCCTGGCTGACCTTTGCCTTCCTTTTCCTCCTTTGTCCTGAGCGAGCCAAGGCACCTAGGGAAAAGCCAGCCTCCCTGACTTCTCTAGAAGTAGCTTTCACCAACACACACCTTCCAAGCCTCTGGAGCACCAGACCCCACGTGCAGAAGGAGAGGTGAGGTCTTCCCCAGGAGGGGAAGAAAGGGATGTGCACTCTGCCCTGTATGGGGGGGAAGGAGAGGGACTCTGGGAGGGACCCCAAGGAGCCTCAGGCTGTCTCACACCTACAGACATTTCTCACATTCCACCACCCTTCCAGGGAGAGACCTTTCTTGAAAAGAAGAAAAGAAGTCTCTCCTGGAGTCGGGAGAAAAAAATGAGAGAATACAACAAAGAGCATCCAGCCCCTGAAAGGGATGTGGACTCCCGTGTGCCTTTTCTGAATGGGAAGGGGCCTTAGGATACAGGCCCTGTAAAGGAAAGGCGAGGAGGGAGATACATCGGTAGCCCCTCCTCGACGTCAGTGGTTCCCAAATGGGGACATTTGGCAATATCTGGAAACGTCTTGGTCGTCACAACTGGGTTGGGGAGGGGGCCCTACTGGCGTCTAGCAGGTAGAGGCCAGGGATGCTGCTCAACACCCTACATTACACGTCCCCTCTCCAAAAAGACTACCTAGCCCCAACGTCCACAGTGCGGGGTGCAGAAACTGCTCCAAGCCAACCTTCCAGCCATGTTCCGGAACACCTCCAAAGGCCCCTTTCGGAGCACAGAGGTAGCCCCACAGACCTCTCCTACACCAATTCCCCTCAAAATTCCCTCCCTGAGTCTCATCTGACAGAACAGTTTGGAGGGACTGGGACAGTACAAGAGAGAGGCGACCGTTCTGGAGGCCACCCATGAAAATGCTCCCTCCGTCCGCTGACGCACCCTGACTCCCTTGGACAATCTTTGGTCAAACGGAAAAACGTAAGGCTGAACTGAAGGGGCAACCCCTCGACCCCACCTGCCTGGGTGGCCAAAGCTGGGGTAGTTTTCTCTTTGCACAGAAGTCCATGCTCATGAACAGACACGGGGACCTCGCGGCCGGGGCAGCCCGGAGGAAAAGCGGGCTGGCGGGCAGCTCGGCGGACACGGCCCGGGGAGAGCAGGCCCTCACTTGTTCTCGATCAGAGTCTGCACCTTGTACACGAGGTCCCGGGCCAGCTTCAGGATGTGTTTCATGTTGTGCCGCTCAGCCATTTCTGAAAGAGCGCAAGGCAAGAGCTCAGGAGCCTCATTCTGTGTCCATTCTGGGGCCCCCCTTGCAGCTTCTAGTGGCGGGGTCCCTGGGGCATCCCCATCATCATCATCTGGCATCATCCCCAAGCAGAGACCTTGGGGAAGGCCTGCCCCTTTGGACCCTGTTTTCCGCATCTGTAAAATGGGGGTTACCACAGTTTCTGCCTTACAAGGCTGCTGTGAAATCAAACTAGAGGATGTGGGTTCCCACTGCGTGCTTGAAGAAAGTTAGGTCTTCCCACTCACCTTGTATAAACACCACGACTGGGGACCTTTCAAGAAAGCAATGCTGGGGGCACCTGGGTGGCTCAGTCAGGTAAGTGTCTGCCTTCAGCTCGGGTAATGATCCCAGGGTCCTTGGATCCAGTCCCACACCCGGCTCCTTGCTTCTCCTTCTCCCTCTGCCCCTCCCCCTGCTCATGGTCTCTCCCTCTCTCTCCCATAATAAAAATCTTAAAAAAACCCCAAAAAACCAGGCAATCAATCAAAATCAAATAAAGACTGTAGATTAGTTAATAGTAATGTACCAATGTTAACTTCTTAGTCGTGACAAATGTTCTAGGATCAGGTAATGTAGAGACATCAAGGGCAGCTGAGTGGAGGGTATCAAGAACTCTTTGTACTATCTTTGCAGCTTTTCTTTAAATCTACAGTTATTCCAAAATAAAATATTTGATTTAAAAATAAAAATAAAATAATGTTTCTCGGGTGCCTGGCCGAGTCGGGAGAGCATGTGACTCTTTTTATTTTTTATTTATTTTTATTATTTTATTTTATTTTTTTAAAGATTTTATTTATCTGAGAGAGAGCGAGCGAGTGCAAGAAAGAGCATGAGAGGTGAAGAGGAGCAGAGGGAGAGGGAGAAGCAGGCTCTCTGCTGAGCAGGGATCCTGATGCAGGGCTCCATCCCAGCACCCCGAGATCATGACCTGAGCCAAAGGCAGACGCTTCACCGACTAAGGCATCCAGGTGCCCCAGAGCGTGTAACTCTTGATCTCGGGGTTGTGAGTCCCAGCTCCACGTTGGGTGTAGAGATTACTTAAAAATAAAAATCTTAAAAAAAAAAAAAAGTGTTCTTGGGGTAGGGTCAAAGATGGCTTTTTTTGCTTTTTTCCAAAATCATCTTTAGTTTTTAAAAATTTTTATTTATTTATTTTAAGATTTTATTTATTCATTTGAGACACCGAGATAGATAGAGAGAGAGAGCATGAGCAGTGGGAGAGGCAGAGGGAGAGGGAGAAGCAGACTCCCTGCTGAGCCAGGAGCCCGATGTGGGGCTTGATCCCAGGACCCTGGGATCATGACCTGAGCTGAAGGCAGACGCTTAACCATCTGAGCCACCCAGGCGCCCCTATTTATTTTTTTTTTTAAGATTTTTGTTTATTTACTTGACAGAGAGAGAGAGACAGCGAGAGAGGGAACACAAGCAGGGGGAGTGGGAGAGGGAGAAGCAGGCTTCCCGCCGAGCAGAGAGCCCGATGCGGGACTCGATCCCAGAACCCTGGGACCATGACCAGAGCTGAAAGCAGACGCTTAACGACTGAGCCACCCAGGCGCCCCTAGTTTTTAAAAATTTTTAAATAGTGATAATAGGAGCTAGAACTTCCAGTTATGGGGCTCCTCAGATGAGCAAGGTATTGCAAAATAGGCTTTATCCATGTTGTCTCATTTAATTGTCCCAACATCTCTGTGAGGGAGGGGTTAGTACCATTCTATCCCCAAGGAATCTGAAGCCCAGAGACAGGAAGTCACTTGTCCAAGGTCACACAGCTCCCAAGTGGCTGGGATCGGGATCCCATTTCAAAGGCTGTGCCTTTCTGACACTTCAAATGCCTTCCTGGGGCTGCTTTTGTGCCCATCAGCCCTCCGAAGCAGACACTTTACCCCATTTTACAGATGAGGAAGAGAGGCTTAGAAAGAGGGGAAGTGACTTATCCACGGGCACAGCTGCTTAGTGGCAGAGCTGGGGTTTGCCCCCGAGCCTGATTTCAACACCCATGCTCCTTCTGCTGGATTCCTGAGAAAAATGCATTCTCCGCGTTACCAGATGTCAACTGATCCATTTGGAAATAGACCCAAGAAGCGGATGGAAACCCCTTCCCCCATCCCCTTCACCGCGTGTCAATCTGAGCGCATCTCCCACCCTCCGAGGCCCCAGGAAGGGGCCCGTCAGAAGCCCGCACCCCTCAGAGGACAGCCCGGTCACGTGGGTACCGTTAAAGAATTTGATGATGTCCGTGAAGTCCATATTGTTCTCCAAGATGATGTCACGGTAGACCTCCACCAGAGCCAGCGCAATGAAGAGGACGTAGTGGGCAGACGAGACGTGTTTGGCTGCCCAGATGGTCTCCCAGACAGAGAAGACGTCATCGTAGACGAGTTCTGCCAAGGCACCAGCACGCATGCGCGTGGGGAGAGGGTCAGCCACGGAGCTCCCGCCGCCACCCTCCCTTTGGGAAGATCCCAGGCCAGCTGTGCCCTGCGCTTCTCTCCTCGTGCAGCCGACAGAGCTCAGGTCAGGAGACAGGAGACCTGCACTCTGCCACTGGACCATCAGAAGCCTCAGTTTCCCTATCGGGAGAAAAGGCTGTGCGGGCTAGGGGGTTGTAAGTTTCCAGCTTCTGTAAGGGAAGGAACCAAGCCTGGCTGGGTTTCATTTACACTGACCTGTCCCTGCTGTCCCTTGATGGACCAGTGTCCCCCTTTCTCCCTGCACCTTACAGCTCCTCTAGCACCCACGGGGGTACCGCCTTGCTTCTGCACACAGGCAGAACTCGCCGCTGCCTCTGGGGCTGCTCGAGAAACGAGAGCGAGCGATGGTGGAGAGCAAGGCTTCCTGTGTCCAGTAAGCTCAGTCTGAATCCAGCCCCACCACCGGCAAGGTGACCTCCCCTCCACCATCGTCTCCCTCTCCTCCTCTGTAAGTGGGGTGAGGCTTGAAGAGAAAATACATAGAAATGGCTCAGCACACGGTCTGGCAAGCAATAAACACCTCCCTGCAGGGTAGATACTCTTATCTGCATCACCCCCACTTTGCCGAATACCAGGGTGCTGTGCTATACCCCATTTCTAAGTCACATGGGCCACATGTCACTCGGGACAAGGGGTACCTTGCCGCCAATAAGCAGCATAACAGAATGGAAGGGCACTAGCTGGGCTTAGGAGGTGGGCAGAGGTGGCCTAAGATTCTGGCTCCACCGGTCCGACCTCTGAATTGAACTCTTAGCCTTAGTTTCCTCATCTGTAAAATGGGGACTGTAACAACAAACTGTCATTGCAAAATAGGGCAGGTGAGCCAATAGTCAGAACTCGATAAACGGGTGTTCCTCTCTTCCTCTGGCTTTGCTCCAACACCCCCAGCCTCGCCTCCATGGTCCCTTTCTTCCCCCTGAGGTTCTGCTGCAAAGATTCTGGGAACCACGCCCCGGTCTGAAGTCATTACCTCGCTTGAAATCCAGCAGGAACCAGCGGTAGCAGAAGTAGAAGTGAGTGTAGTCCCCATTCTGATGCATCAGCTCAAAGAGCTCTGAGTCCAGAATCTGCCCGCGGGAGAAAAGATTGGCATCAGCCTCCCGGCAAGAGGCTGGCCCAGAGGAGTCCGCTGAATAGAGACTGACCCTCTTACCGGGTGCCGCACAGCCCCATGACCAAGTGGAGTTAGGCAACGGGCAAAAGATTTGAAGTGAAAATCGACCCAGCTCAGGTCAACCCAGTTGTTTTTCCAAAGAAGATACGCAAATAACCATAAAGCACGGAGAGATGCTCAGCATGATTCGTCAGGAAAACGCAAATCAAAACCGTAACGAGATACCACTTCACACCCTCTAGGACATGAATCCAGAATCAAAACGACAATGAAGCGTTAGTGACAATGGAGAGAAACTGGAGCCCTGGTATGCGGCTGGAGGGAAGGTAGCCTGGGGCAGCTGAAATGTCAGCCCTAAGGACATCGTCGAGAGAAATGCAAACAGATGGCCACATAGAGACCTGTACACGTTCACAGAGGCACAATTCCCAAGAGCCGAAGAGTAGAAACAGCCCAAGTGTCCGTCAGTGAATGGCTGGATACGCAAAACGTGGCAGAGCCCGCCAGTGGAGCATCATTTGGCAATAAAAAGTCATGGTCTCCTGACACCTCTGCTACCACACGGCCGCACCTTGCAAACAGGATGCTGAGTGAAAGAAGCCAGACACAAAAGGCCACATGTCATGTTACTGCATTTCTATGAAATGTCCGGAATCGGTCAATCTACGGAGACAGAAAGTACATTAGTGGTTGCCAGGAGCTGGGGAGAGGAACTGATGTTACCATGGTTACTAGGGTTTCTTTTTGGGATGCTGAAAATGTTCTGAAATTAGTTTCACAGTGGTTTCACCACTGTGATTATGCTAGAAACCACTGGATTGTATATTTAAAAAGGGTAGGGCGCCTGGGTGGCTCAGTTGGTTAAGCGACTGCCTTCGGCTCAGGTCATGATCCCAGGGTCCCGGGATCGAGTCCCACATCGGGCTCCCGGCTCAGCAGGAAGCCTGCTTCTCCCTCTCCCTCTCCCCCCTGCTTGTGTTCCTGCTCTCGCTGTCTCTGTCTCTGTCAAATAAATAAATAAAATCTTTAAAAAAATAAAAAATAAAAAAAATAAAAAGGGTAAATTGCATGGTATGTGAATTATATCTCAATAAAGCTGTGTGTGTGTGTGTGAGAGAGAGAGAGAGAGACAGAGAAAGAGAGAGAGAGAGAAATATACCCAGATGTTACTTTGAGGAAAAGGACCAATACAAGCAAACATCTTTTTTTTTAATTTAAATTCAATTAATTAACATACAGTGTATTATTAGTTTCAGAAGTAGATGTCAGTGATTCATCAATCTTATATAACACCCAGTGTTCATTCCATCAAATGCCCTTCTTCATGCCCATCACCCAGTTACCCTATCCCTCCACCCCTCTCCCCTCCGGCAACCCTCAGTTTGTGTCCTATGATTAAAAATCTCTTATGGTTTGTCTCCCTCTCTGATTTCATCTTGTTTTATTTTTCCCTCCCTTCCCCTATGATCCTCTGTTTCTTAAATCCCAAATATGAGTGAGATCATATGATAATTGTCTTTCTCTAATTGACTTATTTCACTAAGCATAATACCCTCCAGTTCCATTCACGTCATTGCAAATGGCAAGATTTTATTTTTCTGATGGCTGCATAATATTCCTCTGTATATATACACACCACATCTTCTTTATCCATTCATCTGTCGATGGACATCTAGGCTCTTTTCACAGTTTGGCTATTGTGGACGTTGCTGCTATGAACATTGGGGTGCAGGTACCCCTTCGGATCCCTACATCTGTATCTTTGGGGTAAATACCCAGTAGTGCAATTGCTGGGTCGTACGGTAGCTCTATTTTCAACTTTCTGAGGAACCTCCATACTGTCTTCCAGAGTGGCTGCACCAGCTTGCATTCCCACCAACAGTGTAGGAGGGTTCCCCTTTCTCCGCATCCCCGCCAACATCTGTCGTTTCCTGACTTGTTAATTTTAGCCATTCTGACTGGTGTGAGGTGGTATCTCAGTGTGGTTTTGATTTGGATTTCCCTGACAAGCAAACATCTTTTTAAGGGCTTGTTCATTACGTAGCCACGTCTTGTTCATTACGTAGCCAGGGGGCCTGGACTGAATAAATGCTCAGTGAGAATGAATCCGTGGCAGTGATTCGAGCTGATGGGAGTTGGAATGAACTGAATTGAGTTCGACTAAGCATGGCTAGCCTATTGATTTGAGGACCACTGGGCTGAGGTGGAAGAAGTTATATTATTGAATAGGACCAGTCCTACCTGGATCAGCGACCTCATGTTGGCAAAGTGTGTGTCCATGGCGCCTCCGTGGGGGAAGTTCTGGCTCATCCTCTTCATGAGCTCCGTGAAGCAGCTGAAGGCAAGGGCCTCTGGGGAAAGAGCACAGGAGAAACAGCTGCCACTGCCCGGGGAACACGAGCTCCCAAGGTGATCCCAAGGTCGAAGGCCCCGAGCTGGTTCATGAGGTCCACAGCCAGAGGAGACACACACACAGACAAGGGAGAGTCCGTGTATCCCACGTCAGGGAATGCTCTGCAGTCTTAACCACATGCTTTCCACCTTTGAGGGGTGGAAATAGCCTTTCTTTTAGGAAATGATGATGACACCAGATCCTCTTTTTATTTACTTTTTTAAAAAAGATTTATTTGTTTTAGAGAGAGAGCACACGCCTGTGGGAAGGGCAGAGGGAGAGAGAGAGGAAGAGAATCTCAAGCAGACTCCCCACTGAGCGTGGAGCCTGATGAGGGGCTCGATTTCACAACCCTGAGATCATGACTGGAGCCAAAACCCAGAGTTGGATGCTTAACTGACTGAGCCACTGAGGTGCCCCAACATACTCTTTTTAAAAGATCCCTATTTGCTGTAATAAAAAGTAGATGATGTTTTGTTGGTCCCGAACTTTTTTTTTTCTTTTTCAAAATTCTACCAGTTCATGGATTTCTCAAGTCTGGGAACTGCTGAATTAAAACGGTGATTGTCAATACCAGAAGGGTGCTAACAGGCATTATGCAGAGAAAGGGTCCAATAACTTTGGGAAATGCTAGAGAGGAACTACATATAATTGAGAAAGTAAAGGCTCTGAGAAGTCCCGCAATAAAGAAACCTGTTTCATACTGTTTTAGCCAGCGTTTAGATAACTTTGTTTGAAAGTGGTACCTTTTTTCTTTTTCCTCTTTACACCTGGTAACTTGGGAGAAAGTTACACTAGACTGGAAGGTTTCCCAAGGCATAGTAAGATCTTCATTTTTAAAAAGACTTTATTTTGGGGACGCCTGGTGGCTCAGTCAGTTACGAGTCTGCCTTCAGCTCAGGTCATGATCCCAGAGTCCTGGGATGGAGCCCCGCATCGGGCTCCCTGCTCAAAGGGAAGCCTGCTTCTCCCTCTGCCTGCCACTCCCCCTGCTGGAGCTTGCGCATACTCTCTCTCTCTGACAAATAAATAAATAAAATCTTTAAAAAAAAGTCTTTATTTTTTAGAACACTTTAGATTTATAGAAAAATTGAGAAGAGAGCAGAGACAATTTCCATATACCCCCCCACTCAGTTTCCCTTATGAAGAACATCTTAGCATGGTCCATTTGTTACAATTAACGACCCACTGATGACACATTATTAACTAAACTCCATAGTTTTGTTTATTTTCTGTTCCAAGAACCCATCTAGGATAACACCTTAGTACAGGTCTCCCCCTCTCCTCTCCTCTCTCTATAGGACAGTTTCTCAGGCTTTCCCTGTTTGTCATGACCTTGGAAGTTGTGAGAGCAGTTGTCACGTATTCTAGGTGAGGCTTCTCTATTGGAATTTGTGATGTTTTTCTCACGATAAGACGGGGATTTGGGGTTATTGGGAGAAGGACCACATGGGTAATGTGCTATTTTAACCACATCATGTCACCAGCACCTGCTACCCATATGATTTCTGACCGGTAATGTTGATTTCGGTCACCTCGCTGTTGCAGTGTTTGTCATGGTCTCTCTACCACACAGTTTCCCTCCCACCCGCACCCCCTTCTATACTGAACTTCTGGGAAGGAAGTCACGATGCACAGCCCGTGTCTAAGGAGTAGGGCATTATGCTCCCTGTTTTTTAACAGCCTTATTGAGATTCACACAGCATAAAATTCACCGTTTTAAATGTAAGGCTCGGGTTTTTAGTATAATTCACAGAATTGTGCAACCATCCTCTCGAAGGTCAGAACATTTTCAGCACCTCCAAAAGACAACCCCACACATCAGCAGTCATGGCCCATTTCCCTCTTCCGCCAGCCCCTGTCAGTCATTTGTTTTCTGTCTCTACAGCTTTGCCTCTTCTGGACATTTCTAATGAATGGAATCATGCACTATGTGGCCTTTTTTGTCTGGCTTCTTTCACTTAGCATAGACTTTTCCAGGTTCATCACATTGTAGCATGTGTCAAGTAGTTACTTTTTGGCCAAATAGTATTCAAGTATATGGCCACACTACATTTTGTTTATGCATGCATCCCTGATAAACATTTGGGTTGTTTCCATTTTTTTGGCTATTGTGAATAATGCTGCTGCGAGCACATTCCTGCACAGAGTGTTTGTGTGACATATGTTTTCATTTCTCTTGGGGTATACCTAGGAGTGGAATTGCTGGGTCTTACAGTAACTCTATGTTTAACATTATGAGGAACTGCCAGACTGCTTTCCAAAATGTTAGACATTTTATAATCCCACTAGCAAAGTACAAAGGCGCTGATGACTCCATATTATCACTAACACTTGATAGTTTCCATGGTTTTGATTCTAGCCACCTTAGTGGGTGTGCAGTGGTATCTCATTGTGGTTTCCATTTGCATGTCCCTAGTGACACAGAGATATTGAGCATCTTTTAATATGCTTACTGGCCACCTGTAGGTCTTCTATTCTGTTGAGAAATTCTATCTAAACCTTTTGTCCATTTTTAATTGGGTCATTTATCTTTTTCTTGCTGAATGGTAAGAGCTCTTTACATATTTTGGATATAAGTCCCTTATATTACACATGTGATTTGCAAGCATGTTCTTCCATTCTTTGGGCTCTCTTCATTTTCTTTTTTTTTTTTTTTAAAGATTTTATTTATTTGAGAGAGAGAGAATGAGAGACAGAGAGCATGAGAGGGAGGAGGGTCAGAGGGAGAAGCAGACTCCCTGCCGAGCAGGGAGCCCGATGCGGGACTCGATCCCGGGACTCCAGGATCATGACCTGAGCCGAAGGCAGACGCTTAACCAACTGAGCCACCCAGGCGCCCCCTCTCTTCATTTTCTTGATGGTGTCCTTTGAAGCACAATAGTTTTTAATTTTGTTAGGTCCAATTTATTTCTAATTTTGTCACTTTATTCTTTTGGTGCCATATCTAAGAAACCACTGCTTAACACCCAAAGTCACAAACCCAAGGTCACCAAGATGTATGCCTATGTTTTCTTCTAATAATTTTATTGTTTTAACTCTTATATTTAGGTCTATGATCCATTTTGAGTTAGTAGTTTTGCATATAGTATGAAGCAGGAGTTTGACTTCAATCTTGTGCATGTGGATACTTGGTTGTTTCAGCATATGTTGGAAAGACCCTTCTTTCCTTGCTGGGCTGAAATGTCTTGGCACCCTTGTCAAAATCAATTGATGTAAATGTACCAGAAACACTTATTTCTGGACTTCCTTTTTTTTTTTTTTAAGATTTTATTTATTTATTTGTCAGAGAAAGAGAGAATGAGCACAAGCAGGGGGAGGGGCCGAGGCAGAAGCAGCAGGCTCCCCTGCTGAGCGAGAAGCCAGATGCGGGACTCGATCCCAGGACCCTGGGATCATGACCTGAGCCGAAGGCAGATGCTTAACTGACTGAACCACCGAAGCGTCCCTATTTCTAGACTTCCAATTTTATTGTACTGATCTACATGTCTGTCCTTGTGGAAGTACCACACTCTCTTGATTACTATAATGTAGTAGGTTTTGAAGCTGGGAACTGTGTGTCCTCTAACATCTTCTCCTTTTTCAAAATTGATTTTGCTATTCTTGGTCCCTTGCATTTCAAATGAGTTTTAGGGTCAGCTTGCCCATTTGTACAGAAAGTGCAGCTGGGATAGCGATAGGAATCGCACTGAATCAATTTGGAGAGAATGGCCATCTTAACACTACTAAGTCTTCTGATCCATAAACATGAGGTGTCTTTCCATTTATTTAGATCTTTAAATTTTTTAAAGATTTTATTTATTTGAGAGAGAGAGAGTACATGAACGGGGGCGGGGGTAGAGGGAGAGGGAGAAGCAGGCTCCCCACTGAGCAGGGGGCCCACTAGGCTCAACCCCAGGACTCTGGGATCATGACCTGAGCCGAAGGCAGATGCTTAACTGACTGAGCCACCCAGGCGCCCCTAGATCCTTAATTTTGTTAACAATGTTTTACAGGGGGCGCCTGGGTGGCTCAGTCGTTGGGCATCTACCTTCGGCTCAGGTCACGATCCCGGGGTCCTGGGATCGAGCCCTGCATAGGGCTTCCCGATTAACGGGGAGCGTGCTTCTCCCTCTCCCACTCCCCCTGCTTGTGTTCCCTCTCTCGCTGTGTCTCTCTCTGTCAACTAAATAAAATAAAAATCTTTAAAAAAAAAACCAACAAGGTTTTACAGTTTTGGTATACAGGCATACCTTGTTTTATTGTACTTTTCTGATACTGCCTTTTTTTTTTTTTCCTACAAATTGAAGGTTTGTGGCAATTCTGCACCAAGCAAGTCTGTCTACCGGCATCATTTTTCCAACAGCATTTGCTCACTTCATGTCTCTGTGTCACATTTTGGTAATTCTTGCAATGTTTCAAACGTTTTCCTTATTATTATATTTGTTACGGTGATCTGTAATCAGTGATTATGACTCACCCATAACTCAGATGATGGGTTTTTTTTTTTTTAGCAATAAAGTATTTTTAAATTAAGGTATGTACATTATTTTTCTAGACATAATGCTATATTGTACACTTAAGAGACCACGGTGTAATGTAAGCATAACTTGTATATGCACTGGGCAATCAAAAAATTCATTTGACTCACTTTATTGCAATATTCGCTGTATCACAGCGGTCTGTAATTGAACCTGCAAATCTTTCACTTCTTCTGTTAAATTTATTCATAAGTATCTTGTTTTAGATGCTATTACAAATGGAATTGCCTTCCTAATTTCACTTTTGGATTGTTCAGTGCCAGTGTAGGCAAGTACAACTGATTTTTGTATATATGTCTCGTGTCTCGCAACCTTGCTGGACATTAGCTCCAGTATTTTGGGGGGGGAGGGGCAGTGGGAGAGGGAGAGAGAGAGAATCTTAGTCTCCATGCCCAGTGTGGAGCCCAACAAGGGGCTCAATCTCACAACCCTGCGATCATGACCCGAGTCAAAAATCAAGTGTCAGATGTTAACCGACTGAGCCACCCAGGTGCCCCTCCAACACTTTTTTTCTTATTTCTTGGGATTACTGTATGCCCAAAAAATCACATCATCTGCAAGTAGATAGTTTTACTTCCTTTCCAGTATGGCCACCTTTTATTTCTTTTGCTTCCCTAATTGTCCTGTCTAGAATCTTTTGTAGCAAAAGTGGACATCCTTGTCTTATTCCTGATCTTAGGAGGAAAGCATTCAGTCTTTCATCATCGAGTATGAACTAGCTGTAGGTTTTTCTGAGGTGCCTTTTAACATGTTTAGGACGTTTCTCTCTATTCCTAGTTTGTTGAGTGTTTTTAACATGAAAGGGTGTCAGATTTGGTCAAATGCCATTTCCTCATCAACTAAGATGACCGTTTCATTGTTGTCCTTTGTTCTATTAATATAGCGAATTACTTCGTTGAACCAGCCTGTGTTTCTGGGATAAATCCCATTTAGTTATGATATATAGCCCTACTATATCTTGCTGGATTCAGTTTGCCGAGTGTTTTGCTGAGCATTTTTGTCTTTATATTCATAAAAGGACATCAGTCTGTAGTTTTCTTTTCTTGTGATATCTTTGTCTGGTATTGATATCAAGGTACCGATGGGTCCTCATATAAGGAATGGTCTTACAGAATGAGTTGGAAAGTATTCCCTCCTATTCTACCTTTTGAAGAGTTTGTGAAGAATTGGTATTAATTCTTAAGTGTTTGGTAGAATTCACCAGGGAAGACATCCAGCCTTGGGTTCTTCTTTGTTCCCATTCACATCTGTACAATCGGTGGCCAGCAAAGGCCTGGCTGGGTGTTGGGCACCTGGCAATAAGTGTTGGCTAATATGGAACATCAAGACTTTTTATTTCACTAGGACCTTGGTGTGTTCACCAACAGGTCCTCTGAGCACCTGTGCTGACCCGTTCGTTCCACGGAGTCACAAAATGAGGTTAACACCCCTCCTCTGCAGTAGGAAGAAAACTGCACCCCTGGCCCTGGAGTGGGGAGGACATACTCACCATCATCCAGGATGACCAGCAATGGAGCCAGGAGGTCACACATGCCCTGGACGTAGCCGATCTCAATGTGCTGCCAGATGTAGCTGCGAGAGAGACAAGGGGCCCGTGGATGGCACTCACGACCTGTCTCTCCAACCCACTCGTCCTCTCCCTTCTCCCTTGTCCCCCATCCCTCACCTGGACCACTCACTCCTTCAGCTCCCACCTGCATCCCCTACCCCAGCCTGACACTCTTCAAATATCCTATTCTCAGCCACCACGATGGGCTTCCTAAAGCCCAACTCAGAGCACCACATGCTCACAGGCTCCCCGCTGCATGACAAGACAATGTGCAAACTCCTTCACTGGGGGTACAAGGCATTCAGTGTCTCCTCCCCATCCATCTTCACCGCCCCACCACCACCTCCTGGTACTTCTTCCTCTCTGGCACATATTCACGCCCCTGGGCTTTGCCCTAGCAGTTCTGTGCCTGGAGTTCCCATCTGCCCCTTAATAATAAGAACTAATATTTACTGAGCATTTACCATATACTCAGGCACTAAACATGTATAGCACCATGAAATTCTCAAAATAATCATATGAGAAAGGTATTATCATATCCCATTTTACAGATGAGGAGACTGAGGCCCAGAGACATAAGTGACATGCATAGAGTCATTCACCTAATAATAAATGGCAGAGGCAGGATTTGAACCCAGGTGGCCTCACCGCAGGGTATATGTATGCCAAGTGGTTTCTTGAGTCTCTCCTAATTTTGCCAAAGGCCATCTTGAATGTCACCTCCTCTGTGAGGCCTTCCACGATTTCTCCCAAAGCCATAACCCAGAAAAGGTTGGTCTATCCTTCCTTCTTCTCCAGCACCTTTTCATTTTAATGTAACATAGTAAATTAAAGTTCATTATATTTGTATCCCCTCAACTCAATTTTGAGAGGCAATGACTGCTTAGGAGACTATAAAACAGAATAGTTAGGAGACAGTACTTATTAATAAAAATGAGTTAGAGCAGGGGTTTGCAAACCTTTCCTGAGAGATAATAATTATTTTCAGCTTTGCACGCTGTATGTTCTCTGTCTTAACTACTCAACTCTGCAGAAGCAATCACAGATACTACGCAAACAAATGGGCATGGCTGAGTTCTAATAAAACTTTATTTACAAAAATGAGTGCTGGGCTGGATTTGGCCTGTGGGCTATACTAGTAGTTTGTGAACCCCTGAGTTAGAGTAGAATGGAGAGATGTCCAGGATGCATTATTAAGTGTATAAAGCAAGTTGTAGAAAACATAGTATTAATCCCATATAGGTAAAATTAAAAAAAAAACAAAACACAAAACACATGTGTTTTAAAAAAAACATGTTAAAAAAACATTAAAACACATAGGCACTCATGTGATATTATACAATATATACGATCTATTTTGTTATTTTACACGTATAATACATACGTGGCTTGGGAAGATGTTCGCTCAATCGTTAGCAGGAGTTTCTTCTAGGGGAGGGGGCGTTATGACTGGAGAGGGAAGCAGTTTCTCTTTGGACCTTATGAACTTCTGGTTTTGCTGGTTGATTGAGGTTTTTAATAAGCCTGAGTTACTTTCATATTTTGAGAAATAAAATATTCAGTATGTAGTGAAAAGTAATAAGAAGCTCCAGGTCTTGGCTTAAGGAAATAAAGCACAAGATTCTAGAACCTGAGAGATGTGAGTATGAGCTCCCGTTCAGCCAACTGCCCCACTGGGGGACTCAAGCAATGTGGTGGCCCTCAACCTCCGTTTCCTCCTCTGTAGATGGGGGATGGGTGGGGTAGGGGGGTGGGAGCTAACATCCCACAGGCTTGCTGTGAGGACGAGGTGAAACAGCTTTTAGTAAAGGGCTCAGGAGAGAGCCTGGTATACAGTAAGGGCTTAATAAATGCTCTCTGTTATTATCATCAGTCTGACTGTTATCTGGTCAGTGTGGGCTGGCATAAACGCCAGGTGGGCAAGGTGCCTGGGGCAGAGGCGGCCATCCGGCTGGGCTCCCTGGGGCCCCTGCCTCTGCTACCCTCTTCCACGCCCCTGCAGACCCCCTCCCCCACCCCCAACCACCTGCACATGATGTTGCGTAGCTTCTCCAGGTTGGCGGGCGTGAAGTACCAATAGTTGCGGTCACACCTCTGCACGTCCTTCTCGATGCGGTGCAGATTCACCGTGTACAGGTCCAGGAGCTCCGGCTGCAGGCCCCCAGGGAGGGGAAGGAAAGAACAGTTACACCCCCACTCCTCCCAGAGGTCGGATTCCACAGGTTCTCCCTCCTCCCGCCTCATCGGCTCCTGGTGCCGCTGAAATGCACATCTTCTCCCTGGACCGTGTGGGTGTTTGGTTTCCTTTCTGTTGTTGCCTGGGATGATGACAGTTCTTTTTGTTTTTCTCCCTTCTGTGAAACAAGACAATTCTCTAAGGTGCACAGACTAACTATCCCCGTTGAGCGCACGAGGGTTATAACTAGCTGGAGGTGCATCCCCACCCCCTGAACATGGGACAGGAAGAATGGAGGAAGCGAGCAGAAGTCCAGTTCCGGCCATAAGCTGGACTTGCTGCCTTGACCCCACCTGATGAAAAGGTGCAATGATATGGCAAGAAAAATACGGAACATTTCAAGGCCAAAATTTAACCCAAAAAGGCAAGAAAATACCAAGTCTGGCTTTTGCCTTGAAGGAAGCTTCCAAATTGGCAAAATGTAAGCTTGGATTGAATGGTTTTGGGGTCCTTCTCCCCTAAGGTCAGGAATCTATTAAGAGACTTTCCTACATTAAGGTGGGATCCCCCAAAAGCCCCATCCCTGGTAAGGGACGCCTGGAAGAAAAACTAACATTTGGGGTCTCAAGGACAGATGCCTGTCGTGAATAGAGGTGCCAAGTGAAGTGTAAAATATATCTCCCTGGATAATTAATAGCTTTGAATCAGGTTTACAATGTATGCAGGTGGATAATCCAAAAGCAAGAGTAACTTCTACATGAAGGTGAAGACAAATCTAAGATGACAGCTATCTATCGGGAGCAGTGGACTGGGAAAGGTCACTGGGGAAACTTCTTGAGACATAAAAATGAACAGAAAAGCTGATGTGTCTGAACGTTCCAGGAGAGATTTAGAAAATTGGCAGAGTTTGGAGGCTGGGGGGTGAACTGCTGATCCACATGTGGCAAACGTAGGAAAGGAAAACAGAGACAAGGAAATGAAAACGCATCCGGGGAAAACAGAATTTTTTTGGTAGGAAAGAAAAAATAAATACAGCTTCCTAGATGGTGTATACATTATGTTGTTATACTAGCATAATGTATAACTAAAATGATTATAACTGTAGTGGATGGATAGGGCTGGGAAGGTGTCACCCGTGGGGTGAGGGTGTGGGTGTGGAATGTCTGGAACTGAAGAAAAAGGAAAAAAAAAAAGATCAAGAAGTAGCAATACAAGTAAGTTATTTACAGACATGAGAGTAAACACCAGATAATTTGGGCAGAGTAAGTAACCTCCACTGCCTCTGGGAGAGCTCCACGCGGGTGGGTGGGGGGCACTTCTGGTTCCCTATTTAGGCTGGTTTGTTTTGACTCTATAAACATGGGCAAGTATATCTTAGAAATAAGTTCTTTAGGGGTGCCTGGGTGGCTCAGATGGTTGAGCGTCTGCCTTCGGCTCAGGTCATGATCTCAGCGTTCTGTGATCGAGCCCCGCATTGGGCTCCCTGCTCCAGCGGGGAGTCTCCTTCTCCCTCTCTCTCTGCTGTTCCCCCTGCTTGTGCTCTCTCTCTCTGTCAAAAATAAATAAAATCTTTAAAAAAAAAAAAAAAAAGAAAGAAGTTCTTTAAAGGAAAATGGAAACACCACGCCTGGCTCAGAAAACCTCCCATTCAGCTGACATCCTTTGGCTTGGACTTTTTGGCAAGAAAGCAAACTTGAGTATTTAAAAGTTGCTGGACTTGAGTGTGCGCCAAGATGCTCATCCTCAAGGCTGCTGTTGACGGGGAGGGCTCACCACATGTCAGGCACGGAGGACCGGACTCACTAATTCTGAGCTCAAGAGAGAAGGTACCCAACTGATAGGGAAACTGAGGCTCAGAGAGATAAACAGACATGCCTCAGCTGGGATTGAACCGGGGACGGTTTGAACTGCACAGCCTGTGATCTTGAGGTAGGATACTGTCTTCCCTCCCAAAGGGGCTTCTCCAGGGCAGCCTCTGTGCTGGGGAAAATGTAACAGACCAGAGGTCGTGCTGGGAAACTGAGGCTCATGGGACACGCCCAACCCTCCCACAGCTGTTAGGTGAGAGAACCGAGTGGAGGAGAACCCTGGTGGCTTACAGAGTAAGTGACACCGCTGGAAGACACAGGGGACGCCTCGTTGTTGGCAGAAGTGACCACGGCCAGAGAAGCCAGGGCGGGGAAGAGACTTTCCATCTCGGGCTCTTCTGAGAGGTTGTCCTCGCTATCCACCTGGCTGTGCTTCTCCACCTCACTGCCCCCCCAGCCCTCCATGGCAGCCCCCTCCTTCTCGGGCAGGGCCACGTCCATGCTGCCAGTGAGGGACATGAACTCGTCCATGCTCTCGTTGGCGAGGAGGTCGCTCTCCAGGCTGTCCTGCACAGCCAGCTCCTCGCGGGGGGCCTCCTCCCGGGAGGTGGTGGCCTCGCTGCTCTGCCCGTCATCCGCGCTGCTGTCCCCAGGTCGGAGCGCCAGGGGGGCGTTGCGCTGGGCGTCCATGACACTGTCTTCTGTGCTCAGGCTGGGCTCCGAGTGCTCCGAGAGGCCCGAGGAGAAGTTGTGGGAAGAGGGATGGCCAGAGTCCGGGGAGCAGGTGCCATTCACCAGGTTCCCATTGGGGATCTTGGGCTGTTTCTCCTCCAACCTGCCTTCCACCTCTACCTGCTCTACTTCGTCCACAGACTCAAACACCTGAAGGCAAGGTGCACAAAAACAGAGAGACGAGGATGTCCACTGTGGCGCGGCTTCCAGCAGCAACCTAAATCCCCAGCAGCGGGGGACGGGTTCAAATATGGAACACGCACATGGAATACTATACAGTTGGGAAAAGGGGTGGGGTGGAACCAGGTATAATATCTGCTCCCGTTGTGAAAATTAAAAAGTGACCTATTGCATGAAAATGCATAGAATAATCCAGAAATAAAGAAGCATTGAAATTGTCTGAGGAGGGAGTACTTGGGAATTCAAGCGGCAAGAAGCGCACCTTTCATCACACAAAATTATATGCATGTAGATCTTTTAAGTAAAGAATTAGTTAAAAACATAAGGAACAGGCTAAAAACAGCGTATTATATCCACATGGTTGGCTATTACAGATCAATTTTCAAAAGTAGTTAGATATGTATGAACCACTGTGGAAAAGCCTCCAGGATACATCTCAAAGATTTATCTGTGGTTCTTTGTGTCCTGAGATCATATCCTATTAAGGAGATAAGACCATGTTCCAAGGGGACATGAAATATTTCTTCTCTGCGTGTTTATGTCACCAATCTGATTTGCTGTTAAAATCACGTTTTTGGTTTTTAAAAATTTCTTCTAAATTCAATTGTTTTAAATTATGTAAAAAAAAAAAAAAGTATCTAACTCCAAAGTTGGAACCAGGAAACAAGGGGTATTCATGGAAATGTAGCTTCTTTCCCTGTGCCCCTTCCCTGACTCCTGTAGGTAACCATTCTGATTCGTTTCTGGCTTATTCATCCATTGTTTTTGAAAATAGAAATAATATAAATATTAATATTTCCTCTTTTTATGCAAAAGGTGACACAGGGTGCATATTTTGGGGGCTTTGCTTTTTTATTTAATATCCAGTGAGATGAGTTAACATTTCATTGAATAAAATGGAAAGCTGTGGGGCGCCTGGGTGGCTCAGATGGTTAAGTGTCTGCCTTTGGCTCAGGTCATGATCTCAGGGTCCTGGGATCGAGTCCCGCATCGGGCTCCCTGCTCCTTGGGAGCCTGCTTCTCCCTCTGCCTTTCTCTCTCCCTCTGTCTCTCATGAATAAAAAAAAAAAAAAAAAAATGGAAAGCTGTGGGCCAATACATACGATGGCATTTATGTAGAAATTTTCAAAAATTATCAAACATTGCAATACATCCTTTACATACTGTGTACATACTTCTGTGTCTGTAGAGGCAATCAGCAGGGTGACAGGACACACAGCTAATGATGCTATTTCTAGGGAGCGCAAGTGGGGATTAGGAACGGTCAAAGCCAAATTTAGCTTTCTCTGCAATATTTTAATTATTTAGAAGGAGAAGAGATTCATGTATTACTTGTGCAACTAAAAACTCCATTTTTAATGCCAGTATAAAAAGCTAAAACAAATAGACCATAAGTGACCTATAGATGATGGATGTCCAGAGCCTTTACTCCAGGTTGGAGGGAGGGGGTGGATGGGGGGGAAGGGGAGGATGGGGAAGGCGCGGGGCCTCCGGAAGGTCACCTGTGTGCTGTTGCTGGAGTCACTCTGCAGGCGGACATGCTGTCGGCCGGAACTGCAGCTCTGGGAGGACTGATAGAAAAAGGGGCCGAGAAAGCAGGGGTGAGGCATTGCATCCCAGCTCTGGGGCCCTGCCCCTCAGCTCAAGCAGGGATTCTGCAAGTGTGGTCCCATCTCTATTCCTGACTTGGGCAAGTCCTATCAGGGCCTCAGCCTCCTATCTGTACAACGAGAAGGCGGGGGGGGGGCGGGGGGGAGGGTCTCCCTCTGTTCCCTGGAGCCTCAGGGGCCACACAGAACCCCCAGGACCCCACCTCCCACTCCTGCAACTGGAAAACCCTACCTTTAGCTGCCCTGTACTTGAGACTTCTGGCTAATATATAAGTTCAAGTCCGAGTGACTGGTTGGCACTAAGGGCCTGATTTTTTGTTATTCCCCTCTCTGTCGGCATGCTTTTGCCCTATAACTTCTAACTCCTGCCTACTCATTCGCAAGGCTGGGCCCTGTGACCTGCTTCGGCCAGGGGGATGTCAGCAACCTCGCCAGGGCAGGGGTTTAACCAGCCCTTGTGTGTATTTCCGCTTTGTCTCTTTATGATTTGCGTTCACTACAAGAAATGTGCCCAGCTCAGCCTGCTGGGGGATGAGACGGGGAGCATAAGCCGGTCACCCCAGACGTGGGAGAGAGCCCAGCGAAGATCAACAAACCTTTTAGCTGACCAGACACTGACAGTGGGCGCAAGAGTGAGCCCAGCCAGCCCCGCTCAGAGGTGCTCGGCTGAGCCAGATCCATGCGCATACATTCAGTGCTTACTGTTAGAAGCCGCTGACTTTTGGCGGTTGCTGCTATGCTATGCAGCATGATTGCTGGCAACCCGATGAGTATACACCGCTGGGGAAGAGAATTAACTTTCTTCTCAGCTCCTTCTTTGGGCTGCTGAACTGGAGGCTCTGTGAGAGCCGAGAGGTCTGACTTGGCCACTGGAGCGTTCCTGACATTCCAGGACATTCCTGGCATGCTGGTAGGCACTCAGTGAGCATTTGCTGAATACATGAAAGTCTAGCTCTGTGCTAGGCGCTTTGTGTGCACTGTCTCACGTGAGCTGCACACAAACCTCCCCTACGCAAATGGTTGTTCCCATTTTGTAGATGTGGAAACTGAGGCCCAGAAGTAAAGGTGCTTGCTTGGGGCCTCACAGCTAGGAAATGGTGAGGCTGGATTCAAACCCAGGTCTGTCAAACTCCATGGTTTGACAAACGCTAGGGGTGACGGCTCCAGACACCCAGCTGTCACCATTCCTACAATAAACGGCACAGATCCCAGCCTTTACTGCCCCCCGTGCTCCCGGATGGGTGCCGCCCATCACCTCATTGCTGATGGTGGAGTCCCGGTGCATCATCCGGTGCAGGTGGCTGTCCAGGCTGGCCCCTGACGAGCATTTAGCCAAGGCAGCCGCGTGGGACTCCCGCTCCCTCTGCCGCACGATTGCCTCACAGCCCAGCCACTCAGCCATTGTCTGTGTGTAGCACGCGTGAATCTGCTCGTCCACCTGCCGGGGCAGAGGCAAGGTCACCCCTGGGGAGAGCCAGCCCGAGCCAGAAGAGGATGCTAGCTCTGGCCTGGGACCCTGAGCTCCAGAGACACCCAGCTATCATTCATGGACATCCAACGGATATTAAATGAACACCTACTATGTGCAGGGCACTGGCTAGGCCCTGGGGATACATAAACGTGTGCGAGGCTACTTCTTTCTTCCCATATCCCCGCCCTCCCTGCCTTCCTTCCTATTCATTCATTCATACATTCAAGTATCTGTGGAACTTCTATTCTGCAGGCAGCGTACTAAGCCTAGGGGGTTCAGAAGGGAAAGGACTGTTTCTTTCCTTTCTTACTACCTTTTCTCCTTCCCCATTCACTCATTTACCCATAATTTGGAAGTACCCACACCGTGCTAGGTACCACACTAGGCATGGGGAAACAAGATGAGGAGGATGCCCCGCTCCATCCATCCATCCACTCCCTCCACACATTTACTGAGGGCCTCCCACGTGCCTGGCGCAGGGCCAGGAGCAGAGGACACAAAGATGAACAAAACTGACCTCTCCCCTTTACTCCTGCAATGGCCCTACAGAAGGATTACAGATTTCAAGCATTTTCCTTGTGGTATGTCAGCAGACTGCAGGGCAGCTTGCATTGTTCCTGATACACAGCCCAGGTAACCGAGGCTCTGAATCTGTCAGGCCTCTGGGCACAAGTGGGGGCAGACGAACTGATCTAAGTAAGGGTGTGGAGGGGCGCGAAGAGAGAGGGCAGAGAGCCTGCCCCGGGCCGGGCTGGGAGGGGTGGGGAATCCTTCAGCTATTCAGGGCTTCCAGAGAGAGGCTGAGGGTCCACCCTGACCAAAAGCCTGTCCTCCCACCCACCGACCTCCAGAAGATTCGTCCCAGCACACCTCCCCATTCCCACTCCCTTTCTAGGCTAGGTTTCCATGACCCTGCACCAGGACGACTCCAGTAGCCTCCTTCCCAGTGCCTGCTTGTCCCAGCCTGCCCCCCCAATGCATTTATCCCTCAGCAGCCTCCTCTTTGTTTCCTCCCCAGCCCCACCTCTCACTGTCACCCCCACCCTCCTGTCCTTTATGTTCCAGCCACCATGCCCACCACACACTTCCCGCCCTCCCCACACAAACCCACACAGATACACATACACACCCCACATCATGCACGAGTCTCCCCTCGGGCTTTGCTCTTGCCGGCCCCTCTTCCTAGAGGCCCTTCCTCACCCCTCTTGCCTGGAAAGCGAGCAGGTAGCCTTCTGCCTGGCAGAGGTACTTCCTATGTGCTCTTACAGCCCCCGGGTTTGCCTCCGTCTGACTCTGCACAACCCCCACTAAACTGGCAAGGACCTTGTCTACCGCACCATTGGGTCCCTGGTCCCAAGCACGGGGCCTGGCACCCCAGAACGCTGTTCCTGTTTGCCAGGAGCCCAGGAAGCAAGGGGTGAAGCATGGCGGGGGCCTCCTGCTCTTCCCGAGACGATTTTGGACAGTTCACTGGCATGGGGTCTTATCATACGGAATCACAGTGTGATTTCTATTTCTAGCTCCCCTTTAACTTTTCCGATTATGGGAAAGGTCAGTCTGGTGCTACGGTGTCCCGAACCCCTCCTGTAACACTTCATAATCCCCCTTTCTGACAGTGAGGGAGCAGGCCTCAGGCAGGCTACGGCATCTGCGTGGAACGGAATTATACCTTTTTGTCATATCCTATTTATGGTTTCCTTCTATTATGGCAAGTCATGTCAGTTTTCCATCGAATGCAGGGATATCAACTATCTTTTTAAATAAGCTCTACACACAGTGAGTCAACTTACTGACGAATATAGTGGACATGGTTTTAAGAACTTAGTATGAATAAAAGAATGTAGAGTCTCTCAATAATTTTTGTATTGATTACATGCTGAAATGGTAATATATTGGCTATGTTGGGTTAAATAAAATATATTAGTAAAATTAATTTCACCTTGATGAAATGATGCAGACCTACCCCCCCCACACACACACACGCACACACGGGTGCACACACACACAAGAACACACGAGCTCATGCAGAAGCTGGTAAAATCCTAGTGAGGTCTGTAGTTAAGGGAGCACTATCGTGCCGATGTTAATGTCCTGGCCCTCGGTAATGGGCTACTGTTCTAGGTGATGCTTCCACTGGGGAAAGCCGAATGATGGGTACGGCAGGGCCTCTTTATTATACTTTTTGCCACTTCTCATGAACTTACCATTTTTAAAAGTATTTGTGGGCATCTGTTTCTTTCTGTTTTTCAAAACAGGACTACTAAAACATTAACTGAACATTTAAGATATCAGCTGAAGGTGACTCATTGCAGGGTGGTATCAGATCAACGGAACAGAATGGAGAATCCACACTAATATGCCCAACTGATTGCTGACAGGGGCACAAACAATTCACTGGAGGAAGGACAGCCTTTCTGTCGAATGGTGCTGGAGCCACGGGACATCACAGGCCAAAAAATGAACCTTGACCTAAACCACTCACTGTATACGAAAATGAACTCAAAACGGATCACAGACTTAAACGTAACACACACTCACCGTATACGAAAATGAACTCAAAACGGATCACAGACTTAAACGTAACACGCACTCACCGTATACGAAAATGAACTCAAAACGGATCACAGACTTAAACGTAACACGCACTCACAAAAATGAACTCAAAACGGATCACAGACTTAAACGTAACACGCACTCACAAAAATGAACTCAAAACGGATCACAGACTTAAACATAACATGCACTCACCGTATACGAAAATGAACTCAAAACGGATCACAGACTTAAACGTAACACGCACTCACCGTATACAAAAATGAACTCAAAACGGATCACAGACTTAAACGTAACACGTACAACTATAAAACTTTGAGAAAAGAAACATAGGAGAAAATCTTTGGGATCCAAAGGCTCTTAGACTTAGACTCAACACAAAACATTCTTAGACTCGACACAAAAAGCACAATGTATATAGGAAAGATTGATAAACAACCTCACCAAAGATTTAGAAATTTGTTCTGCAAAAGATCCCATTAAGAGGATGAAAAGACAAGACACAGACTGGGAGAAAATATCTGCAAACCATTTATCCAACAGAGAAGGAATATCTAGAGTATATAAAGAACTCCCAAATCCAACAGTAAAAACCCAAACAATTCAGCTAGAGAAACAACATGAGCAGACACTTCACCAAAGACAGGTGGCAAGTAAGCGTGTGCAAAGATGTTCAATATCACTGGCCATTTGGGAAATGCCAATTAAAACCACAGTGGAACATCATTTACACCTGCCTGAGTGGCTAACATAAAAAAAAAAAAACAGCAATGAGACCAAAACTCCAGGGAGGATGCAGGTGTGGATCACTCGGATATTGCTGGTGGGAACAGAAATTGTTCAGCCGCTGCAAAAGCTTGACAGTTTCTTCCAAAACTAAGCATGCATACTGTATGTCTCAGCAGTTGTACTCTTGAGCATTTAATGATGACTTATGCTCCCATGAAAACACGAATGTTCACTGCCGTTTTGTAATAGCCCAAACCGGGAAACAGCCCACCTGCCCACCAACAGGTGGATAGTCAAACTGGGATGCACCCAGGCCATGGAACACCACAGAACTCCTGGCCATGGAAAGGACAGACTGCCAGAGGATTACGCTCAGTGAAAAAGTCAATCCCAAAAGGTTACATACTACATGATTCCATTTGTACAACATTGTCGAAAAGACAAAATTGCAGGAATAAAGAATAGACTGGTGGTTGCCAAGTGTTCGGCTGGGAGGTGTGGCTAAAAAAGGGTAACAGGAGGACCCCGGTAGCACAGGAAATGTTAACACATACACACACACACACACACACACACACACACAAATGTCAATGCCCTGGTTGTGATATTGTATTATACTTTTTTAAGATGCTACCATTGGGAGAAATTGGATAAAGGATACATGAGATTCTTCTGCATTATTTCTTGTAACGCTGTGAATCTACAATTATGTCCCAAAATAAAATTTTAAATAATGGTATCTGTGCCTTGTATTGTATTTCTACTGGACAGCCCTGCCCCAGAGCTTCCTGGCTCCCCCATGTCCCCCTGTCCCATCTTGGTCCAGCATGAAACCAGAGCACCCCCAGCCCCACAGTACCTGGCTCCTTTTGTTGCCAAAGACCCCACTGCCCATCAGGGGCAACCAACCTCCTTCCTCTCTGTCTCTGTCATCCCGAACTGGTAGTGGCCCAGGAGGAAGGGCCACACGGCCTTGCGGATCTCCGGCTGGATGCCCCCATAGTAGACGAGGCGTAGCAGCTCCTGCTCCTCGTAACTCTGTGGTAGGTGGGAGGAAGTAAAGGGTTTGGTCAACAGAAAACCAGAAGGAGGGCTCTGTGAGCTGGCAGTCCCACTTCTCAGACGTGGCCTTTAGAGATCATGGTGTGAATAAGCAAAGCCGTGTGTACCGGGATATCCATCCTGGCATCATATGGGAAAACCCCCAACTACCCGCTGATGGGAATACCAGCAAAGAGAAGAAAGGGCAGGAGGTTCATCCATGAACACTTACACAAAAAGATGTTCAAAGTGTATTGTTAAGTGGGGAAAAAACCAAGATGCGGAACATATCTAGTGTGAACCCATTTTTTGCAAAAAACCCGAAAGGTCAGTACAGAATGAGTTAACATTTCTACTTAATTTTTAGTCAGTTTTGTGCATTATGTTGATATGGCAACATTATCTCAAAGTTATTAATCTTGACTCAGCTCAAAGAAAATTGTTTAAAAGCAAATCAGTCCAAAATGAACATTTCCAGCTAGTTCTTCATGCACTAATAACTTCTGTGCATGACTAGGATGACTTTAACAACTGTTTGCTGTACTGTCCAATAGATTTGCCCTCTTTTTAAAAATTCATTTTCAGGCAAAGGCTTTGCAGTTATAATTAGTCACGCTGGGGGACCAGCAGGTTCTATCTGTTCGTGTGTGTGTGTGTGTGTGTGTGTGTATGTGTATGGAAAGTACCAATGACTACTAGAAAGTTACTCTGAAGGGTAGTGGGGTTCTGTTTCCTCCTCTCTCTTAACATTCCAAAATTACAAGCATATTTCACATTTTTTAAAGTAAGCTCAATGCCCAATGTGGGGCTCGAACTCACAACCCTGAGATCAAGAGTCGCATGCTCTACTGACTGAGCCAGCCAGGCGTCCCACTGATTTTACATCTTAATGCTCATCTTAGATGTACCTGACGACAATGGCAAAACCAGCCACTCTTTTGTCTTTGTTGGAAATTTTAATTTGTATTCTGCAGACAGCTTTGTCAAAGCTGTTTAAAAATCAGAGAACTATTTGTGGCTGAGGCTGTAAACTCTTCATCAAAAATCCACCTGCTTGGGTCCTGGAGCCCACAGCTGGACTCCATTTCCCAGCCTCTCTTGCAGTAAGGGGTGGCCATGTGACAAGGTACCGGCCAATGTGATGTGACAGGATGTGATATAAGCCATTTCCTGGCCAGGGCTTTGAAGAAGCAGGTGTATTCCCTTCAGACTCTCCATTTCCTCTCTGCTGCCTGGAGGCAGATGACCATGCGGCTCTGGAGGATGGTGGGGCCACGAGACCCCTGAACCTCTGGAGGGAGGACAGATGCCCACTCACCAGGAATGCCCACCTAGGACTCCTCAGTAAGCAAGAAATACACCCCATGATGTCAAGCAACTGAAAAAGTGTGGACTATTTGTTACTGTGGCTCAGTGCACCCTAATACAACAATGCAACCAAGAAAGGTAAAAATATGGCCGGTTTGTGAAAGGGCTGCAAAAGTGTTAGACGAAAAATATTCATTTTTGACTGATTTATTTTTTCAACCAACTTGTCCCTAGACTAGTACCTCCCAAATTGGGGAGATCACTAGAAGCATTTGGGGAACTTTCAAAAAATATAAATTCTTGGGCTCCACTCCCAGAGATGCTAAATCAGTAAGGCTGGAGTGGAGCCCAGAAGTCTATAAATCTTTTTGAATTCCTCAGGAAATGTGCACTCTCCCAGGCTGCCGGGGATTATGAACACTATGACTTTTTTTTTGAGAAAGTAAGTTCGTATATCTATTTAAATTTTAAATGCATAGCAATTTAATTTCTAGGAATCTACCCCTGAATAAAAGCACTGGTCAGAATGATATGCGCTTATAAAGATGTTGACTGAAGCATTGTTTGAAATAATTTTTAAAAAGAGAAAGAGCCCAATTGTCTATCATTAGGGGAAGATTTGAATAAATTATGGGCTACTCATCTGTCAGGTGTTAAGGTGCTAGCATTCAGTATTTCACCTAGAGATCTGAAAGATGCCTTTGATATAAAATGAAGTTGTTGCTTAAAATACACACATAATTGAAAAAAATAAGAATTACAGAGGTATCTACGTAGGCATACCTATGGACGTATAAGCACAGAAAATATATGGCAGGGTCTCTACATAACTGACACTGTTCATTAACTCAGGGGATCAAAACGAGAGCTCTGTGGCAGAAAGAAGGTATCTAAACAATTTTTGTCCTATACACCTGCATTCTTCATTGTTTGAGTTGTCACAGTCAGTAGGCATTCCTCCTGTCGTTTAGAAAAACAGCTAGTTTTGGCAAAAAAAAAGTTAAACAACCCTTCTGTTTGTCCAGGTTTGGGAAACAGTTTGTTTTTCCCAGAGTCCCCCAGTGTTCCCAAATTAATACACACAACAGCACCTTTCCCCGGCGTGGGGAGCCAAGCCAACCCAGCTGCTTACCAGCCTGGCCCTCCCCAGGGCCTGGGTGGGAAGGCACCGCGTTCATCCCGTGTGGAGGAATCAGGTTATTTCTTCTGAATGCCTGCTCCTGGTGGCAGTTAGACTGGTGTCTATCAAAATGGATTCTGCTTTCCACACCAGCCATGGGAGGTACTTTTCCAATAAAGGTACCTTGTGGCCCCATACATTTGAGGGACTGTTCCATATGCTCTCCCACCCCCAGCCACCCCCAGTTTCTTGAGAGCGACAAGCATATCAGCCTAGGCAAGGTTCTAGGAAGTTCTGCAGGATACAGAAAAGTTGACTCATCTTGTTTCCCACTTTGACCAGGACACTTTTTTCAAATGTAAACATCTTCCTTGTGGGGACATTTGCCTTCTGATAAGAAAATCTGGGCGCCTGGGTGGCTCAGTCGTTAAGCGTCTGCCTTCGGCTCGGGTCATTGTCCCGGGGTCCTGGGATCGAGCCCCGCATCGGGCTCCCTGCTCCGCGGGAAGCCTGCTTCTCCCTCTCCCACTCCCACTGCTTGTGTTCCCTCTCTCACTGCCTCTCTCTGTCAAATAAATAAATAAAGTCTTTATAAAAAAAAAAACAACTTACAAATCTGTCTCCAGGTGGAATATCTAACAGGAGGATTCTCAGGCCTGAGGCACAGATGGGAGAGTTCTGCAGGATGGTGGCTTTTCTTGTCCCAGCTGCCTCCTCTGACTTAGCTACTTCTGTCATTCTAAGTAGTTCAACTGCACTGTTAAGTCCCTTCCTGCTGAGGACTCACAGTACCTCCTGCAGCACTGAGCATACAGCTGGTGCTTAATAAATGCTTGGTGACTGATTCATTTTTACTCCTTCTAGACGATCATGGGTACTTTCCATCCTCCTTGATCCTCAACCCCTATGGGCAGAAGCAGGCTGTGGGTCTTGGAACTCTCAAGAAGGGGGGGGCCTTTGGGTTGTGTACGCAGAACCCAAAGGTGTCATAACAGCCTCGAGTCCCCGTAAGCAGGTGGGTCTATTGCTCAGATGACCAGATGGTCCCCCCAGCTCTGCCCCACCACAGGCTGAGCCAGGCCAAGGCTTACTGTGCTGTCCTGAAGGTACCGCTCCCAGATCCTGGCCGTCAGCCCGTGCCCAGCATCACAGGGCGAGTCCGGAGACACGATCATGTGATTGACCAGGGCTGACAGGTGGGTCCTCACGGTGGACAGGTGTCTGCAGTAGGCAAGCCCTGGAGAGGGAGGGAGGGAAGCCATCATCCACCATCCAACCTACCTTGCCTCGTCTCACGGATCTCAAAGCACTGCCCTGCCTGCAATCCTCGTGAACCCTCATGACCTAGAAAGTCCCATCATCCCTCTCTTCCAGACGAGGAATGGGGCTCCGAGGGGCAAAATCCCTTGCTGGCTTGACCGCTTAATAGTTGTGTGAGCCTGGGGACGTCCAATCACCTTTCTCAGCCTGGGCCAGGGTGACATTACCTCTTCTGCCAGAAGCCAAGGCATTTAATCCATGGGCAGGAGGCAGTAAGTGACCCCACAGGCTCACTGTGCCTCTGGGTGCCTCCAACCCATCCCAAGAGAGACGGAGGATGGCAGAGGTGGACGACTTGTGTTCAAAGTGCAGCCGGATAAAGAAGGCCCTGGGAGATGCACCTGGTTTGCTTTCAAAGATGGCCCTGCATTCTTAAAGGAATGCCTGCCAACCTGCTGCCCTTCAGCTGGGCACATGGAGGGCACAGTGCCTGGTAAACGGAGATACTCAGCAAATGCTGGCCTGTGTCTGCTCCGTGCCCCCTCCCTCTGGCTCTCCCTTATCAACTCCTAGAGAGGACCCTGGGCCTTCCGGAGCCCGAGGACTGGCCCCTACCAGCAATGAGGAGGATGAGGGAGAAGAGGAAAAGGACGGGGAGGAGGGAGAGGAGGGAGAGGAGGGAGAGGAGGGAGAGGGAGAAGAGGAGGAAATGGCTAACACTTACACAAGCACATACTACATGCCAGGGAGCTGCCCAGAGCTCACATACTTAACTCACTAAATTCTCATGACAACCATATAAAACAGGTACTCCTACCTTCTCCATCTTATAGATGGGGATACTGAGGCACAGACTGCTTCTGTCTCTTGCCCAGGTCACACTGCTAGGAAGTGCAGAGTTGGTATTTGAACCCAAGCTGCATAGCGCCAGAACCCGGGCTCTCAACCACCATCAGGGATGAGCCATTGAATGCGATAACACTGTTCAAGATCCATCTCGACCCCCAACCCCATCCTCCAGGAAGCTCTTCCATTTGGGTCCCATAAATACGCATCCAGGGCCTGCTCCACGCCAGGCCCTGCATTAGGCACCGGGGATGGGTGATAACAGGCAAAAACCTTGACCTTGGGAGCCCACGCTCCCCCTGTCTCTCCAGTCGCTCGGGCACATGGCTGGCACTGCTATTCTGCAGGCCCACGCAGGATACATTAACACTTTTCTAGAATCCCTGACATATTGTCTCCCCCATCTAGGCTGGGAGGCGGGGAAAATAAAACGTGCTAAGAATCAACACAGCAGAGTGAAAAACAACAGCAGCAGCAGCAGCCTTTGGGTCAGGCAGGCCTAGGTTTGAGTCCCAGCTCTGTCCTGTATTAGCTGTGTGACCTTGGACAAGTTACTTTGCCTCCTTGTGCCTTAGTTTCCCCATGTGTTAAATGGAAATAATCAGAATACCTGTATTTAACTTTTAATTTTTAACTTCTCCTTACTCTTCTGCTTCTGCCCATAGGTGAGGGGAGCCGACTTGTACTGAGCACCCATGACATGTAACGCCAGGTGCCAGGGGCTTTATACATGCTTCTCATTTAATTCTGAGAACAAACCCTCCTAGGTGGGCACCGAGGATGCAATGTTGACTAACCACAGCCCTGCTACCGAGGAGCCCCGTCGTTGGCTGTCCTCTCTGAGAGCCCAGAGATAAAATTTATGCCCAGTCTCTGGTTGAGGAAGTTCAGGCTCCGAGAAGTCCGCGTAACTTCACTAACACTAGACACATCTGAGCGGAGGTTCCCGTGCCAGAGCCAGGCTCCTTCCCCCAATGCAGAGGCCATACGACAGGCATTCGAGAAACACGCCCGTAGACCACAATGGCAAATGAGGCCGATACGCACATCCATAGAAGGCTCTGGAAAGGATCTGGTACTTCATGTTGTCACAGAGGAGCTTCAGTGGGGCCCTGCAGGTGGAGGAAGAGAGGATACTTAGAAAAGACCATACAGAGCCCACGTTTGCTGGAGGAACTCAGCTCGTTACCTGTAGGGGGCAGATTAAAACCAGCCAGCCAAGGGGACTCTGGGGGGACTACTGTTTCTACCCATACCGCCACTTCTCCTATCAGCTTTGGGGTCACTCTCTCCCCAGCTCTCTGCGGTTTGGATGGGGCTGATCCGACCCAGTACAGGACTCAGGCTAGAGTCACAGGCACTGGGTAAGAGGTGGCCATGTGATCCAACCTGAGCCAAGGAGAATGAGCCCCAGACTCATTTTGTTGGAACTCCAGGGAAATTCACACTCTTCTCTCTGCTCGAGGTCCTAAGCCAGAGGGATGTAGGGCGGCGGCTGCTGGGATCCAGTTCTGCCCCTGCATAGGAACGGCCTGCCCGAGAATGAAAGTATCACGGTGGCAGTCAGAGGCAAGAGCTGAACAAACAGAGATTTGTGTTCTGAGCATCTGGAGCCAACGGTGCCTGAAGTCATCACACCTCTAGGCTCCTCAGTTCTGTCGAGATTTTCTTTTGTATTTGAACCAGTCTGAAGTGGGTTTCTGTCACTTGCACAAAGAGTTCGGACTTCCGAAGTGAGCCAGCTAAACCAAACTGAGCCGAACCGGGACTCAGAGTCTGGCTGACTGCGAGGTAGGTGATGCCTCAGAGCTTCTTCTTGCGTGGGAATTTGGGGGGGATGCTGTTTTGGCTGAAAGAGGAGAGGGGAGAAAGGCCCCAGCACTGTTGGGGAAATCAAGGACTGCTGATGGGAGTGTTCTGCATCCTTGCAGAGAGCAGAGTGGAGGAATATCTGCACATTTTTTTCTCAGGACATCCTGGGGACACCCAGGAAATCTCAAAAAGACAAGAAGGAGGCATGGCTAAAGTACTCCAGTTACACACATGGAGGCATTAAACATTAAAATCACCCTCATTGTGCCCTCAGGTTGGTGGGGCTCAGGCTTGCTCAGTTTACCTAAGAACAGCATAACACAGCTGTCCCACAGTGGACTTGGCCATTTGAAAGGTGGTGAGCTCCCCGTCACTACAGGTGTGTAAGCAGATGCCATGAGAGGGGATACTAGGTTAGAACAGCGTTTTTCAATGGCCCATGGACCACAGCCCAAGAATCACTTGGAATTTCTCCAATGTGCAGATTCCTGGGCCCCGCACAGACCTACTCAATCAGGACCCCTAAGGAAGTTGTCTCAGAACCAGTGTCACCTCCCCGCGGTGATTCTGATGCAGACAGACATGAGAGACTCTCTGGTTACAAGAGTGCTTCTCAAACTGAAAAGTGTGCACATGATCTTAGGATCCTGTTAAATGCAGATTCTGCTTCTGGACCACGTGCTGAAAGGCAGGCCTTAGATGACTGCAAAAATGTGATGTCAGCTCCCACCCCTTAAGCTCCTATGGCTGAAGACTGGACCACCCACTGGGCCAGAGGCCCGGCATGGAAAAAGGGATTCCATTATCCTCAGCCAGGCCACGTGGCATCAGCTGAGAAACAAGACGAGTCCTATTATTGCACTGAGTAGCCCTGAAGACACACGAGATCTATGGGCCAGGAAATAGATGATCTGGGGATCGAACTTTATCCAATAAAATAAGAAGCGTCACTTACTGAGCATTGCCAGGTGCTGGGTCCCACCTGCTGGCCATGTTAAACCAGTATCTCATTTGTCCTTACGATAGCTATACAAAGCAAGCATTTGTATTCCCATTCGGCAGAGGAGCAAACTGAGGCACGTGTGGTTGGCAGTGAGTAGTATTTCTAGTTTCTGCCTTCCAGGAGCATGATAGGCCTGTGGTGGATGGGGTCAATGAGGCGTGAGCAGAAAGAGTATGTGCTGCATTCAGGGTGGAGCATTTCATTGTCGTGCAGGCGCCCCAGAGCTGCCTTTCCCTCTTTCACTGCGACTGGGAATATTCAAGATGGTGTGGCTCCATCAGCCAGGCCCTTTAATGTGGAGCAAGCAGAGCCCCCAGCCGACCCACGATAGACACACAGAATGCACGATGAATCAACCTTTGTTGTACTGAGCCACTGAGATTTCAGGACTGTTACTGCAACATAACCTTGGTTATCCTGACTGATACATGGAAGGAAGCTCCTATAGCTAGGACTTCACAAGGCTAGGATTTAACCCAGACCTCGATGATTCCATAGCTTATGTTCCTCCTCTGAATTCAGTGCTGGGCAAGAAATGGGCATCTATAAATCTTTGGCAAATCCTTCCATACCCTCCGCCCACAGATTAAGCCCCTCATACCTCTCATGGTTGCACCCATTGGATGAGCCACCATCGGCCAAGCCACTCTGTGAACAGGATGAGCAGGAGGACTTCCGGGGGCTGGGTTGCCATAGGGGCGGTAGGTTGCTCACGGAGACATCCATCAGGTCCTGGGGGACTGTGATGGACACGAGGGATGGAGCAAGAGCCCCGGTTAAGCCTATGTGGGTCACAGAAACCTCATCCCAAAGCAAGCAGCTCGCCCCTAGGCCAGCACAGGGACAGGGAAAGACCCTGAATGTGATAGTCGGAGACAGCGACCCCAATCATTATCTGACCCAGACCTTTGAGCCCACCTGATCCAATGAAAGCCACCACCAAGATCTGGGGCCCTCAGCAGACAGGCAGAGCTAATGACAGCTGAAGAGAGAGGAAGAAGTGGGGCATGGGGGGAAAGAGAGAGAGAGAGAGACAAGAGCCAAGGAAAGAGACCCAGTCCCAGAGCAGGAGGCCGAGCCTCACCATGTTGTCATTCAAGTGTCCTCACAGGAGGCTGACAAGAAGGAAGAGGAGCCTGCTGGGGGCTTCTGGGGAAGGTTGATGGTCCTGAGTCCCCAGAGATAGACTCTCTGGGAGAGAGAGTCTCTAGTGGGGAGACAGAAGGGAGCCTAACTCAACACATGAGGCAGGGCACCCAAGGGCAAGGGACTCAATGGAGTTCCTGCTGATGAGACCACCTGCACCGTCCATCATCCTGAGCCATATGGCTCTTCCACCAACGGGTCTCAAGCAGGTGGGCGACTCCCACCCAGAATCATGCGGCGGGGAGAGGGGCGCTTGTTAAAAAGCCATATGCCTGTATCCCACCCCCAACCTCCTGGAGATACAGGCCTTAAGTCTGTATAGCAAAAAACAATCCTGATAACAGCAGCACGTTCGAGAACCAAGAGGGCATGACCGATCTCCTAACACGCGTACTGGTGACTCCTGATCACGGGCTCCCAGGATACAGCACTTAGAGTTTCCCTCACTGCCTTCTCTCCCAGCTCCATGGAAACCGCCCCGTCTGCAGAGCTGCAGGACAAACACAACGGTGACTCACACATTACACAATTTCTGCCATTAACTTCCTAGACTCTTGGCAGTTCCAGACAGGTGCAAAAATTTTATTTTCTCCAGGACAGAGCTCGGTAAACATTTTCCGTCACGGGCCAGGCAGTAAACATTTTAGGGTTTGTGAACCACTTGGCCGTGATCATAAACCACTCAACTTTGCCGTCAGAATGCAAAAGAGCCATCCACAAGATGCAAACACATGAGCACGGCTATGTTCCAATAAAACTTTATTTATGGACACTGAAATCTGAGTTTCATATCATTTTTCACAGGTTGCAAATATTACTCTGCTTTGGATTTTTGTCAATCACTAGATTGACGGTAAACGGTAAAAACCGTTCTTAGGTCATGGGTAGTACTAAATGCGGTTGGCTCCGGCCCGTGGGCCCTAGGTTGCCAAGCCCTGACCTAGGAGATTGAGAAGGGTGCACATCTGCCCCACAGGCCATCCCCCCTCAAGGATGACTGGCAATCCCTGGCCTGTTCCCTCGGGCTGCAAGGTGGGGGGTAGTTGTGGACCCAGGGCCACTTGTCATCAGAGCTCAGGGGCTGACAGGGGCAGCCCTACCCACGGATAATGCAGAAAGCTCCTCCCCAAGCTGACTCACTGATGAGCTGGCCAAGAAAGACCAGTGAGCCCCTGTAAAATGTTCTAGAAAAGCATCCCCAGTTCTCCGCCAATCTCAGGGAAGCACTGATCGGTTTCAGCAAGGTGCGGCCAGTATGCCTTGGCCCCAGCCCCTCACACTCCACCGGCATCACCAGTGGACCCCTTCCTTACGGATCCCACAACACTCTAAGCTGCATCCTGCCACGTGGAGGCTGGACAGCGTGAGGGCATCGTTTGTCTCCCACTTCCCTCGCCCGGGGGACCAAGACTCAAATGACAACATGGCAGAGGTGGCCAGCACCCAGCCCCAGGCGTGGGAGGAGCCCAGACGTTACTGGGGGGCTGTAGCTTCAGGCCCGGCCTGGGGAAGGTGGCGTCCCATCTGGCTCGCGCCCACTGACCGCCCCTGGCCACCACCAGCACGGACCGGCCGGCAGGAACCACCGTCCAGGCGGGGCTCTCCGAGTCGGGGGCAGTGCTGCCCAGGGAGTCAGGAGCAACTTGAGACAAAAAACAAAAAGCACCAGTGAAATGAAATGTCTGGGGTGGGCAGAACACTGAAACAGCCAAGGAACCCACTCCTCGGGGCTTTACCTCTCCTCTGCCCAGTTCTGCCCAGCTCCCATGTACTGTGTTGGCTTCGAGGAAGAAAGAATGCCTGATGCTTATAAAACGCCCTACTATGTGCTGGCTGCTGTGCAGGCATGGGATTGCTTTATCATCCTACCCCGTAGGGGATGCACCTCTTCTCCCATTCTGCAGAAGGGGAAACTGAGGCTCAGAATGACAACAGTACTTAACCACCCACAGCCCCAGCAGGTGGTATTTGGCGTTAACAGCTCTTTCTGACCAAGGTCCCCTTTCTCTTTCTGCTATCATTTACTGAGAGCAAGTACTACTATTATCCCCTTTCACAGCTTTGGAAACTGAAGCACAGATGTAATAAGCATCATGCCCAAGACCACCCAGCGAATAAACAGTGGAGCTGGGATTCCGACCCAGGGCATCAGACCCCAAGACCTTATTCATACTCTCCTGACTGATATCCCCGCAACATCATCCATGCTCTATCTAGACCAGCAGTTCTCAACTGGGGCAATTCTGGCTCCTCAAGGACGTTTGGCGATGTCTGGAGACATTTTTTTGTCATGATAACCTGAGAATTTGCTAGATGTAACTGGCATCTATCCAGTGGGTAGAGGCCAGGGATGCTGCTTACCTTCCTATAATGCACAAGACACCCCCCCCCCAAACATACAATTATTCAGTCCAATATGTCAACCCTGCCCTAGACCAGCTCTGTTCAATAGGAATCCACCCTGAGCCACATGCTTAATTTAGAAGTTTCTAGTAGCCACACTAAAAGGGGGAAAAGAAACAGATGAAATCAATTTCGACAATATATTCTGTTTAACCCAGTGTATCCCTAATGTTACCATTTTAACATAGAGTCAATATAAAATCACTGGTGAGATTTTTTTGCATTCTTTTCTGTTGTTGCTCCAAAATCTTCAGAATGCAGCGTGTCTTTTACACTTAATGCACATCTCCATTCGAACTCGCTGCATTTCAAGCGCTGGGGAGCCGCACGCGCTCACGCCTACCATGCCAGATGGTACAGACAGTCCCAGCAACGCAGGAGTCTGAAAATGCCCTCCTCTGACTCTGAACCTGTCTCCATGTTTCAGAACTTGTCTCTGCCTCTGTGCACAAGGACCAGGTGGTGAAGACAGAGGCAAGAAGACACGGAGAGGGGGTTTAGAACCGTTTATGGCCACATCATCCTTCCCCACAGGGCCAAAGTCTTCTCTCTTATTACTTAAAGCAGGCATCTGCAAACTTCGTCTATGAAGGGCCAGATAGTAAATATTTTCGGCTTTGTGGGCCACACAGTCTCTGTCACAACAATCGCACTCCGTTGCTATGGTGTGAAAGCAGCCACACACAATATGGATAGGAATGGGCGGGGCTGTACTCCAATAAAACTTTATTTACAAAAATAGGCAGTGGGCCAAATCTGGACCACAGGAAGGAGTTTGCCCATTTCTGATTTAGACACTTCTTCAGAAAGGACTTCCTTGTTCTCAAAGATGAAAACCATACATGATTGTGTTAAGCTCTGTGGGGCTCAGGCCCCCCCAAAAAATCAACCAAGGATGGATGGGGCACCCCTGCCATGTGGGCTGAATCTGAGCTTGGGGATGAAGCGGGTGAAACCACAATATCCCCACATCCGGGTCAAAGCAATCCGCCAGGAGTGGTTGTGAGAGGCAGTCTCTGGAGCCAGGGCACCCGGGTTTAAATTCCAACCACACTGCGGATGAGCTGTGCCACTCTGGGCCAGTTTCTTAACCTTTCTGTGCCTCGATCTCCTCTTCTGAAAAACGGGGGTTGGTGAGGACACTGGCACCTCCCTGGGAGGGCGGTGGTGAGGATTAAATTAGTTACAACTTTGCAATGTCCACAATAGCCAAACTGTGGAAAGAGCCAAGATGTCCATCGACAGATGACTGGATAAAGAAGATGTGGTATATATATACAATGGAATATTATGCAGCCATCAAAAGGAATGAGATCTTGCCATTTGCAACGACGT
>NC_138381.1:65050687-65071615 GCF_054177405.1 Leptonychotes weddellii
GGTGGGTATTGAGGAGGGCACGTTCTGCATGGAGCACTGGGTGTTGTGCACGAACAATGAATCATGGAACACTTCATCTAGAACTAATGATGTAATGTATGGGGATTAACATAAGAATAAAAAAAAATAAAAATTAGTTACAACTTTGGAGAGACAAAGGCGGGCTTGGCACACAGTAGCACTTCACACGTGGTACCTATTACTCACTGAGCATCCGTCAAGCATTTCACATTAGGTGACTGACACATCATCACACTGACTCCTCAGAATAGGATCCTGGCTGGGGAGGTGCTGTTCTCCCCATTCTACAGACAAGGAAATGAGGTCTGGAGAGGGCAAGTCACTTGGCCACACTGCAGGGGCAGAGGTGAACGCAGGGATGTGCGCTTTTCTCAACCGAGGGCGATTTTGCTCCCAGACGGCACCTGGCAGCGCCTGGAGACATTTCTGGTTGTCACCACTTGGTGGCGAGGGTGGGGGCAGATCTGCTACTTGGCGGTTAGCTGGGGGAGACCCGGGATGCTGCCTGACATTCTACAAGCCGCCAAGCCTGCCCCGCACCCCTGATCCAATTCAGTGGAGGATGAGAGCCGGAGCATGAACTGGCCTGGCACGGTTAGCCCACCCTTGCCAGGAGGACATCTGCTTTCAAGAGAGTCTCTTGGGGCCCGGCTGTGGTCACTAAAGCAAGGGGAGGCTCAGAGCCGTTATCCATCAAATGGAACAACAGGGCCGCCAGAGGTTAAATAAAATGGGGTGGACAGAAGGAACCTGCAGCTTAATATTGCATTGTTGAACAGACATCCATACGGTGCCTAATAAATGCCAGGCCTCTTTTGGAGAACTTTGCAAACATTAGCTCATTTAACCCTCACGATGACCCCGTGGTAATGACAACCGTGACAGCAACAGCCTGAGTTAACCAAGCATCTACACCAGGGCAGCTGCGGTGCAAAGTGCTGGACGTACACGTAGCGTCCCGTGTGCCGCCTCCAGTGCTTTGCTTCCCCTCCGCAGTTTTCACGGTCATTTACTGAGGGCCTACTGTGTGCGGGACTTTATGCTACAGACTTGACGTTGGTCAGCTCTTTATCTCATCAAATCCTGACAATATAGCTAAGTAAAAGAACAACAGTGTGATAGCGGCTAAAATGTACGTGTTCTGTGCCAAGAGCCTTATCTCATTTAACCCCCACAAGGGCCCTATGACGCAGGTGCTGTGAACATCCCCATTTTGCAGATGGGGAAACCAAGACACAGAGGGTGAAGTGACCTGCCCCTCTGGACCAGGATTCCAGAGGCCACGGCCAGTACCCCAGGCCACCTCCTGGTCAGGTGCATCTTTATTAAGCCAAGTAGCACGTGGTTCTCATTTGGGGGGAACCGAGACACTAACTTCCTGGTTTCAGGTCCTCCCCCTGCCCCCCCCATTGGCCCCAGAGTCCAGACCACTTGTCTTCTAATCCCAGACACCTGGAATCATTTTCATAAGCAGCTAACCGGTGGATCCAGGGGGCCCAGAGATGGGGCAGCTTACCAAATTCAGACTGCATGCCGGGGTAGATGATCCTGAACACGTAATCTGTGGCCTCGTCGTCTTCCTTATCTGAAGACGTGGACTCGGCGGAACCCTGAGGGCTTCGCTTGCGCAGTTTGGGAAATACTTTGCCCTGAAAGAACGTGTCCCATTGCATAGTCCTTGGGATACACCTGTCCCCACAGTCTGCACAGCCTGAGGGTTTCAGTGGGGTATGTATGTGCTCACAAAGCCATGTAAGGATCCACACTTCCCAGGATGACCACTCCCCAGGCGCCTGGGTGGCTCAGTCGGTTAAGCATCTGCCTCTTGATTTCGGCTCAGGTCATGATCTCAGTGTTGGGAGATTGAGCCCCGAGTTTCGGGCTCCACGCTAGGCTGGGGGGGATTCTCCCTCTCACCTGCCCCTTCCCCACCCCACTTGTGCACGTGCACACGCTCCTCTCTCTCTCTTAAAAAAAAATGTACACTCCCCATGGCTGACCCCCACTCCAGCCTCCCTGGGTCCCCTGCGATCACTCACCTTTCCCCGCTGAGACCAGAGTGGAGGGTCCAGCTGCCCATGAGGGAGCAGCCCATTTTCCAGGCACGAGAGGAACTGCAGGAGGTGCCCTCCCTTGGGGAAGCGGAAGGGCGGCCTCTGGATCCCGTCCTGGCTGACCAGCACCACTGTCCCGCCGCTGTCCACTGCCACCATGACCCAGCCAGAGAAGACCCAGCAGGAAGTCACTATGAGGCATGGGGATGGGGCCCTCCCGGCACACACATCCCCCCAGGCATGCCAAGCCAGACCCACGGACCTGCTCCAAGACTCTGGGAAAGGCCTGGGCAGAAGGTCAGGGGCAGTTTTTACCTCCCCTGAGCCTATTAAATCCCACCTGCCATGGTCGCTGACCGGGCAGTACAGGACTTGGTCCGGAAGAGTATGGTTGGCCCCCGTGAAGTCACCCACCAAAGGGAAATGATGTCCCTAAACATCCGATGTCCCTCAAGCACGCTCTACGAATCAACCTGACCTATTTTTGTATGGAGGCTTTCAGACCTATCGCTACTCAGGGCAGTATCTGACTTGCTGGCACGTATTGAGCACTTACTGTATGTAAGCACAGCACATTAAAGGCAGTGTCTTATTGGAATACTCAAAATAGACCTATGAGGTTTATCTATTATTGTCTATTTTACAAATGATGGAACCAAGGCTCAGAGAGGCTATGTAATTTTCCCAGGGCTGCACAGTAGGGCCTGGATCTGAACCCAGGTCTGTCTCACTAAATAAGCTTAATGTTTTGTGCCTTGGTGGGGCATGGATCCCTTTCTACAGCAGGATGGCCTTCTGCTTGTTCTAAATGTACCTTCTCTGAGCTTTAAGGGAGAACTCCATTCATTAATCCCAGATCTTCAGAGCATAGGCTTTGGAATGACAAAGACCTGATTTCAAGTCCAAACTCAGGAGCTTCCAGGCTGTGTGACTTCGTGCCAAGCTGTTTAGAGCCCTGCTTGGCACATCATAGGAGCTCAATACGTGTCAGCAGCTAACACCATGGGTTTGATGCTCTTATCATACGTCATAGGATGTTCACGACAACGCCAGGAGTAGGTGCTGTTGTGATTCCATTTTACAGATGGGGAAACCGAGGCTCAGCGAGAAGTCACTTATTTGAGGCTGCACAGGTAATAAGGAGGTGGGGCCAGGCAGGGGAGCCAGGAGGAACACCCCAGCCCCGTGCTCCCCCCACGGTCCCCACCTTGCTGGTGGCAGTGCAGGTACACAATCTCCTCTAGACGGATGGTCATGGCATAGTCCCAGTAGACACTAGAAGGGGAGGGATGGTTAGGTCCGCAGGATGCTTGCTCACCTCATCGTGGCAAAGGGCCCAGGAGACCAGAAGACCACACCCATGGGCTCCTGCACCCTCCTCACTAGGACCCATCTGTCCCTAACATCTGTATTCCAGGCTTCCCAGAATCTATCTCCCCTTCTTCTGGCCCCAGCACCCCAATTTTCTAAGGAACTCTCCTCCTTTCCCCCCAGTCCATGTGGCTGAGGCTGAGTCCACCCACCCTCTATGCCAGGATTCCAGGAATGGCCATCTGACTCCGGCATATTCCACTGTTCCAGCCACAGTGACTGGTTCAGGGATGGCCCCGTGACCCAAGCAGAACCAATGAGGCTCAACTGTTGGAGTCATGTTAGAATAAACTGGGGAAAGGACGCTCCTTTCTGCTAGGAGAGTAGAGGCAAAGATGACAGAAGTCTGGAAATGGGGGGGGGGCATGGCAAGAAAAAGGCTGCCTGGCAATGGCGTCCACAGGAAAGCAGAACCAAGAGATGGGAAGAGTTCAGGTCCTTATTGTTTGTGTCCCTGGATCCAGCCATGCCTGAAGCCACAACCCCAGAACTTTTCAGTTCGTGGGAGCTAATGCTTAAGTCAACCTGAGTTTGGTTCCCTGTCACTGGTATCTAAGAGTCTTGACTCAGACCCCAATGCCAGGCCACCGTGCATCCATATGGTTAGAATAGCCATTAACAGCTTTGATCCTACAGTTCCCAGCAGTGTGACTTGAGGGCTTCTATTGAGTCTGAGTTTCCTTCTCTGTAAAATGGGGGTGATAATAATTACCCACTGCAGAGTGCTTCTGTGATGATTAAGTGGAATCATGTATTTGAAGAGCTCAACACAGTGCTAATACGTTAAAAAAGAACTGGGTTAATGATCTCTGTGCTGACATACTTAAGGTTTTCCCTTTCGAGCTCAAAGCCTACAGCTGTCCTGCAACAGATCACTTTCCCCCTTAGATGACCATGGAGGTGGGGCTCACAGGAACCGGGGTTTTGTGTGGTCAGGGGAATGCACTGAGCAGGTGTCCTTCAGATCTTGCTGTGGGGGGGCAGAGCTGACCAACAGCTTCAGAAGCTGCCCCCTAGCAGGTGGAGTTGAGCTAGACTCCTTCTGGTTTTTCATTTAACTGTCAACTAAAACCTGGCCCCATGGCATCAGCCCACGGAGTGATGAGGTGCCCGTGTACCAACACGTTTGCACCAAGGCCACACTTCCCTTGGGCTGCTCTCAGCCAGGACTGAGCACATGGGGGTGCTAGTGTGGGCCTACTCCTGCAGGATAGGGGTACTCCAGAATAAGGGTTAACTTTAGCCCAGGGACTCCCAATGGATCTGGCTGAACATTCTAAGAACTGCAGCATCTGAGACTCTTCCTCGCCTTCCTTCTTCCCCCTCCCTGTTCACAGGGATCAGACCAGCTTCATGGTCTGAATGTCCTGCCCGCCTCCTCTGCTCTTCCCTTTCATCCTGCACAGATGTCTCTCACATTACAGCTCTCTCGCATGTCTAACTCTGTCCGCACCTGCATCTTGGGAGGACCCGAACCAACACAGGCTTCAAGGTCAGACTTCAAATCCCACTTCCACCAACTGTACAGAATCAGTCCCTTCTCCTCTCTGGGCCTCAGTTTCCCTAGCTGCAACACGAGGAAGTTGGAAGAGAAGCTCTCTAAGGGACCTTCCTGCACTGGTCTGCACCAGAGTCAGCCTTGCCAGGGCCCATGGAGTGAACGTCCTCGGAGGGCAGCCAAGTACACGAGGGTTTTCAGAGTAGCAGCCTCTATGGAGCCCCTTGCATGCGAGTCTCAGCCAGGAGGCCCTTCCCCAGACTCCCACATCATGCCCATCACCTAGGGTGACAATGGTCTGTTTTCTCCTGTCTCCCCGAGAGGTGCTGAACTGGACAGCGACTGGGTTTTGCTTACATCTGCAAGATGTTCAGAGAATATTCACAGTTAATGGTGAATGCCCTACGGCGCCCAATAAACAAAGCAACTCTCCAACTACCACCAGACACCAGCAAGGAGGAGCTGTGGCCCCAGTTCCTTTGGAGCTGTGTAACTTGACACCGACAGCCTCCGGGTTCCAGCCTCCCGCCTAAAGGCTTTACCTGCATTTTGCACAGACTCTTTCCTGTATGCCTATGCGGAGGTTCCATTACCACATTCCCATTTTACATCGGATAAACAAACTGAGGCTCGGGAAGGTGAAGTTCACTGTCCAAGATCACTCAGCTGGGAAGGAGCAAGAGCTGAGCTTCTGTTTTCATTTTACATGTTTTAACAGCTTCCTAGAGTAGAACTGCTGGGTCACGTGGTATTTAGCACAGTGCCTAGCACATTGCAGGTGCTCCGTTAATATCTGGTGAACGAATCCAGGTCCCCTGACTTCCCTGTTTTGTTTCACAGAGATTATCTGAGCACTGACTTCGTGCCAGGACGGGTGGCAGGTGCTGGACAGGACATGAGCGCGAAAGATTCCTTGCCTTCACGGAAATGAGGTCTAGAACGCAACAGCGGGTATATAGGTGGGCACAGATGTATTATGTGAGCACGATTTTATAAACGCTACGAAGGAGATTCAGGGCTCCGTGTGATCCAAATTCAGCTGGGAAGTCAGGGAAGGGCCAGGGTTTAAGATGAATAGGGCTGAAATAACCGTCCCGGGCAAAGGGCATCTCCTCAGGCCCGCACTGTTCCTCGGGGAGGGTTCCTTGATCAGAAACTCTGGAGTCTGGCAGGAGCTGAGTTATGTGGCCCAGCCTAAAACGGACTGTACCTCCCATTGACCGTCTCTGCAGACAGATGGCCACCTCTGCACAGGAAGTGCTCAGCTTAGAGAACAGCAATAATCATATCAAGGCCTGGGGTTCCTCACACTGAAGCCTGACATGAAACAGAACACGGTAATGGTGTTCTGCTTCCGTCCCGTGAAAAGAGCCTTTATTTTATATCTAGCTGCCAGGACTCCTCAAGCTGAAATAATCAGGCTGGCCACACTTGGCACAGTGCCTTCCCTCTGCTTGTGTTCCTTCTAGGGCCCTTCCCTAATTGTGCTGGAAGAGGGGGTTGCAGCAGGGAATCGCTGGTTTCTGAGTTTCTTCGGAGTATGACCCCAGAGCCTTTGCTGAGCCTTACAGATTGCAGGGTATCACAGGGAGACGCAGCCCCGGACCAGATGCCCACCAACCAACGTCTCCCGCTTCCCTTCTTGACTGAGTGACGAGAAGGGAGGCTGCGGATGGGGGAATATTTGCCATTGGCAGGCTTCCCAGACCTTTGTTAAGATTTCTCCCCCTGGGTGCGTTGACCAGGGTTTGCCTAACTCCCATGCCCTAAGATTCTTCTAGCTGGTTTCTAGATCCTCCCAATGAGCTACCCAAGCAGCTGCAACAACCAGACCGAGCAGTGGGCCAGGGCACGAAGGACAGAGCACAAACTTCCCCGTGTCAAGGGTAGGAGAGGGACCTGGCACCCTACCTCTTCTCATAGTCCAGGTCCCCCATCGACCCGTTCATCAGCTGGTTAGGCGTCCATTTCAAGGTCATGACGTCAGCTGTCTGGTGCAGGGACAGGTACCCTGGCACAGCTTCCATATCATCCCTCTGCAGAGAGAGGGCGCAGGCTTGGTCAAAGTGCCAGAGTCACAGGGATCACGGACCCCAGCCCATCTGACTTGGGAGGCATAATCAGAACCAAGAGGTTGGGGTCACGCCCTCCAAGGCCATGGCCATTTGGAAGATCCTGCCTTCCAGGTTGCCATGCTAAGCAAAGCAGTTTGTAACCAACCCCCAGGATGGGTTCTGTAGATCCAGCTATGAAAGCTGTCTGCCCGCCTCCCCTCACTTTCATACTTCCACCTCCCCACCTCAACCAAGGTCCAGGGGCCCTGCTGCAAGGGTGGGGTTGGTGGCTCTTTAGAATCAGGAAGGGGCTCTACCCCTCTTCAACACCACCCTCTCCTTCACAGAAGGCATTTATCTGGCATCATTTTGGCCAGTCTTAAGGGAGAAAAAGAGGGCAGCTGAGCTCTATGTCCCATCCACAGAAATTTTCCAGAATCCCCCTCCCCAAATACCCAGGCCATACTCCCTGACCAGCAGCCTGACCCTCTGTCTTCCCAACTAGCCTGCAGAGCTTCTCACCTGCTCACTCTGCTTTATCCCAAGTGGGGTGTAAGGGAGGGCAGTCAAGCCTCACACACAGAGGAGGCAACTTCTCCACCAAATTCACCGAACAACATGTGGAGATGGACAGCTGACATTTACTGGGCACCTAGTGCATGCACCAAGCATGGCTCGGCATCATGCACAAGGTCCCCACTTAACCACACATGTCCACAGCCCCATGATGGAGCACTATTTCATGAATGGCTTTCACATTTTAATGGACCTGAAATGGGGATGCGTCTGCTAATGAGTGGCATCTCACGATCATGACATAGTGGTCACTGCCTGATCTCATGCAAACTCGGGCCTAGCTGTTCAGATGCTGTTACTTCAATTCAGTTTTTTGGGTTTTTTTTAAGACTTTATTTATTTATTTGACAGAGAGAGAGAGCGCGTGCACGCGCACAAGCAGGGCCAACTGCAGGCTCCCCGCTGAGCAAGGAGCCCGACTCGGGGCTCGATCCCAGGACCTGGGTTCATGACCTGAGCCAAAGGCAGATGCCCAACCGACAGAGCCAGCCAGGTGCCCCCTCCATTCAGTTTCGAGCTTGGTTGTTACTTCGCGTGTGGAGTTACAGGTGCTATTTTAAATGTCTTCAGAAAAGATCAGACAGATTCATGTTTGAATCAGAAGGTGACTGTGCAGGCAGAAAGGCTGGTAACAGAGCAGAAGGGCAATGATGGGATATTGGCAAAGCAGAGACACCATTCACTGCTGCACAGACACCCACAATTCCAGATGGTCTCACGAAGCAACAACCAAGTGCACACGTTTGCACGAAATACTGCACCTCCAACGCTCTTGATCAGAGGTCAGCAAACTTCCTACAAAGGGTCCGAGAGGAAACAATTCTGGCTCTCTGAGCCGTACAGGCTCCGTTGCAAGCAGTCCACTCTCCATTACAGCCTGAAAGCAGCCATACACGATACGTAATGGGCAGGGCTATGTTACAATAAAGCTTTATTTACAAAAACAGGCAGAGCACTGCATTTGGCCCGTAGGCTATACAGTTTGTTGACCCCTTCTTTTGAAGGCACAGAAGACAATATTTGGTGGAAAAATATAAGCAGTGATGTCTCTAAGTCAAAAGTGACATGAAGATTCAACCCTAAAATGTGAAGAAGTTTTAAGACTATCTTAACTAATGAATGTCAATTACATGTTCCCTTGGGGCGCCTGGGTGGCTCAGTCGGTGAAACATCTGCCTTCCGCTCAGGTCATGAGCCCAGGGTCCTAAGATCGAGTCCCACGTGAGGGTTCCCTGCTCAGCGGGGAGCCTGCTTCTCCCTCTCCCTCTGCCTGCCACTCCCCCTGTTTGTGCTGCCTCTCTCTGTCACTATTTCTGTCTCTCTCTCTGTGTCAAATAAATAAATAAAATCTTTTTAAATAATGATATGTTCCCTTGTGTGTAGTTACAAGTATAATACATGATTAAAAAAAAAAGTATATCCAAATAAAGTCTCAAAGAGCTCTTTCAAAAAGTGTAAAACAGAATCGTGGATCACCACATCAAAAACTAATGATGTATCGTATGGTGACTAATGTAACAATAAAATAAAATTTTAAAAAAAGTGTAAAATAAAATTTCCAAGTAGTGAGAAAACATTTTATATAACCTAATAGCATTTTTTACTTCCTGATGGTTATGTTTAAAAATGGGACGTCTTAAATTCGCAGCTTCTTAGATCTGAGGAGATAGGATCTTATACCCACTGTGATGGGAATACTAAGGCTCAGAGGGAGAAGTGACTTGCTCAGGGTCACCCAGTGATTGCAACTGTGACCATAGAGCTGGAGTGGTCAGCAGCTCTCCCTCTGCTTCCTCCTAACCAAGCCCAAATACCACACTGATCCAGGTGGTCTCGGGAAGGGAATAGCAAAGGGGATATCTTTTGCTTGAGGGCAGGGGCTTCATGTGCCTTGCTCACCACCCATCTCTGGGGCCTGGACCAGTCCTGGGGCATAGAAGGTAACTGATAAATGACACAGACTCTCACAGCGGGCAGCCTGAATTCAAAGCATAACTTTGCCCCTTCCTCCCCACTGTGCACACCTCAGTGTTATCACCTTTGATAAGACTCCTTGCCTCAAATGGTTGTTGTGAGCTTTAAATGAGTTAGTACAGTTAAAAGCACTTAGCATGGTGTCTGACACAAAGGAAGTGCTCCATAAATATTAACCATGAAGATGTTTATCTTGATATCCTAAGCATCTAGTTCATAGAAGGTTCAGTATAAATATCTGCTGAATGAGTGAGTGAGTGATAACAAGAGAGAAAGGATGGATAGACAGCTGGGTGGACAGGTGAGTGGAGAGATGGACTGGAAGATAAATGGACAGATAGTTGGATAGACAGGTGGATGAATGGGTAGATGCATGTAAAGATGGGTGGGTGGATGGATGGATAGACATGTAAAGATGGGTAGAGGGATGGAGGAATGAATGGATAGGTAGATGGGTGGAAGGAAGTAAAGATGGGTAGATGGATGGATAGATGACTGAATGGATGGATATAAAGACAGACGGATGAACAGATAGATGTAAAGATGGGTTGATGGATGGATATAAAGATAGGTGGATAGATATGTGGATGGATGGATGGATGGGTAGATAGAAGGAAATGTCATATGGATGAATGGATGAGAGATGGAGTACTAGTAGATGAATGAAGAGACAGGTATGTGGATAGGTGGATGGATGAATGCATGGATGAATGACTGAATGGACAGATGTAAAAGGGGGTGGATGGATGAATAGTTGGATGGATGGATGCATGGATGGATGGATAGAAGGAAATGTTGTTACATGGATAAATGGATGAGAGATGGACTGCTAGTAGATGAAAGTGATGTAGATGTAGATGTAGATGGACTACTAGCAGATGAAATAAAGGCTTCAAGAGACAGGTATGTGGGTAGGTGGATGGATGAATGCATGGATGAATGACTGAATGGATAGATGTAAAGAGGGGTGGATGGATGAATAGTTGGATGGATGGATATAAAGATGGATGGATAGATAGATGTAAAGATGGGTAGATGAATGGATGGATGGGTGAATGACTGAATGGATGGATATAAAGATGGATGGATGGATGAATAGTTGGATGGATGGATGGATGGATAGATAGAAGGAAATGTTGTCACATGGATGAATGGGAATGAAGAGACAGGTATGTGGGTGGGTGGATGGATGGATGGATGAGCAACCTGGAGCCAGAGGGAACTCCTCCTCTATAACCTGAAGACAGACCCTCCCCACCCCGCCCGCCACCCGTGGAAGATCTGGGCCCAAGATCTCTCTCACCGGCTGAACCAGAACATTGTTCTTGCCGTAGAGCAGCGTGGCCCGGGAGTTCTGATGCAGGGACTCTACGTAGTCACGGGCAGAGAGGGACGGTCGGTCGTCCATGCTGCCGCTCGAATGCCTCTTCTGGATCTGGCCGTGAGAGAGGGGGTGGAGGGTGAGACTTGGGGTGACCCTCAGGGCCCCACTCCATTCCCCACCTCCACACCAAGTCTGGAACCCAGCCCAGCTCCTGCCCAGGGCCCCGCAGCCCACCCTTACTCACACAGAGGGCCGGACGCTTGGTGGGGGAGTCCTGGCGCAGGTGTGAGCTGTGGATTCGGTGCCTCTGCACCAGCTCATCCGCCGAGGGGTCGGTCCAGAAGTGGTCCGCAGTCTTCATCTTGGTGTACTCCAGGGCACAGGGCCCCACTGCGGGGCATACGGGGGCTGGGAATCCAGAGCCCCGGGCGGTCCACCCTCCCATCTACCCCCTCCCCCGCCCCCGCCGGTGGGCCACCCATTTCACCGTTTCTCCCCTCCAGCCGGTGAGTACGCCCCACAGGCCTCCTAAGGAGAGGCCAGCACCACACCCGGGGGAGTCAGAGCCGGGGAGCAGGTACTGTTTGATGGAGGAGGCTGGAGGGAGATGATGCACCAGTGAGCAGAGCCCAGGGACCCAGAGGAAGCTCAGAGCACTGGACCACTTACCCAACAAAGATGCAAGGATGGGGCCGTCCACCGGGTCCATCAGGAGGGCTTCCTTCTCGTAGTACTTGCTAGCGAGAGAAAAGCACAGGCAGGTTTGGATGGCGACCGGCAGAGGGCGCACAATGGCCTCTGACCTGGTGGTTAAGAGCAGACTATGTTCCGTCTCCCTCTTGTCACCTCTCTGAGCCTCAGATGCCCCATCTATAAGATGGGTGTAATAAAAATAGATCTCCTAGGGCTGTTGGAAGGCTTTCTGAGAGAGACAACAGATGTGAGGCACTTAGCACTGTGCTTGGCCCGTAACTGCTTAATACATGGCTGTATAATACAGCCTGAATGAGAGTAACAGGAATAATGATTACAAAGTGGCTCCTGGCTGGTTCTATCGACTTCGACCACATCTTCCATTTCAGATGGCAAATCGCTTAGGGGCTCGGATGTTGTCTGCCCTTCTAATGTTACTGAGGCAACAAGATGCTTTTTAGCTGTGGTGTGCCCCGAAAAGCTGTCTTAATAGGACTTCCTGCCCAGACAACTAGTGTGGATGCTGCTGGCCTGATGTGCTCAAGAGTGCCCCCTGGCTCCTGGGTCTTCAAAATAACTTGTGATGCGGGCAATACAATGTTTGTGCTGTTTTTTTGTTTGTTTGTTTCTTTGTTTGAGTTGTGTAGTGGTTTCTAATTCTTTGCCAACTCATACAATCTAGAAACAGAGTTCTAGAGGTGGAAAAGACCTTGTTCTACCCTCCTGAGGGGTCTCAGGCTCAGAGAGGGGAAGTGACTTGTTGGAGGCCACACAGCAGGTGAATGTAGGTTACATCCAGCCAGCCTGGCTCTTCCCATCCTACAGCAGGGGGTGAAGAACACAGGATCGGGAGGGAGACAGACTGAGTGGGCGCCAGGCTTGGCCATTCCCACCCTCGCTGTGTGTCCCTGGGCAGGTGACTACCTTCTCTGAGCTTCAGTGTCCTCAGCTGTAAAATGGGAAGAATGACAAAACTCACCTGCCCAGGCTGCTGGGAGGATTAAATGTTGACCTGCTTGTACAGCAACAGCACAGACTTTGCCACCAGGAAGTTCTTGTGAAATGGTGGCAACATCACTGTAACTTTACCCCAGAGGAATCTTCGATCCACCAGAATACTGGCTGCAGCAGAACTGACAGCCCTGTACATGCTCAGCAGCAAGTTTATACGTTTTGGCGTCAGATCTGAAGATAAGGCTTCAAGACACTTTCCACTCTGCCACGCCGTTTCCATTCCAAAATTCAGCCCAGTTACCTGATCATAAGCCTTGGGAATACTGCCTTTAAAAACAGCAGGTAGGATTGGGAACAAGATGTGACCATCAACGGTGGTCCAAGGGAGCTCCTTTGGGGTGATAGGTTTTGCTGGACCAGTTCCGTGTTCTGACTGTGGTGTTGGTTATATACAAAACTATACGTGTGTTAAAATTCCACAGAACTATACAGAAAAAAAAAAATGAGTGTATGTAGAAACTAGCGAAATCCAAAAAAATTTTGTTGTTCAGTTAACAGTATTTTACCAACGGCAATCTCCTGTTTTGATCCTTGTACTGTGGTTATGGAGGATGTTATTACCAAGGGTAGAGGAGACTCTCTGTACTAATGTTACAACTTCTATGTGAATCTAAAAAAATAAGTGTGATGAAGAAAGAGGTTGGCATTACTGCTGAAATAAATCGCTAATTCCTTTGACTGACTTATTCAGCAGAAAACACAAGGTCATATGCCAAAGGCAGTAACTACAGACGCCCTGAACCCATGCTAGGGCAGAGACGTGTCACAATTTACTAGAAGATGAAGAGATTAATTGGACTCCAGGGCCTGGATTTCTTCCAGTTCCTCTCCTGCCTCCCGGCCTTTGCACCTGCTGTTCCCTCTGCTGGGAACACTCTTCCTCACACCCCTTTTCCTGGTAATGCCTACATGTCCTTCAAATGGAAGTTTAATGCTATGTCTTCCAGGACACTTTCCCTGACCACCCAGAGGAGATTAAACACCACCCACCTGGCTTGGAATATTCATCATATCTTATCCCAATTACTAGTTACCTGTTTTCCCTGCTACAATACGAGGTTCATGAGAAGAAGCGCTTTGCTCTATGCTTTCATACATATTTTCCTAGCAAACAGGCAGAGAATAAAAGATAATCATAATACCCATTGCATGTGAAGATGCGGTTAAACAGGCACTTTCATACACCAAGAGATGAGGAGATTCTCAGATATTTCCCTCATATTCTCCCTCTCTCCTTCTCTCTCTGGTTGGAAAGGAGTACTGGCCATGAAGAGTCTCTTCATTCTTCACTGGCTCCCCCATGCTCTTAGCATAACATCCAAGCTTTGAACATGACAGTTGAGACCAACGTATCCCCAACATCTAGGTTAGTGGCTGGCACATGGTAGGCGCTCATTAAATATTTACTGGATGAATGAATGAATGTACGGGTGCTTGTCAAGAGGGCTCATACTATAAAACCTTTACACCAGGTTGATCTGAGCTAGAAAAGAAAATGGAAAAAGGTATCATTATTTCTAAAATGCTGTGTACTCACTAACTCCCCTTCTCACTTCTTCTTCAGAATGGCAGCAATCCCTGTCCCATTTACCAAATGAGAGCAGAGACAGAGGAGCTAAATGACTCCTCTAGGGCCATAGTTAGCAAGAAGACCGTAGGCTTAACTCATGGAAGAAGAAAGATGCCTAAGATTGTAAGATCCTACACTCCACTCCAAATCTGAAGATCCTGCATTGACAGTAAGCACTTGAATTGTCCCAAGGTTCTAAACTAGGCTAATTCGGAGGCAAACATCCAGACTGCCTTTACTTACTCTCTTTCAAATCAAGTGCACGTCAAGGGGGAGAAAAGAAAGCTGCTTTCCGCAATAGGTTGCAATTCCCAAGAGGGCCAGCAGGTGGCGGCAGAGCACACACAGGCGTCTGGTCTTTCCGGCTCACCTGCTGTTTTCCACCAGGTAATGCACGATTTTGTCCAGCACCTTCTCAAACAAGGCAGTGCGAATCCACAGGTGCTTGATGGCGAGTGGGGACAGGTTGGGCAGCTTCGGCAGCTTCCGCACATTCTCCTGGAGGCCCTGGATCTGGTTTCGCCTGCCAGGCCAGTAAAGAAGGAGGATGAATATTCACAAAAGAGGAAATCCAACAGGACCAATATGCAAACGGCAAAATGTTCAACCTCTCTAGGAAATGAAGGAATGGCAACTAAAACAACAAGAGCCCTTATTGCTCCTGGCAAGTAGGTAAAGAGTTGAAAAAATCATAATACCCAGCGAGCGTGAAGATGCTGTGAAACAGACACTTTCATAAACTGCTGATGGGCAAGCCAGATGCTCACAGTGACATTTCTCTTCTCTTCCCCTCTCTTTCTCTCCCCCCTCTATCTGTCATGGATGAGCAACTGCATCAATGAATGAATGGTTCTCCCTTACCACCCGGCATGGGTATCTCTAATTCCTCCATTAGAAAATCACTCCCAATATTATGGAAGGCCCATGGAAACCCATCCCTTCAAGAAGTTAATCAGCAAACACCTGGGAATTTAACAGGTGGATTGGAAGGCACCTGAAGACCATGTGGCCGAGGAGTCAGATTCCAAATGGGACTTGGCAATGCCAAAGCCACAGGATGGCCCGTCATGCAGTTCTGGCCAGGGGCTCTGGGCTGGCATGGCCTGAAAGGCAAGGCAAGGGCCATTTCCCATCCAGTGAAGTGAAGGGATCACCCACGGCAGAGACGGCAAACACGGCACGCATGCCTCTCTCTCTTGCCCAGAACAGACATGGCTAATCAATCCACACATTCTTTCCCACAAAATCTAACAGCAGCTCCAGAATCTTTTACAACAAGGTCCTTTGGGGCAGCGTCTAGCACAAACTGGAGCTGAAACCTATCTGTCATCCCGGACCAGGCCCCAGATGGAGGATTTGGCTGTACAGTTGGGACTCTGGGGGTGACTCTGGTGGAAGGTGCTCATGTACACACACTCAGGCCATGAGCCTCCCCCCAGTAAACACAATCAGCCCTTAAGACACGTGAGTGAAGTCACTGCTCCCCTTCAATGGTTGCCTCAATGTCACACCTGATCCATGCAGACAGTGACCATATTGGTTTCATTAAACTTTTGTCTTCCTGCATTCAGAATGGGGTCTGGCTCCCACGGGGCGCTTATTCTTTCAACAATCATTTCTTAAGCTTTTACCAGCTGCTGGGCACTGTCCAGGTACTGGGGACATAATGGGGAGTAACAGATTTCAGTTGTCTGTTCTCATGGAGTTCAGAGTCAAGTGGGGGAGATAGACAAGAATCAAGTAAACAAATGAATGGGTAAATACAGGTGGTGATAACCAGAAAGAAGTAAATAGAGGGATGATCTAAAAGAGAAATGGGGTGAGGGTTGGAATTTATCCCTACCTGAGGGAAGGCCTGAATGATGACAAGGAACTAGCCACGGAAGATGAGGTATGTGAACCGGGTGGTGGGTACAGCATGTGCAAAGGCCCTGGGGTAGGAAAGAGTCTGGCGGGTTTGGGGAGCAGAAAGGAGAATGGAGAGAGTGCCAGGAGGTGCGGGTTCTCGCAGAGCTCAGAGAGGAGCATGGACCGTCCTCCGCGGGCGTGCCCTGCCCATACCCCATGTTCCGCACTCACGCGCTCTCGAGCAGCTGCTCCAGGTCCTGCACCTTGTGGCTCAGCTCCTCAGCCGGCGGGAAGTTCTTGCCCACTTTCATGAACAGAGCTGCAATCTTGTTGCTGCGCAGAAAGCCAGCCGCCCGCCGCCGCAGCCCATGCAGGACGCAGGCCTCCACAGCCGCTGCAGGGACACAACCATCGGTCAGCAGGCCCCGCCCTGCCCACGCTCCCCTGCATCCAGCTCAGCACTCCAGTCGTACAGAGAGCTGCGGGCCCCAGAATCACAAAATTCGTGAAAGCCTCATAGGGAAAAGCACATATGCCTCCTTACTTTCCGCTCCCTCAAAAGGGAGCAAGGGATCCTAGCAGTTAACCTGTGCTCGCTGCCCAAGGTCAGGCTGTCCGCTCCCTCAAAAGGGAGGAAGAGAGCTTAGCAGTTAACCTGTGCTCACTGCCCAAGGTCAGGCTGTCCGTGTTCACGTCCTCTCCAGTGGATCTGAACCACACAACCAGTTGTGTGACCTGGGCAACTACCTCCCCTGTGTCTCAGTTTCCTCATCTGTGAAATGGGGATAGTATGAACCTATGTCTTAAAAGGTTGCTGTTAGAATGAGGTGGAAAGGGGCGCCTGGGTGGCTCAGTCGGTTAAGCATCTGCCTTCGGCTCAGATCGTGATCTCGGGGTCTTGGGATCGAGCCCCATGTAGGGCTCCCTGCTCAGTAGCCCTCTCGCTCTCTCTCTCAAATAAATAAATCATTTTTTTTTTTTTAAGAATAAGGTTGGAGAAAAATGCATGGAAAGCACTTCATGTAAAGTCTGGCACATAGTAAGTGCTTTAGGAATATTAGCTATTACTCCTGCTGGTGAGGGAGGAGGGACTGGGACCACTGGACTGTCGAGCTTTATCTGGGTTAAAGAATCACATCAACGTCATTACTGTGATCCCCGTAAGAGTTGACATTACGGATCTCATTCTGTCTCTGCCACAGCCAAGAAAGAAAAAGAAAAAACCACCCCCGTTTTTCAGATGTGAAAACTGAGGCTGTAAGAGGTGAAATGAATTGCCCAGGGCCACCCGGCAAATGAGTGACAGAACCAGGATTCAAACCCAGGCCTGAGCCCAAGGTGTGCTCACAACACTTGTGCCTCCACAAAGAATTTGAAGAGAGGACTCAGTCATCACCTTCCCGTGCCTGTGTTTCCCCTGGGTGGTAGCCTGGGCTCTACCACTAACCTGCTGTGTGACCTCAGGTAAATCACTTTCCCTCTCTGGGCCTTAGTGTTCCCTCCTGGGAAACAGTCCCTGTGTAGGCCATTCTGATGGCCCCAATCTTATTTCTGGTACTTTCAGCAGGCCACTATTAACTATTTTCCTGCCTTCTGTCTTACACAGCAGACTGGGAGCTCACTCTGCTATGTAATAGGAGCATAATCAATGTCAATGGGAAAAGTGAGTCTATTGTAAGAGCTATTTCTTATTGGGTATCTGCCGGGTGTCGGACCAGTGTTGAGGTTTACCTTACCTAATCCGGTGGAAAAACCCCATGAAGTGAGTGTTCTAGTTGCCGTCCCTCCACACAAGGAAAATGCCAGAAGTCCACGGGGAAAAGCCTGGCCGGGGTCATGTTGTGCACAAGGAGAAATACTGAGAAGTTTTTGGTTCAATTACTTGTTCTGGGGTATTTTTGATGTCGTTGTTGTTGTTAGCAATTACTTAGCTTTTTCTTTAATTAGTTTTTTTTTCTTTAGATTTTATTTATTTGACAGAGAGATAGAGACAGCGAGAGAGGGAACACAGCAGGGAGAGTGGGAGAGGGAGAAGCAGGCTTCCCACCAAGCAGGGAGCTCAAAGCAGGGCTCGATCCCAGGACCCTGGGATCATGACCCGAGCCGAAGACAGACGCTTAACGACTGAGCCACCCAGGCGCCCCTATCACAATTTTTTTTTAAGTAGGCTCCATGCCCAACCCCGAGATCAAGAGTCGTGTGCTCTACGGACTGAGCCAGACAGGTGCCCCAGCGATTACTTGGCTTTGAATGAATGCCCACTCTATTGCCTAATTTGCCCACGGGCTTAAAATATGCTGGGTAAGCATCTCCTAAACACCTTCATTTTTGCTTACATGCACAACACTTTTCATTTGTCTATATTGCAACAAGTTAATTATCTAGGCTTTGGAGACCTGGTTGATTCTTTCCGGCAACGGCTCATAAGGAACAATGGATCGGAGACACCTCAGGGAGACCCTGCAGGCCTTATTCAGAGCCATCACATTTCTTCTCTCATCCCAAAACTGTGGTTGAAGTTAGACAATTATCAAGATTTTTATCACTTTCTATTCCTCTAAGTCTTTAACCGGTAGGTATGGTCGTACATTCTGAATTGGGCATGCCTGTTATTTTCTTTGCAAAGCAAAGAGAGATGTCCAAGAGAAAAAAAATAGGTAAATATATTCCCATATTCACATTTATACATATACATGTAAGTGTGTATATATGCAGCCTTACATATACACAAGTATATAAATATACATATATATGTAATTTAAACAAACATATCTCACTAAAAAAATAAAATAAAATTTTGCCAAGGTCACCCAACAAACAAGTGGCAGAAAAGGGATTTGAACCCAGGTCTGCCTGGCTGCAAAGGGGCTGAGCTGACATCAGCAGGCTCCCAGGTCTAGGCGTGAGCTCCCATGGGTGGTGCACCCAGCCGTCGGGATGAAGCTGAAGGGCTGGCCAGGTGTCCTCGCTCGGGCCTCTCCAGGAGGCCAAGACTGCGGGAGGGGAAATTACAGCACGTCCTTCCTCCCAAGACACCCCAGTCACGAAATAAAAAAGGTTTTCAGGGAGAAAGAAACACCCCCACTTATACGTACACACTGATTAGAAAGAAGCTGAATCCTGACTGGGGACACGCAAAACCTGCGTCTATAGCCACGGTGGAAATACGGTAAGAACCTGGCAGCGTGGTTATTTCTGGAAACTTTGTGAGCATAGCCGGTTCAAGGAGAGAAGTCTGAGTCATGCTCCGAGCCCCGGGCCTGCCTCCTTTGCTGAGCCAAGCAGGACATGATCCCACAGGAGGGGTCAATGGCTCCTAATTCCCTATATTTTTAAAGCCCATTCATCCTCTCCCTTTATTTAGGCAAGAGCTGTAGGCAGGGCGAGGAAAGGGCACAGAGCCTGTTCGTCAGATACGAGACCAGAGTCACTAGGGGTGTGGGTCGCCGTGCACTGAGCCCACGGGAAGGGAAGGCAGTCAGTCCCTCCAGCGTCAGCAGTGATGAACTCCTCGTGGGGTGCAGAGGCCAGGCCTCATTTCTTCTCTAGACTTTTCCGTATTTCCAAATTCCCTAATGGAGCCCCTTGGGAAACTGAAAATAACTTCGGAGTCACAAAGCGAAAAAGTGGTGTTGAGAAGGCTCACTTGCCAAGATGCCACTCCCCCGAGGCAGCCCACTGAGAAAGAAGCCACGTTTAAGGCCCACAGGCCACGGACTCACCACAGAAGGAGATGATGTGGCTGCTATCCTCATGGACAAACTTGCGTGTGACGGCCTCCTCCATGATCTGCTTCACCTGGAAGGCAGAGGCAGCTGGAGGGGGGCGGGGAGACCCAAATGCGACCTGGGGTGCAGCCACCCCAGAGGGCTGTGTTGCCCCCTCCAAGCCTTCTCAGGCCGGCTGGGGTGTTTGGCTAACTGCTTTCCTTCCACACCTCCTCACTGTGTCTTCTGTAAGCCTCAGGCCCGCGGCCCCAGAGCTCCACACTTCACATTTTACGGAATTATTTTTTTGGGCGCTCAGCATGGGGGCGGTTTCCTTTCAGGTGTCCCACGAAATGTCATCTCCTTCCTGGACCCCATTATCTGAGACAGCCCTACCCCCCTGCAAGACTCCATCCACACCTTGCTATAGTTCCTTCTGGGTACTTACGCTCTCCCTGTCTTAGGATATAAATTCCCTGGGGGCAGGGTCTCATCTGCCTTGTTCACTGCTATATCCACGGAGACTAGAACAGTGTCTGGTGCATAGTAGGTGCTCAGTAACTATTTTCTGAAGGAAGGAAGGAAGGAAGGAAGGAAGGAAGGAAGGAAGGAAGAAAGGAAACAAGTAGATAAAGAATCAGAAAGGTACAGTTGACAGATCGGCCCCGGAACCTGGAACCTGGCAGAGTTCCTCTGCAACATGCCATTAAGCCCACAGGTTCAAATCCCTGTTCAGGCACCTACCAGTTGGGTTTGTGATCTTGTTTTGAGAAACCGGGGCTCATCAAGCTGAAGCGACTTGCCTAGAGAAGTAGAGCTGGCCGAGTGGAGACAGAATTCCAGGCTGAGTCTGACTCCGCAGCTGTGTGCTCTTCCTACCATCCTCACATGCTCAACAAATATTTTCTGAGCACCACTGATGCTCCCGGCAGGGGGGACCCAGCGCTGAAAGGGCAGCCGTGCCTCTCTGCTCACAGAGGGGACCCTCTGGTGGCCTGAACACTCTTCTGCTTTGCTGGATTCTGGGCCCCACTCTGCCCAGAGTCATTATGGGGCTTTAGCAAAGCATTTCTCTTCTAGGGCCTCAGTTTCCCCACCTTGAGGTTGAGGAGGTCAGGAGAGATGACCTCCAACGCTGGTCCCAGCTCCACATCACCAGGGCTGTGATGTGCGGGTGACAGGAGCAGTTCTGAATCCAACCCCCTCCATGGGCTTCCTGGCTGC
>NC_138381.1:65072115-65115220 GCF_054177405.1 Leptonychotes weddellii
AAAAAAAAAAAGAAAGATCTGGCTTCTGCATTGGGAGACTATTTTGGCTGAGAAAACGCTTTTCTGTCACCATATTTGTGGGTAAATAGGAAGCAGCATTCACATCCCTGTTTGTCAAAGGAGCAAACAAAAGCCCAGAGAGGTGGGGTCATCGGCCCGGGTCACACAGCTGGTGAGGAGGAGAGTCAAGGCTTAGTTAGACCCAGGTTTGTCTGATTCCAGGGGCTGAGTTCCTCTGCAACATGCCATTAAGCCCATAGGGTATCAGAGCCTTTACCCACCCCACCCCCGCAAGTACCTGCCTCCTTCTTTCCTTTGCTCTCCTGAGGCAGGATACAGTGATGCAGGCCTACAACCCAGTGTCTGAGAACCTGCCGGGGGGGCTTGCCAAGCACCCAGACCTGGATGTCCCTTGGGAATAGAAGGGGGGGCAGTCCAGGCAGCTGGGTCAGGAGTGCTTTTGGAAAAGCGCAATGGTTCGTTAAGAGCTAAGAATTAGGGGCCAGATAGGCCTGGGTTCAAATCCCGGCCCAACCACTTACTAGCTGTAGGACCTCAGGCAAATTCCTTTACCTAGTACCAACTCCCAAAGTCAATAAAATCTGTTGGCTCTGCCAACCCGGAGCCTGACCATTTCTCATCCTCTCCATCAGTACCTCTCCGGTGCAAGTGGCCTTGCTCCAAGTCACATCCCTCCTGGATTCACACTACAAACTCTCACTTATCTCCCTGCCTCCTCTTAACACGATCAGAAGGATCTTGTTAAAGGGTAAGTCAACAGAACAACCAGACAGAAGATCAATAAGGAAATGGAAAACCTGAACAACATTATAGACTAAGTGGACCTAAGAGACATACAGTACACTCGACCCAACAAGAGCAGAAAACACACTTTTCTCAAGTGCACATACAGGATATGGCATATTACAGATAGGGCACAAAACAAGTCTTAACAAATCTTCAAAGACTGAAATCATACTAGGTATCTTTTCTGATCACAATGGCATGAAACTAGAAACCAACCCTGTGAGTGGAAATTAAGCCACACACTCTTCAACAACCAATGGGTCAAAGAAGAATTCACAAGAGAAATTTGCAAATATCTTGAGACAAATGGAAATGAACACGCAACATACCAAAATCCATGAGATGCAAAGAAAGCAGTGATAGGAGGGAAATTTATAGCGGGGAAGTACTTATGTTAAAAGACTGGAAAAGATCTGAAATCAACAATCTATCATTACACCTTGAGGAACTATAAAAGAACAAACTAACCCCAAAGCTAGAAAAGGAGCAGAGATAACAAAATAGAAAGCAGAAATACGATGGGAAATTTTAACAAAATCAAGAGTGGATTCTCCAAAAAGATCAGCAGAACGGACAAACCTTTAAGCCAGATTAACTAAGAAAAAAAGAGAGAAGACTCAAATAACTAAATCTGAATTAACACCAATCCTCCTCAAACTCTTCCAAAAACAAAACATTGAAGAAGAGGGAATACTTTCATTGTATGAGGCCAACATTACCTTGAAACCAAAGCCAGGCAAAAACTACAGACCAATGTCTCCCATGAATATTGATGTCAAAATCCACAACAAAATACTAGCAAACAGAATTTGGTGTATCTAGAAAGGTCAGCACACCATGACCAAGGGAGGATTTACAGCTAAAATGCAGGGATGGTTCAAGACACAAAAGCCAACAGATGTAATATACCACATTAACATAACAGAGAAAAAAAATACAAGAGCATCTCCCTTGATGCAGAAAAAGAATCTGACACAATTCAACACCCTTTCCTCAGAAAACACTCACTAAACTAAGAATAGCCAGAAACTACCTCACCATAATAGAGCTACCGTCCCATGCAATAGTGGGAGGCTGAAAGCTTTCCCTGCAAAGTCAAGAACAAGAAAGATAAAGATGCCTGCTCCCGCCTCTTGTATTTCACATAGCACTGGGAGTTCTAGCCAGATGAATTAGGGCAAGAAAAAAAAAAATCAAAGGTATGCAAATCAGAGAGAAAGAAGTAAAATGATCTCCGTTGGCAGACAACATGATCTTATGCACAGAAAACCCCAAAGACTCCACAAGAAGACTGTTGGTGGTTGTAAATACATTTAGCAAAGTTGCAGGATACAAAATCAACATGTGAAAATAAGCCATATTTCTATTTTTTTTAATTTACTTTTTATTTTTTTTTAAGATTTTATTTATTCATTTGAGACAGAGAGATACAGAGTGAGAGAGAGCATGAGCAGGGGAGAGGCAGAAGCAGGCTCCCAGCTGAGCCAGGAGCCAGACGTGGGGCTCGATCCCAGGACTCTGGGATCATGACCTGAGCCGAAGGCAGACGCTTAACTATCTGAGCCACCCAGGCGCCCAATAAGCCGTATTTCTAAACACTGACAAGGAACAATCCAAAAAAGAATATCAATGTTCCATTTACAATAGCGCCAAAAAGAATAAAATACTTAGGAATAAACTTAACCAAGGTGGTGAAAGACCTGGGTGTTGAAAGCTCTAGTAGACCTGCTGAGAGAACTTTGTAAAGAGGCAACTAAATGGAAAGGCAAACGTGTTCAGAGATCGAAAGACTCAATATCGTTGTCAATAAAACCCAAAGCAATCTACAGATGTAATGTAATCCCCATCAAAATCCCAATGGCACTTTGTTGCCCTTATTGTTGTTTCTGGGAGATTTTTTGGTTTTTTTTTGTTTTTTTCCGGAAAACAGGAAAATCTATCCTAAAATTCATATGTAATCTCATGGGACCATGAAAAGGCAACGTGATCTTGAAAAGGAAGAACCAAGTTAGAAATCTCACACTTCCTGACTTCAAACCTTATTAGAAAACTATGGTAATCAAAACAGTGAGATATGAGCATAAAAGTGGAAAAGAATAGAGAGCCCAGAAATAAACCCTCACGTCTATCAGTATATGTGAAATGATCCTGACATGGGTCCCAAGACCATTCAATGGGGGAAAGGACAGTCTTTCCCACAAATGCTCTTGGGAAAACCGGATCTCCACAGGCAAAAGAATGAAGTGAGACCCTCACCTATTCCACACACAAAAATCAACTCAAAATGGATCAAAGACCTAAACAGAACAGCGAAAACCACAGGACTCCTCAAAGGAAACATAGCAGAGAAACGTCCTGACGCTGGGTTTGGCAATGATTTCTTGCCTGTGACACCAAAAGCATAGGAGGCAAAAGTCACATGAAACAAACTGAGCTAAAAAAAAAATAAAAAAAAAGAAATAAACTGAGCTACATCGAAGTAAAAAACTTCTGGACATCAAAGGACACAATAGGCAGAGTGAGAAAGGCAAGCCAGGCAATGGGAGAAAATATTTGCAAACTGTGTATCTGATAAGGAGCTAATGTCTAGATAGATGATGAATTCTTTTTTTTTTTAAAGATTTTATTTATTTATTTGAGACAAAGAGAATGAGAGACAGAGAGCATGAGAGGGAGGAGGGTCAGAGGGAGAAGCAGACTCCCCGCTGAGCAGGGAGCCCGATGCGGGACTCGATCCCGGGACTCCAGGATCATGACCCGAGCAGAAGGCAGTCGCTTAACCAACTGAGCCACCCAGGCGCCCCTAGATGATGAATTTTTTTTTTTAAAGATTTTATTTATTTATTTGAGAGAGAGAGAATGAGAGAGAACACATGAGAGGGGATAGGGTCAGAGGGCAAAGCAGACTCCCTGCCGAGCAGGGAGCCCGATGCGGGACTCGATCCAGGGACTCCAGGATCATGACCTGAGCCGAAGGCAGTCGCTCAACCGACTGAGCCACCCAGGCGCCCTAGATGATGAATTCTTAACGACAACAAAAAACAACCGGATTCCAAAATGGGCAAAGGACATTAACAGACATTCTTTCAGAGAAGATCTACAGATGGCCAACCAGCACACAAGAGGATGCTCGACATCACTCATCATCAGGGAAGTGCAAATCAAAACTGCCATGAGATACCACCTCACACCCGTTGAGAAGGGCCACCATCCAAAAACAGAAAATAAGAGGTGTGGGTGGGAATGCGGAGAAACCAGAACCCTGAGCATTGCTGGGGGAATGTAAAATCGGGCAGCTCCTAAGGAAAACAGTACGGCAGTTGCTGAAAAAATTAAACAGAACAGTACCATAGGATCCAGCAATTCTGCTTCTGGGTACACACCCCAAGGAACTGAAAGCAGAGTATCTGAAAGAGATTTCAACACTTGTGTTCATGGCAGCGTAATCCACAGTGGCCAAAGGTCGAAACAACCCAATTGGCCATCGCTGGATGAATGGCTAAACAAGATGGAGCGGACACGTTCAAGGGAATGTAATTCAGTCTTATAAAGGAAGGACATTCAGACACCTGCTCCAACATGGATGAACCTTGAGCACATCATGCTAAGTGAAATAAGCCAGCCACAAAGGGACACAGTCTTACAGGAGGTGCCTGGAGTAGTCAAGCGCACGGAGACAGAAAGAAGAATGGCGCTTGCCAGGGGCTGGGAGGAGAGCGTGGGGGCATTCTTGCTTAATGGAATTATTGTTTAATGGGTATAGAGTTGTAGTTTTGTAAGATGGAGAGAGACTGACTACACAACAATGTGAATTATTCAACACCACCGAACTTAAAAATAATGAAGAAGGTCAATTTTATGTTCTATTTTACCACAGTTTTTGGAAGTGTGGATATTATGTGTTAATACAGTGTAAATAAATGAATTTTTTTTTTAAAGGTAAGTTAGACCACATCCCTCCTCTGCTCAGAACCCCGCAGGGCTCACATCTCACTCAGAATGACAGCCCCAGTCCTCACAATGGGCCCCAAGGCTCTGCACGACCTGGACCCACCACCGACCTCCTGGCCTCCTCCTTAGCTATCCCCATCCCTCGGTGCTGGAACACTCTCTCCCCAGATATCAACATGGTTCAACTCTGTGCTCAAATGCCACCTCCCCTGATCATGCTATTTACAACTGTCAACCTCCCCCCACCCAACACTCAGAGTACCTGTTTTCTGCTTATTTCTCTCCATAGTGCTTCTCGCCTCTAACCTACTATGCGGGGTGCTTATCTTGTCCTGGGCATCTCCAATTTCATGGGCTTCTATAATCTACGAGGTCAGGAATTCCACGTATGTCCATCACTGCCCTATTCTCAAGACCTGAAGAATGCCCAGCATATAGTAGGCACTCAGTATCTGGGGGATGAATGTGTACCTCCCATGGCGACATTTACACGAGGCGAAAGAGAGCGCTCAGCATAGTGCCTGATACATATAGTCTGTGTTCCATAAACAGTAGCATTTTAATGATGATGATGCAGACATCCTGCTGCCCAAACAAGTCACACCTGGTCCTTGCACCCCGCACCCCGCTCCTCTGCTCACCCAACACATTTATGCACGTAAAACCAGGTTAAAAAGAAAGAAAATCAATCTTGCAGAGGGAAACTGCTACCAAAGGCAGCCTGCGGGGCTGCAGGGGGTGTGGAAAGAAGGGGCTTTGCCTTCAAGATGAGGAGGTGGAGGAGGTTATAAGCAGGTGGAATGCAGAGAACGAGAACTAGTAAGTCCCAAGAGGGTCACAGTTTGTCAAGTGCTCTCCCGCCTGCCTTGTCTCACTGGATCATCCCAACAATTCAGGGTAATTGTCTGCCCATGTACAGAGGGAGAAACAGAGACTCTGGGGAGGAGGACTGAGTGTTTATGTTCCCCCCAGAATTCCTATGTTGAAACCCTAATCCCCAGCGTGATGGTATTGGGGGGGCGGCTGTGGGAGGTGATGGGGGTCATGAACAGGAGTAGTACCCATATGAAAGAGACCCCAGAGAGCTCCCTTCCCTCTTATGCCAAGTGAGGACACAGAAAAGACAGCCGTCTATGTACCGGGAAGCGGTTTCTCAGCAGACACCAAACTACCAGCACCTTGATCTTAGACTTCCCAGCGTCCAGAACCGTGAGAAAAAAATGTTTGTTGTTTAAGCCACCCGCTCTATGGTATTTTTGTTACAGCAGCCCAAATGGACTAAGACACTTCTCCAAGTCGGCACAACAAGGAAGTTCCAGGGGCACACCCGGCACCCAGAACTACAGACCCCAAAGCACAAGAGCAGGGCCCTGCAAACTTCTGTAGAGATCTACAGGGTAAGCATTTGTGGCCTTGCTGGCCACCTGGTCTCTGTCTCAACTATCCACCTTCACCCTTGTACCATGGGAGCAACCATATGTAAATGAATGAGTGTGGCTGTGTTCCAATAAAACTTTATTTACAAAAAGAAGTGGACAGCCGGTTTTGTCCTTTGGGCAAGAGTTTGCTGACAGTGAAATAATAAAAAATATGTTATCTACTGGTCTCGGCCTCCAGTTTCTGGCACAGAGCTTGTAAAACCCTGGTAATTTCCTAAGTGATAATAGCACTAGGAGCATCTTCTGGTCTGATATTTGACCTCTGACCCCAGTTTCTGACACCAAACGAATGGCTAAATCCCTTGGCATTTCCTCGGTGATAGGAATGTCTTCTGTTCTAATGAGGCGATGCTGGGTGGGCTCCTGGATCGCTTCAGGATGGGGACTGGTCACCAAAAAGACCAAGCTATGATGAGAAGCTTGGAACCTTTAGCCCCATCCCTCATTCTCCGGGAAGGATAGTTAACTGAGTTAACTATCGATCACGTCGGTGTCATGAAGCCTCCATAAAAGTCCCCAAAGTGTGGGGTTTGGAGACAATCTGAGACTTGTATCTGAAGTGGGGGAGCAGGCTTGCAGGACTGGGCCCCGAACCTGCGGGATCTGAGAATGACTCCAGGTAGCTAGCATCAGTTCAATGAGGCCACGCAGCGGGGGCCGGAGACCTGCCCGACGTGTAGCAAACCCACTCCCTTCTGGGTCCGCAGTACCGTGCAGTAAGAGTGTGAGATAAAGGAGGAATGCACGGAGTGTGTTGTCCCAACTCACCGATCCCGCATGAGAATGTCTGACAGCATCGGGCTGGCCCAGGCTGCCTGCCCTAGCATCACAGTGGGGACAGCTCTGGGGTGAGCGCTAACGTGGCTGACCACCCCACGCCCAGGGCCGGCCCCAGCTCTTCCCAGGGGCCAGCCCTCTCTCAAGCAGTTTGCAGCCCTCCTGCCAATGTCCCCCGGCTCCTCAGAAGTGGCCATCTGCCCGTCGCCTGCCAGAGCCACTCTGACGCAAGGGCCCAGCCACCTGTCTGTGTCCTCCCCCGTGGCGAATGCAGAGACTGTCAGGCCCCATCTGCTCCATCCACACAAGGAAGCCAGGATGGAAAATCCCTCAGCTTCACTAAAGTTCTGGTTGTGCTACCAACTAGGAGGCGCCCTCAGGCTGGCACTGTCCCTCGGGGCCTCAGTTTACCCCTCTGGGCTCAAAGACCTGCCCAGGTCCCACTTTCCAGGATGCCTTCACCTCCTTTGGGTCACGCCTCCTCTACCCACGTTTCAGATCCCACAGACTGTCATCTCCTCCACTGCTATGGGCTGAGCTGTGTCCCTGCCCCAGACTCATATGCTGAAATCGTAACCCCGAGTACCCTAGCATGTGATTCACCTTTTGATGACAAGATCTTTACAGCAGTAATTATGTTAAAATGAGGTCATTAGGGTGGGCCGTCATCTGGTACCACTGGTGTTATTGTAAGAGGAAATCTAAGCACAGAGCGCTCCAGAGGGAAGACCACATGAAGATTCCCCCGTACCAGCAGAAAAGGGCCATCCACAAGGAACACCCAGAACAGAGCCTTCCCTCGTGGACTTCCGAAGGAGCCAAACCTGCTGACACTATGACCTTCAACTTCCAGCCTCCAGAACTGTGAGCAATCAAATTTCTGTTGTCCAAGCACCCCGGGGTGTGGTACCTTGTTCTGGCCACCAGGAGTGACTGCCAGACCCACCATCAGTATCCTCACCATCACTCTCATCCTCATCCCTCTGACTGGGCACTTCTGTGCCAGAGAATGAACGAATGAGTGAATGAATTCTAGGCTTACTGGTATTATTAACTCACTGTACCCTCTCCCTAGCCCTGTGAGGGTTGGTTCTACTTTTATGAGAACGAAGATCAGAGAGACTAAGCAACCAGCCCAAGGTCACATGGTGAACGGGAGGCAGAAGCAGAATCTAAACCCAGGCTCTTGATGCTACCCTAGGATCTTCAGCCAACAGCTCGTCTCTGAAAATAATACTAAAGCTCTAACTTACTCTGTGCACAGCACTTAGCATAGTGCTATGCTAAGCATACATGGTGTTATGGACCAGATGCTTGTGTCCCCACAAGTCACATGCTGAAGCCCTACCCCCCCACTCCTGGTATGATGGTATTTGGAGGTGGGGCCTCTGGGGGGTAATTAGGGTTACATGAGGTCATGAAGGTGAGGCCCTCAGGATGGGACTGGTGTCCTTAAAAGAAGAGGAAGAAATCAGAGCACAGTGAAAAAAAGGTGGTGGTCTACAAGCCAGGAAGAGAGCCCTCGCTGGGAAACCAATCGGCGAGCACCCTGACCTAGGACTTCTCAGCCTCCAAACTGCAAGAAATAAATGTCTGCTTAGGCCACTCCATCTGTGATCTTCTGCTACAGCAGTCTGACCGGAGACGCATGGCAAGCCCCACGTAATCCCCACAACACGGTTCCCAGGTGGCCCCTATCACCCACTTTACAGACAAAGAAATTGTGAACTTAGAGGTATCCGTTAGTACCTAGCCAAGGTCATCAGAAAAATCGAAGGTCACCCTGCTAAGGTTTATATGCTGGTCAATCTGACTCCAAGGGGAGCCTCTACCCACCATACTTTGCCCCAGAAACAGGGGTCAGATGCACTCACTGGGGTTGCCAGTCTCAGTGACATGACAGAAGAAACAATCCCTTCCCTTTCCTCTCCCTCTCTCCAGAAGGCCTGGGGGACCCCTAACCACTGCATGTGGTGGGTAACTACACTAATGCGATTATTCCGCATCTCAGCACAAGCCAGGATGGAGTCTAGGGGGCTTCTGTCTCTCTGTGTCGCAGGATGGCCTGGCCCAGCAAAACAAAGATTTGGAAGCCAGTTGTTGGCAAAACACACAGGCAGCGGTCTTCATTGGGGGTTCTGTGTGCTTGAGAGATAGCGAGAGGGTTTTTCGGTTTGGGGCACAGGGGCCACAGGACTCAGGGATAGGGAAAGGAGACCTCTGGTCCCTCCCTGGCTCCTCAGACAGGTCCTGATGATGTGGGAGGTGCCACACTGTGCCCCACAGACCCCTTCGGGACTGAAGGCTGCTAGGAGGGCTGCCGGAGAACCTTTGGCTACCAGTCCCTTAGGGGACAGGGGATCACTTCAGCCACTGGGAGGGCCTCCCCCAAGGCCTCACTGTTTCCCAGGGTGGCCCCCACCTAGTGGCTGGAACATGTGGGCTGTAAAGATCTGGCCTCCTCACCCCAGCTGGGGACAGCTTTAAAGGGCCATCCCGGATCCCTGTGGGGGTCCCCATGGGGCTTCCATGGAAGCCCCGTGGCCCATCTTCTCCCTTGGCTCCCTCCTGCTTGCCTCACTTTGCTTCCCTGGGTGTTCATCCCAAAGGCACACCCTAACAAGCCTGCGTGCTGACCTCCATCTCAACAGTGGCCTCCGCTCGGGGACCGCCAAGCTACAGCATGGAGGCATCTGGCAACAGTCAACAGGGACAAGCTGCAAATAGTTCACATGCCAGTGAACTCAGTGCCAGTGAACTCAGTTCGGCAGGAGGCAAGAGGCCCCCATACCCTGAGCGCACAGAGCAGTAGGGATGGAGCCGGGCAGTCCTGCCCTGGAAGACCTTTCACTCCAGTGAGGCAAAGGAGGGACCAACTAAGACAGGCACGGGGCAAGTGTGATGTGGCCAAGCAGAGCTGCTGACAGAGGGCCCAGCAGCACCAGCCCCAGGTGGGAACTGGCCAGAGATACAGATGCTCGGCCTCGGACCCATGGAGTCAGCTACTCCAGCCTGTTTATCAAGCTCTCCAAGGGATTCTCATGCATGCTCAGATCGCAGGAGGGGATTTGAGGGGAGGACAGAAAACAAGGAGCTGTCCCAAAATCCTTAGGAAGAGACTGAGCAGTCATGGCTTCTGTCCCTCCCAGGACCTTCCCCACACAGCTAGTCCCTCTGGCCACCTCTCCCTGCCCCCATGTCAGACTAGGGGAGCTAACGGTTCCTGGTTCCCCACTATTACAACCACGGGGTGCTGCATCCTTCCCCCCACCCTGCCTTGGTCAACAGCGCCTTTATTAAATTCACCTTTCTCGACTCAGTTTGGGAGAATCATCTGTTTCCTATTGTTACCCAGACTGTACATGCACAGTCTCGAGTCCAAACCCTGCTGAGTGGAGGAGGTTGTCTGCTTATCGCTGTGGACCCTGAAACTCAGAAAGCGTCATCCCCAGGGAAGGCTGGCTCCGGGCCTCTTGTCCTGGGGATAGATCTGGGGGCAGGGTGGGTGGAGGAGGGGGGAAGGCAGTACCAGTGGGTAGTACTCAGCCTAGGGAGGGGCTCCGACAAGTGAGGTGCCTCCCCACTTCCGCTGGCTCCCAGCTGTGGGCTAGAACCTGCCCCCAGAAGTTAATAAAAGGCTGACAGCCTGAGGCCAGAAGAGGAAATTAAAAAGGCAGTGGGGTGGAAGCCTCCCCGGAAGGTCTCGCTGAGAGCCTTACAGCAGAGGAAGAGGCTGTGCCCACGCCTGCGAGGTGGTGGGGGGGCCATCCTGGGGGTTTGGCCCGACCTGCGGGCACGTGGTAGAGGGCCACAGAAGAGGCCTCCGAAATTCAGCTCAACCACCTTCCGCCTCTCGGGCTCCCAGGCACGGGCTTGGACTTGGTCCACTGTGGAGGCTGACAGATTTGAGGGACCTCGGGGTGGTCTGGGGATGATGGTGGTGGCACCGTGGCCCCCTGGCTCCCTGCAGCAGCCTCTGTGAGTTCTCTAAGCTTCGCCCTGGAATCCCTGCAGCAGCCTCTGTGAGTTCTCTAAGCTTCGCCCTGGAATCCCTGCAGCAGCCTCTGAGTTCTCTAAGCTTCGCCCTGGAATCCCTGCAGCAGCCTCTGTGAGTTCTCTAAGCTTCGCCCTGGAATCCCTGCAGCAGCCTCTGTGAGTTCTCTAAGCTTCGCCCTGGAATCCCTGCAGCAGCCTCTGTGAGTTCTCTAAGCTTCGCCCTGGAAGCATGCCCGATTCACGCAGCACAGTGGCTGTGGTTGGTGGGACTCTGGGGCCACACAGACCTGCGTCTGCGTCCCTACTCGGCCCCTCATGTCCAGGGGTGAGGATTAAATGGGCCATTATCTGCAAAGGGCAGGCCTGGCTAGCACACAGTAGGAGTTTTATGATGTTGAAGCTTGCTGCTCATTTTTTTTTTTTTTTAATTTGACAGAGAGATAGAGAGAGAGCACAAGTAGGCAGAGAGGCAGGCAGAGGGAGAGGGAGAAGCAGACTCTCCACCGAGCAGGGAGCCCGACGTGGGGCTCGATCCCAGGACCCTGGGATCATGACCCGAGCCGAAGGCAGCCGCTTAACCAACTGAGCCACCCAGGTGCCCCGCTCATTTTTTTTTTTTTTTTTTTGAGCACTCACTGTGTTCCTGGGACTGTTTACAGCGTGACAACCCAAATGAAGTAGGTAACCGAATTATTCCCATTTCACAGGTGGGGAAACTGAGGCAGAGAGCTATTGGATAACCCACTCAAGGTCATGCAGAGGAGGCAGGATCAGACCCAGGGCCTTTATTCTAACAAATACTTTGTCTCATAGCAGAAGCTGGAGGCCATTTTGAACAAAATGCTTCTGTTCCCGCGCAGCTTAGAGTGAGAGAGTATGTTTACTGAGCACCTACTATGTGCCAGGTACTTTGTATAGAATACCTTATTTAATCTTCACAGGAACATCATTATCCCCATTTTAAAGATGGATAAACTGAGGCTCACAGAGTTTATACAATTTGCCCTAAGGTTACAAAACCAAGAGAGGGCGAAGCCAGGACTTGAACTTAGGTCTGACGGTCAGCAATGCCTCCAGCCCTGCCCAGGAATGGGTCAGACCCTCTGAAATCCCAAGGTGCTGAGAAACCTATGAGAAGGGTTTCCTCAGTCTCGCCCAACGTGGGGACCAAAAAAAGCACTGAACTGGGAGTCAGGAGACCTGGGCCACCTGGACTTGACTCTGCCAACCACATCCTGTGGGGGCTTTTTGGGGGAAGGGGAGACCTCAAAGGTCAAAGTGGGCAGGAAGCTTTCATCCCTGTCCAGCATCCATGCTAAGGAGTCCTCCAACATCTGCTTGCACTCCTCCAATGATGGGGAGCTCACTTCTTTTGAAACCAGCTTATTAGCTCTAACAACAGGATGTTAGGAGACAGTTGAGAGGCTAAGAGCCAGAATGTGGAGTCACTGACCTGGTGTCGAATCCTTGACCACTCATGAGTCTGGACAAGTTTCCCCACCTGTGAAATGGGGTGGATGATAATAGTGCACCCATCTCGGGTAATGGGGCCTTGAATGAGCCTGTGGAGACAGCGCCTGGCACACAGTAGGGATTCTGTGAATAGGAGCCAGTCTTAGATGACAGCGACTGCCTGGTTCATGGTCCCGGCCCACAGTGGGTATTCGTGAGTGTGAGTTAGGTGAATGTGCAATTGCTAAGGGGCCCTTCGGTATTAGGCACTGACCCCAGCTTCCCATCCACGGGTTATTCAGGACCCAGCTGGCTTCTGGGGCAGTGGCCTGGCCCCACCCCTCCACATGGGACCTCTGAGCATCAGCCCCCACCCACCTCTGCCCCACCCTGCAACCATTCAGAAACCAGCCCCTCCCTCCCACCCTCCACCTGCAAATATTTAAATAGTACACAGGAGGAGTAATCTCCAGAGGCAGGCAGGCAGGGAAATCCGGGCCACTGCGCAAAGCTGGAAGAGGGGGCTCCTGGGGCTCCCTGACCTGCCTTGTCTTCCCCCCTCCTCATTCCTGCCACCTGTCCACCCGTACCCAGGTACTCTCATGTTGCCCACCTGGAACCCTGCCTGGTTCCTGATCAACTCATTATTCCCCCATGCCTCTCCTCGCAGTGCTGTGCTCACCCCTTCTATGCTTGGAGAGGAACAGTCCAGCCCAATGTGCAGGGCTGTCCTAAGGATTATGGAAAATATTGGCAGAGGGCCCCCACCAGGACCAGGCACACACCGGCACCATAGAAAGGGAGGCGCCCTAGTGAAGTCGGTAAAAACACGAGCTCAGGCGTCACCAGGCCCAGGTCAAATTCCAATTCTGCCATGAGCTGGGTGACCTGAGGCCTCAGTTTCTTCATCTGTGCAATGGAGATGGATACTCACCCCACCTGTCAGGGCTGCTATGTGCAGATTTCATGAACAAGCCATGCACAGCACTCAGAACGGGGGCCAGGGCTCGGGACCACCACCCTGTGTAAAAGAGAGCTTCATGCATGTCACCCGCCACCCCCTTCTGCCATTGTACACTTTTGCTTACAATTTATTATGGCCTGACTTTCACTATAGATCTGTGGGCTTATCTGTTTAGTGTCCATCTCTAGGACGGTGCCAGGTAAACAGTAGGTGCTCAATATATGTTGGGTGATCACTCTGAATATTTTTGCAACGCTAACGCCAGCAGCAAGGGCTCATCAAATTTGGTTCCAGGCAGTGTCTTTAAGTCCCTCTGACACCTGTTCTCATCCGCTATGTGTTCAAGGCTGGGGTGGGCAAACACTTTCCGTAAAGGGTCAGAGAGCAAACACATCAGGTTTTAGAGTAGGACTGCCAGGTAAAATACGGGCTGCCCAGTGAAATCTAAACGTCAAATACGTAAGGAATTTCTTTTAGGGTAAGGATGTACCAGATATTGCATATAGACCAGACCCGTCCTAAAAGATGATTTGTTGTTTTTCTGAAATTCACATTTAAGCGGGCAACCTGAATTTTTATTTGCTAAATCTGTCAAACCGATTTGCAGGCCACATACAGTCTATGTCTCATCGTCTCTTGTTTTCACAACCCTTTTTGGGATGTCAAAGCTGTTCTTAGCTTAAGGGCGGTGCACGCACAGGCTGGATTTGGCCCACGGGGACCCCCTGGTATAAAGCACCCAGCACTGTGTCTGTAGCGCACCTCAGGCCACAATGAAAACCAGCCGGGTTGCTACCTGCTCGTCTCCTGACTCGGAGCACGCGGCACCCCAGCTGGGGTCTCAGGTGGCTGGCACCTGGACGTGCAGGTGGGTGAGTAATGCTGAGCCTGCAGCAGCTGACGAGATGGAGGCCCCCGGACCCTCAGTCTGCAAGAAACTCACAGTGCAAAGGCCAGTTAATTTAGGATGTCTGGAGGGCCTTTAGGGTGGCTTTACAAAATAGCTCTCAGCCTTTGGGCAAAGTGAGGAGGAGAGGGCAGTGAGCAGAGGGCCGGCTCTGCCTCCCATGTAGGCACCCCGGACGCTGAGGACAAGATGCAGATGCCCTAGCAGGCCAGGGTCTCCAGCCCTGCCTCGGACCGTGGACCCTAAGACGCAGCTCCCCCAAGGCAGTGTCGTGGGCTCTTCTGTGCCTCTGCTCACACTTGCCTTCTGCCAGGTGCCCCTCCCTGCCTGCTCCAGCTCGCTAAGTGCAACTCGGGTTTCAGCCCGCTAATGTCACCTCCTCCTCCTGGGAGCCTTCCTGGACTCTCCATACCCAAGCAGGGATAAATGTACATCTTCCATGTTCTGCTAACACCTGCCTTCCCACCACTTGTCACAGGAGCCAAAACTGTCCCTGATTCACTCAACGTTTATGGAGAACCTTCTATGAGTTTGGTACAAGGTGACAAGCAGATAGAATCCATGTCCTCCTGGAGGTGACAGTCTTATCGAGATAGACATTGAACCAAATCCAACAAATGGGGACATTACAACAAAAAGTGAGGCCAGTTCCCTGCAGCAAAAGAATCTGGTTCTATGAGAACAAATAACAAAGAAACTTGACCTGGTGAGGCAGGTCAAGAGGTCAGGGAGGGCTTCCTGGAGGAGGCGATGCTCAAGATCTAATGTACAGAGAACTGAACTCCCTGGTCCATGGTTTCTCCAGCTCTAAAGCAGAGGGAAAAAAGCTGTCCCCTGCAACTGCCCCCACAGAGCCACCTTGGAGTTCAAAGGAAGGGACAGATGTAAGGACAATGTGGCAGGGAAAAGCACTACATGGAAATCGCTGGTGGCTTTGTATTTTTTAATTTGTTATAGGTGGGGCGCACAGGAGGTGAGCTGGGCGGGGCTGGAACAGGGCTGCAAGCTGTGACTGTTTCCACCCTGTGGCCCTGCCTTCCTTTCCTGCCAAATCCCGTCCCTTCCCCCTTCCCGCACCTAAATCCATGGGTCACACATGCCATTCCTTCCGTGTGACTCACCATTCCCGCCCCCCACCGCCCGCCTTTGCTTTGTGCAGGCCCCTCCACCTGATATCCCCACCCACTCCTTCCTCCATCTCCAGCTCTGGAGAAATCACCCCATCCTCCGGGACTCACTGAGGTGCCCTTCTCCTCACTCCCTCCCGAGAGCCCCCCAAAGTTGATGTGACTCCCCCTACTTCTAAGCTCCTATGGTCAGCTATGAGCACTGGGCTCTCCAGTCAAACTTCCAGAATTCACACCCCAGATCTTGCACACATGATCTTGGGCAAGTCATGTCCCTTCTCTGAACCTCGGGCATTCCCATCAGTAAAATGGGTCTCAGTTATTTGCCTCACAGTCATAAGATAATACATCGAAAGCATTTAACACGGCGGCAGCTGCATAGTAAGTGCTTCATATGTTGACAAGGTGTTCACTGCGCCTGGCACCGTGCTTGGGGGGCGTTATTTCATTTAATCCTCAGGGTAATTAGGTGAGATGGATATGAGGACTCCATTCTACAGATGAGGAACCTGAGTCTTGGTGAGGTTAAATACTTGCCCAAGAGCACATGGCTTTTGAATGGCAGAGTGGGTACTCGAACCCATGACTAACTGCCCTCACACTGAGCCAGGCACACAGTAGGTTCATTTATTCATTCAACACCGACTGGTGCATCCCACAAGCTGCGTGGGTGCTTCGCATCCATGCACCCAAAGATTCATAACAAGCGTGCAGTGTAGATGTCACTGCTATTATTCGATTTTCCCAATGAGGCAGCTGACCTAGGAGGGATGGAGACCACCTGGCCTGTGAAGAGGCTGGGATCTGAACCAAGGTCTCCTGCTCTGGAGTCCCAGGTGACCAATGCACCTGCTCCCTCAGCCCAGTGCAGCCAAGTGTCACGGTCATGGCCAACTGCCAGTCCTGCAGCACCAGCTGGCTCCACCTCTGCCCCACCATGACCCTTCACCCCTGACCTCCCCCAGGTGTGCCCGGTGCCTCACAGCTCCCTCTCCCCGCTGCACATCAGCTTCCAAAGGAGAATCGTGGTCACAAAAGGAAAACGTCCAAATTGAAATGCTTATTACTGAATGAAAGAAGCTAATCTGAAAAGGCTACATGCTGTACAATTCTAACTGCAGGACATTCTGGAAAGAGCAACACTAGGGAGACTGTGAAAAGATCAGTGGGTTGCCAGGGGTTGGAGGGAGGGAGGGATGAACAGGCAGAGCGCAGAGGATTTTTAGGGCAGATAAAGAGATGTACAGGAAATCTCTGTACTTTCTGCTCAATTTTCACTGTGAACCTAAAACTGCTGTAAAAAATAAAGTCTATTAAAAAAAAGAAAAAGAGGGGCGCCTGGGTGGCTCAGTCGGTTAAGCATCTGCCTTCAGCTCAGGTCATGTCTCAGAGTCCTGGGATGGAGCCCCGCATCGGGCTCCCTGCTCTGCGGGAAGCCTGCTTCTCCCTCTCCCACTCCCCCTGCTTGTGTTTCCTCTCTCGCTGTGTCTCTCTCTGTCAAATAAATAAAATCTTTAAAAAAAAAAAAAGAAGAAGAAGAAGAAGAAGAAAGGAAAAAGGAAATATTCTTTCTGTGCTCGGGGGCTATCATAGGATGTCAGCAAGGATCCCAATGCTCCAGCACACAGGGGAAGGGCCTCCTTCCAGATGGGGTCCTCCATGCCCTCCGCCCACCGTGGCCTGCACTGGGCTGGGGCCTTCTCAGAGAAGGGGTCTGCAGGGGTCTGGTCAGTAGGAGCTCAGTGGCCACTGGTGAATGGATCAAAGCTTCCTCTCCTGGACTCTCTCTCTCTCTCATACACAGTTCCAGAACAGACCTGTCCCACCCTCCCACCCACACACTTCCACCCTGCCCTCCACATGCACGCAGATGGATAATGAAAACAAAGACCCAGGACAGTCCTTCTGCAGCCCCATCTGTGCGGCGGGAGAGACCTGGGGGGGTGTGGGGCGGAGCACGTAAGTGATGACACCATGGGCATGTGGATCTTCAGAGTGCTAGAAAAGTCCTCCCCCTCGCACCTCCCTCTTGACCTGCCCTAAACGCGGCTGTGGGCCTTGCTAAAGCCTCTCTCTCACTGGGCTAGGCTGGCCCCAGTTAATCGTTTACTGGGATGCTATAAATAGGTGCCACGCATCGTTCCCTCACGGCATAGGGACCGGCCAACCTGCTCTGACCTGGAAGCAGGGCATTCTGGGCACTGAGGATGGGCTTCCCACACACAGGCTTCTCATCGCTGCCCTGCACGGTGTTCAGACACCCCTTGACAAGGGGGTCCCCCACCTCCCCCCGCCGTGCCTGGTTCTGGGGCGTTCACCTGGGGGCATCGTGGCAAAAAAGGTCCTTCCGGCCACACTCCGTCCTGCACACAGCCACTCAGGGAGATGATGCGGCTGTGAAGACAATCAGCCCCCTGCCGCCCCTCCATTCTGTGTCTCACATGCCCAGCCCACACCCTGGAGACGGGCCAGCGCTCTCCTGGGGGCTCTGCCTGCCGCGGCGGAGCAGGGGGGGCAGCTCCCCCGGCAACATCCCCACTACCACAGCCCCATGGGCCTTGTGCATGAGGAAGGCACGCACAGACTCTGCAGCAGCCTCCATGCTCTTTGGGGGTCTGAGCAGCTGCAGGAAAGAACTGGAATATTCCCAGACGGCTGCTTCAAACACGCACAGGGCGCAACCAGCAAACAGACTAACTGCCTCTAGCCTAGGTCAGGAAGAAGAGCCGCCCAGGACTGCATGCACGGGCTGGGTTAGGACCCTGGCTCCGCCCCCTCACCAGCTGTGTGACCTTGGGCAAGTCACTTCACTTCCTCCATGCTTCCATGTACTCACCTGTAAAATGGGATAATAAACAGGACCTACCCTTCTGCGGTGTTTTAAGGATTAGCTATGTTAATGCATGTAAAGCACTTATTAGCACAATGTCTAGGGCACAACAGAACTTTCCGGAAATGCTCTATGCCTGTGTTGTCCGAAGCGGGATCTCTAGCCACATGTGGCCATTGTGCACTTGAAACTCAGCTAATGCGACTGAGCAACAGGATTTTTTATTTAACTGAGTTTTATACTTAATTTAAATGTAAACAGGCACGTGACCAGTGACTCCCATTGGACGGCACAGGCCTGGAACACACAGCAGGTGCCCAATAAATGCTAATTATGATTATTATTAGGGGTGGTTGTCATTGCAGGGCTCACCGGGTTAGAAATTAGGGAGCATTCCACTTCTGAGCAAGCCGAGGTCGGGTAAACTGTATTCATCTTCAAATTCCAGCATCTTGCAGGGCGGTTCTGAACCGTATTTGGGTTTTGGGATTGTGGACCCCTTAGAGGCACTGAGGATACAGTCTCCTACAGCAAGTACAGAGTGTCTGCACAACTTCAGGGTTGTGCACGCTGCTAGAGTAGAATCTCTGATCTGGCAGACACCTAGCACCCAGTAGGTCCTCAAGTAGCACTTCCAGCAGGACTGGGGCAGCTGTCCGCACGTCAGGGCTGGGCTCCGGATGCCGGCCCCTTCACCTTGTCTAGGTGGACATCTGTGGCTTGTCTGCCTGGTTCCCATGTCCCTGTCTGGTCATTTCACCTTGACTCTCCTCTGGGTCCCCTCCCTCACTCTCACTGGGCTGAAGCCACACCGTCCCTTGACTGATCAGAGCAATGTGCCCCACGGTGATTGGAACCCCTGGATAGAGCTGCACCTGAAGCTGGCATCACTCCAAACTTCCCAAACCCCTGAACCAATAAATCGATTTTTTGAGCTTCTTTCCCTTTTGGCTAAAAATACCCTGCTGTGCTGCTTCTCAGTTGTGTGACCTTGGTCCAGTTTTATTTTTTTAGATTATTTACTTATTTATTTATTTGAGAGAGAAAGAGGGAGAGCACACAAGTGGGGGGGGGTAAGAGCAGAAGGAGAGAGAGAAGCAGACTCTCTGCTGAGCAGGGAGCCTGACACGGGGCTCAATCCCAGGACCCTGAGATCATGACCTGAGCCGTACGTAGACGCTTAACCAACTAAGCCACCCAGGAGCCCCACCTCGGTCCAGTTTCCTAACATCCCCGAGCTTCAATTTCCCTCATCAGTAGAGTTGCTGTTTGTTGTTTCCTACTCTAAAGGAAGCTTGCTTGGTGCATTAAATAAGATCAAACAAAGCAATTTAGAACAGCATTTAATAAATGGTGGTTGTAAAGATGTCTTTATTTCTAAAAAAAAAAAAAAAAGGAAAAAATGCATGATAGTTGCTATAATTCTAACTTACTAATTAAACATAACTTACTAAATAATAAAAATTAAAGGAGTATCCGTTCAGGGTCCCAGGTATCACCACGTCTCTTAACTCTTGGGGCTTCTGTTATCTGATTTTTAAATGAGGACTCACAGCTAAAGGAACTGTTACTGTCCTTTATAAACCTGGGTTCCTTCAAGGTTCTCCGAAGAAAAAGCACAAGAATCTATTCCTGTATTTCTCACTACTAAAAGAAAAATACACTGCCTCCCATTGGAGTTCAGCCCCCTTAGCTGCTCACCCAGGGGCTCAGAGCCACTAAGTGGCGGGGCCAGCAGGCTTACGAGGGCGTCCGTCCTTTCTTGGCTGAGGGATTACCTCGATGAGGCCAATGAGCAACCAGACCCAGAGGGAAGACCCAACTGCCTACCTCAGGATGGCGAGGCAGCCAGGCGAGACTCAGACTTCCTGACCCCCGTTCCAGGGCTCATTCCTCCGGACCCCAGGAAATACCCCCTCCCCAGTCTATAGCACTGCTCCCGTGACTGCGGCACCCCCAGCCCAGGGCTTACCCACGGGGCATAAGAGCAGGGCTGCGTAGTACAGTATACGCTTGCCATCTGATGCACGAGGACACGAGTCAGAGAGGTTCATGCATCCACTAAATGACAGGGCCGGAACTTGAACTCAAGGCTGTCCGGTTCCAAAGCTTGGACCTTTCCCCAACTCCACATGCTCAGGATAGCTTATAATCATAAGTAGGTCATTGGTTTCAGCTCCGGAGTAATGCAGAGCAGGGTTCTAGGGCCAGAACCCCATGCTGCACTATTGACAATGTCTGTGACCTTTGGTAACTTACTTGATACTTGTGTATCAATATCCTTATGTTTAAGGGACAGCGTTTTAGCCACTTCATGTGGTGGCAGCGGGACAATTAAATGAGGTCATCTATATAAAATGCTCAGTAAATGCTGTTTAAGAAATAAAAAAAAAAAAAATCTTTATCCTATTAGAATGCCTTTAGTTGAGCCCTTGTTTTCCCTGAGTGAAATGAAGGCTCCCAAATAGTCTCATCAGCTACTGAGTTTGAATAGGTCTTAAATACAGGCTTGGCAAACTCGGAGTTGACAAAATGCGGGGAGACTTGGCTCTCGGAAAGTGATGCTGGCCAAATTTGATGGCTTGAGGTTCTTAGAATCCTGGAGCTGTCCAACCTTGTCCACTTAGAAAGCAGAAGGACATAGGGAAAAGGGATCGGTTAGGAGGCCACAGGTGGTTAGGGGCAGAGTTGGGCAAGGGCTCCGGTGCCCTCGCTTCCTATCCTGAGGTCTGCCGGCCCACTGGGGTGACAAAAATGCCCTTTCCTACCTGCCCACCAGCGACAAATGCTCCCACTGGAGCCCCTCCTGAGGTTACTGCAGGGGAAGACCCAGCCAGGCTGCACAGGAGACGTAACCAAGCCAGAAGCCCTTCTGCCACCCTCACATCCAACCAGGGGGTGCTGAAACCCAGGCCCTGCACTAGCAAAGTCTCCTGGAAGCCATATTGCCAGAGCCCTGAAAAAAGCATCAAAATGCACCGCACGGATGTGACTGCATTATTCATGAGCAGAATTTCCGCCATCTTAAGCCTGAAAACACGACACATGCAAACTGATTTGAGTCAACCCTATAAGCATCAGAGAGCCCAAAAATATCCGCACCCAGTATTCCTATATCCATTCGACTGGCAAGAATTTCTGGAACCCCTACTTGGCCAGTGGGGGAGCAGGGCAGAGTGGGGGGGGCTGTGGTTTCTAGCCTAAGAATTGAAAGCTCAGGAGAGAACAAGATAAGTTTCCTCTCTTGCCTAATGACCTTGTGCCCTGCATTTGTCCCCTGCATTTACACTGGCCCACAGCCTGAGCAGTCTACATGGATGAATTCATGTCCCCACCTTCCCCCCTTGTTCAAAATCCTCCCATGGCTGCCATTTCATGTCCGAGGGCCACAAGACCCTGCAGAAGCAACCTCCTACTCCCTCTCTGACCTCGTCTCCTCCTCTTCCATTCCGTTCACTCTACTCCAGGCTCCTTGGCCTCTTCGTTCTTCATTGCTCCTGACTCTGGGCCTTTGCATATGCTGTTCCCTCTGTCAAGAACACCCTTCCTGCAGACATCAGCAGGGTTCTCTCCTTCTCTCTAGGTCTCTGCTCAAATGTCACCCCATCAGAGAGGTCATCCCTGACCACCTACTCTCCACCCACGTTCCAGTTTTATTTTCCTCACAGCACTTGTGACTTCTAATACAGGCATACTTTGCTTCATTGTGCTTTGCAGACACTACTTTTTTTTTCTTTTCTTTTTTTTTTAACAAATTGAAGGTTTGTGGCAATCCTGCATCGAGCAAGTCTATATCAGCACCATTTTCCCAACAGCATTTGCTCACTTCCTGTCTCTGTGTCACACTTTGGTAATTCTAACAATATTTCCAAACTTCTCTTTATTATTATATTTATCACAGTGATCTGTGATCAGTGATTATGACTCACTGAACACTCAGATGATGGTTAGCAATTTTTTAGCAGTAAAATGTTTTTTTGGGGAAGCCTGTACCTCCTACTTAAAATGTGTAGGATATAGGGCGTCTGGGTGGCTCAGTCAGTTAAGCATCTGCCTTCTGCTCAGGTCGTGATCCCGGAGTCCCGGGATCGAGTCCCACATCGGGCTCCCTGCTCAGTGGGGAGTCTGCTTCTCTCTCTCTGCCCCTCACCCCCCTCTCCTGCTCTCTCTCGCTCAAATAAATAAAATCTTTAAAAAATGTATATATTAAAAATGTATACAATGTATACAATAAGGTAAAAATATAATACATAACAGTATTTCTAAGTTAAGATATATATTGGATTTTGAGACACAATTCTTTTGTACACTTAATAGACTATAGCATAGTGTAAACATAACTTTTATATCTGCTGGGAAACCAAAAAATTCCTTTGACTCAATTGATCACAGTATTTGCTTTCTTCTGGTGTCCTGGAACCGAACCCGCAATATCTCCGAGGTGTGCCTGCGTCTATTTATTATTTGTCTGTCCCCCAACTAGATCATATGCTTCATGAGAGCATGTGAGCAAGGATGCTGCTTTGCTCCTTCTCTAAACTCCTAGAGTTGTACCTGGTACCCAGTAGATAGGCAATAAATATTTGTGGAAGAAAGAAGGAAGGAATGGAAGGAGGGCAGGTCGAGAGAGAGGAAGGAAGGAAGGAAAGAAAGGAGAACGTTTTCTTCCAAGAAGTGGCAAAAGGCTCCCTCCTGGCCCCTGTTATCAGCTGAAACTTCCTGAAGTCCAAGTGCAAGCAAGACCCTCCTTGCTCATAACTTTTCCACACCTCCCCACCATCTGATGGAGCAAATGCTACAGCCAGGCATTCACAGCTCCGAACAAGCTGCCATAATGGACCTGTCCTGCCTCATCTCTTCCCCTACACACGCCTGACCCCCAGCCACATTTCCAGGGACTACGCTGAACCTCTGTGAGGCCACCTGTCAGGGCCTGACGACAAAGCAGGGTTTGAATCCTGGCTTCTCCACGGCCTGGCTGTGTGACCTTAAAGGGAGCTGCTTAACCTCTCTGTACCTATAGCTCCTTCTTTATCACGGTGAAGCAGATGAGTATTCTCCCTCTCAGGGCCGCCATGGAGAGTGGAGGAGGGAACGTTTGGGGCTCACCCAGCACAGTGGCCGGCACAGAGGTTTCTCAGTCTCAACAACAGTGCCATTCTAGGCTGGACGCTTCTTTGTGGTGGGGAAGGAGGGCTGTCCTGTGCATTGCGGGAAGCTGAGAAGCATCCCTCGACCCTCCCCGCTAGATGCCAGCAGCACCCCCAGTTTTGACAATCAGAAATGGCTCCAGACATTACCAAATGTCCCCTGGGGAAGGGCTGCCAGATTTAGCAATACAAACACTAAAAAAAAAAAAAAATTTCACTGTTTATCTGGAATTCGAATTTAACTGTATGACCCTACGGGGGGGGGGCAAAATTGTCACCCTTCTTTCATTGAGTACCACTGGATTAAAGTGGAAGCACCATGGGGGTCTTAGTAGAAACATGGGTTGATTCTCTCACTTTCCTCCAGTCTTCTTAGGATGTGGAGCCCTCCTCCCCCATCCCATCACCCCCCACCCGAGGGCTGGGAGGCGCGGTCAGCCCGGCGCAGCTCCCCAAACACGCCCAGCTCAGGCACTAGAGCTGCCGTGGGGAGCCCTCCCACCAGCCCCAGTTTGCAGAAGTACAGGGAGCCTCCTCTCCAGCACCCGCCTCGTCCCCCTGCCTCCTTCCCAGGGTCTCTCCTCCCGTCCTCCAGCTGCAGCCTTCTCCCTTGCGATCAAGAGGCCTCCCAGGCCCAGCACCAGGCAAGAAAACAAGGCAGTTAGTCACTCCACTTCCGTTATCAACTCGTGTCACGTGGCTGGCTCTTTTAAGGGCAGTCGTCATGGCAACAAGAAGCCAGTCCCCGCTGCTCAGGGAACCAAAACAAAATTAAGGGGTGGAGGCGGGGAGAGGAAAGGAGGGGAGGGCGAAGAGGGCCAGGAAGGAGCCAGGAAGGAGCTGGTTGGGTTTAACTGGAGGAAATTATGCCGAGGCCACCCTGTCTCCAGCTTTCCCTTGGCGACACTGGGGAGACAGAAAAAAATAAGACGCCTGCCCAGAAGCAGCTCAGGCTCACGTGGTGGGTGTTTTCACATGGCTTATCCTGAAAGGTGAGTAATCTTCATCCTCCTGATGAGTAAACTGTATCTCAGGACCCTTGTGAAGTAAAGACAGATGCTTGTCTAAGACTGTGCAATTACAAGCAACCAAGTTTAGCTCCACCCTCTACCTGCATATAGCTCATGTCCTCCCTGCTCCTTTCCTTGTGCTTTTAGGATAGGACCACGTGCTCTGCCCCTCTGCATTTGACACCATGCTGCTTTCTCTCTGTACTCCAGCCACTTCCCAGTCCTTTCATCCCTCGAGTTCACAGTGCTCCCTCCAGCCACAAAGCCTTTGTATATGCAGTTCCCTCTGCCAGGAAGGGTTTTCCTCTGTGTCTTCCCACCTCCTACCTCCAACTAGAAGGTTTACTCATCCCTCACGTATCTTAAACATCACTTCCTCCAGAACGCCTTCCTGGGCTACCTGCATGAGGTTACTTCACCCTGTTATGTGTTCTTGTGGTGCCAAGTGCCTCTCCTTCACACGTCGGTGCAAAGCCTGTCATGATCCCTTGAATTACACTCAGAATGTCTCTTGGGGTCTGTCTACCATACTGGGATGGCAGCCCCAAGTGGGCAGGACTTATCTTGTTCACTGCTGTATCCACAGAGCCCAGACTGGTGTCTGGCACACAGATGCCCCTCAGTAGATAAACGCACCAGAATTTGAACCCAGCTCTGGGTGAGCCCAAAGCTCTTTCTTGACCCGCTTCATGGTACTGGATCATACTGGCTCCCAGAGTCAGCACTGGACAGAGCTTCCAGCCCCACAGCCTCCGCTGGCCTTTGCGGCTTCCGTGGCTCAGCCCAAACTTGCACACCTTGTCTAAGGAAACGGATCGTTAAGCCACCCCTTCCAGAAAGAATGATGGGAGGTGCCTCTGAACGAGGCTGTGACAGGCAGGGATGTGGCTCCTCTGAACCCAGAAGATGGGGGAGGAGGGAGAAGGAAGAGCAGACTTGACTCCTAGGTTTCTAGGCAAAGAGCTTCCCTCCACCATTCCATTGGAGACCGGGTCTCTGATACTGGGGGGAGATGTTCCCCAAAGAGGTGCGCAGAGGAAGGAAAGGAGAGAGGAGGTCTGCCTTGGGGGTGGGGGATGGACTTGTCACCATGCCCTTAGGGGCATCCATGCTGAACAAAGGGCTCATTGAAGACTTGAACTTGTCTTCCCTTTACTGGTTCCCTACCCTTGAGACATCATTTATTCTGTCTGGGCCATTTGTCACCTCTGTATGATGGAAACCATGCCACCCACATGCTGAGACTCATCCTGTGCCGTGTAGGCTGGATGGGCACATTTGGCATATAAGAGGTAAGAGCCTGGCTCTGATGTCAGACAGACCTGGGGTTAAGTCCTTGGCTTTGCACCTTCTTGGCTGTGTTCTCTTGAGCAGCTCACACCTCCACTCCAGGCTTGGTTTCCTTGTCCGTAAAATGGGGACAATCTCAGTCACCTCATAAAGTTATTGTGTACATAGGGTCTGGCACAGAGTAGCCCCCGCTATATGGAAAATCTGATTACTGAAATGATGTGCCCCAAGAAATGCAGAATTTAGAATCAGCCACCAACTTGTGATGGTAAGCCTTGCCTTCTGACTGCAGGTAATGGGGTGCTTGAGGCCCTTTGCCCCAACTTGCAAGGTTCTGTCCCTGACCCCCTCAGGCACCAAGCAGGGTGCCAGGGGGCCCTCTGATCAGGTGATGGCCTCGGCCTTATGCCAGTCAGAAAGCTTATTACAAGCCCCAAACTTGGCTGCTCCCAGGACAGAGGATGCAAGCCCACAACTCTGGTCACCAGGGTCAAAGTGTCCCCCACAGCCTGCCAATATCCCAAACTAGACTAACATGGGTGAGATCTCTAAGAACACTGGACCAATGCCTCTTTCTCCAGATGTGGAAACTGAGTCCTTGAGAGGAGAAAGGGCTTGGCCAGGGCACCAAGGGAGCTGCTGGCTGAGCTGGTACCAGGGCCCCAGCTGAGCCCTGCCCAGAGGCACTGTTCTCCCCAGATGTCTTGCTCACACGCTCTTCTGCCTGTAGACCCCTCCCAATTGAACCAGCAAACCATTTCCTTAAAAACATAGCCATTCCAGGTGAAAACATCTGGGAAGTTAACCTAATTAACCTAAACTAACTAGGTTTAGTCAAACAATGAACACAGAGACTGCAGGTTTTAACCTGAAGGCTTTTGGGAAGGTTCTATGGACACCCTCCCCCAACACAGTCATCAGAATATTGTAGATCTGTAGGTTCTGTTGGAAAGATGGTCTATTTAGATAGAGCTTTTGTCAGATCTGCACAGTGCCTCTAAGAGGGCTAAAGTGAAAAGTTCTGGGCCTTTCTGAGGAATTCCACGTATCCTATTGTGCATCCTTATTCAGAAATGCTAGAGTGTACAACCAGCCCTGGAGCTGATTTCTTTCAACAACACGGGACATGCCACACACAGAGACCTATACACAGACATACACCCATGCTTTCCGAGGAGGGTGGGGCAGCAACAGGTCCCAGCTTCAAGGCTGTCTTTGATGGCTGTCTGCCACCACGTGGGGAGGGCCTTCTTGGTGCTCAGTGCTGACACCAAAGGCTGACACCCTCAACACACACACACACACACACACACACACACAAACTCAAACACAGAGGCAAAGGAATCAGGCCAGCCCCCAAGGTCTGCAGCCATTCATGGTCTTGGGCTGAGGACTCAAGATAGGTGATCAGCTCAGCAGTGATGGGGTCCCAGGGTGAGGGATGTGAGGTGACATAAGGAAGGCAAGATATACACATACAGTCACACATACATGGTCACAGTCTCACTCATGCACACAGAGACTCATGCATCACACAGATACACATCATACTCACAAAAACAGATAAACACTCAGACACATGGACACGCAATATGGAGATACACTTGGATATCTCCAGACAGATGCACAGATGTTCTCAGACACACACACTCATGTCCTCGCCCACACAGGCGTGAGCGTGCTCTACACACACGCACACACGGTCCAGGCATCTAAATGCTTCCCAGGAACCCATCACTATAGATTCACCCCTCTGCCGGAAGTCAAGCGCTATTAACTAAAGGCTAGACTGGGCTCCCCAGCTGGCCCCAAGGAGAGTGAAGGGGCAGAAGGGCAGCTGAGCCCTACTTGATTCTCACCCTACTGCGTGTGGGGGGTGGGGAGGGGTGGGTGAGGGGAACCCACCTGCCAAGACGCCCTGGCACATGCCCACAAATGGAGTAACCCACTGACCAGGGACTTTCAGGGAGGGAGTCCCCTGGCTCCCGGGGGGTGGATCCAAGGACTGAGAATTGGGGGGAAGGGGAGACGGGGGTGTTGTTATTTTCCCAAAGCGAACCTTTCCCCTCTTCCGAAGTCTGGTCCTCCTTCTGCAGCCCCATCCAGGCCTCCACCTCCCAATACGTCCTGTCGGCCCCCCCCCAGGTGCTTGCCTCACCTTAGTGAGACCTACCCACCTGCTCCTCCACAAGAGGGGGTCCTACTCAGACACTTCCAGGTGTGCCCCACACCTGGGGGGGCCCTCCCGCTGCACCCGCCCCTGCACACAGCATCCAGAGCCCCCCCAATACCCGAGGCCCCCACCCCCAAACTCACCGCCTCCAGTGCTGCAGGAGGTAAATACCTACCCAGGTGAGCCCCGCACCCGAGGTGGCCGCCCCCTCTGCCACGAACCACCACTCCTTTAGAGACCCTTCCCCGCGGGGCTGCGGCAGCACCCTTTCCCAGGGTCGCGCCCCCCGCCCCGGCACCTACCTCCTTCTTGACGGTGCGCAGCAGCCTCTGTCGCGTGTCCGCCTCTGTGGGACGAGACGGGGGGGGACAGCCGGTCAGCCCAGCGCTGGGGGCGGGGGCCCAGGGCTGTCCTCCCGCCGCCCCCGCGCCCCGCGCCCCGCGCCCCGCGCCCGCTTACCCGCGGGGCCCGAGGCCATGGCCGCGCGCGCTGCGTTCCCAGTCCGGGCGGCGGCGGTGCCTGCTCGCTGGCTCGGCTGCAGCAGCCGCGGCGGGGCGGGGCGGGGCCGAGCGCCCGGTGACGTCAGGGCCCACCGCGCGGCCGCCCCGCCCCTCCGGAGAGCCGCCTCTGCGCGGCCGGGCGCCGGGCGGGAGGGTCCTTTGGGGCCGGACGCACGCTCGGGTCCCCGAACGGCCAGCACCCCGCCCTCCGCGGGAGGCCCTACCCCCCACGCCAGGCGCCCCAGGTCCCTCACAACCTCTATTGGGCTGAGCAGGGAGGCGTCATTTGTTTGAGGTCCGCTCTGTGCCAGGCTCGAGCCTCAGTGTTCTCATCTTTAAAATGGATATAATATGATAACATCATAGGAATGATAGGAGACGTCAATGAGATAGTGAATGTGAAGCACTTAACCGAGACCTGGGAAAAAAGGCCAGCAACCGTAAAAGATAGCTGCTGTTTATTATTATTATTATTGTTATTGTTATTGTTATTTTTTTATTATTACTGAGAGTCTTCCAAGATATGGCCAGGCCTTGAGTGGCTCCCTTCCCCACATGCAGATCACTGGGAGAGTGGGATCCTCCCAGGACCCCAGTAGGGCACCTGTCAGCCAGGACCTCCAGGGCCAGGCAGGCAATGGCTTCTTTGGGACCAACGCTTGTTCCACCGAATTCCTGACCACGGCCACCCAGACTGCAACTCAGGTCTACAAACATTTATTGAGCACCTACCCTGTGCCAGGTTACTGTGCTGCTGATATCGAAGTGAGCAAGTCAGACAAAAGCCTGCCCTTGAAGGGCTTAGGAGGTAGACAACAAAATAAGCAGATGATGTGACATGTTGGAAGTTTCTGGAGAAAAATTAGGTAGGCAAAGGAGACAAGGAGGGCCCACACAGGTGGGGTTTGTATTTTAAAGTAGGGTGCTTGAGGGAGGTCTCACTGAGGAGGTGACATTTGAGTAAAGAAGAGAAAGAGTAGACTTTGAGGATTTCTGGAGGAAGAGCATTCTAGGCAAAGGGAACAGAAAGTGCAAAGGCTGAGATGGGAGTGTGTCACTGGGTGTGACAAACAGCTTGGAGGCCAGTGGGGCTGGAGTGGCATGAACAAGGAGGATGGTGGGAGGCCAAGATCCTGTTAGGGCCTTGAAGTCCACGTTAAGGACTTGAATCCTGCCCTCAAGAACCCCCCCAGCCCCAGGATTCAGCCCTCCTGTCACAAGGACTGAGGACCGCTCAGAGTGTGTCCTCTCCCTGAGGGGGTTCGGAATCCCCTCTTTTCCACTTGTCAGTGTCAGTTGTCTTTGGCCCGAAGCCAGAGAAGTTCATTTTGGCTAACCTAGGGAAAAGGGAATAAACTGGAAGGATAACGGGCATTCCCAAAGTCCAGGGGAGACTGGGGAACTGGGTTGAAAGCAAGGCAGCTCCAGAAAGAGAGACCTTTGGGAATAGTCACCTGGTGAGGACAGCGTGGTTAGGGTGCCACCACTCAGGTGAAACGAGCTATAGCTGTTGGAAGCTCCTGTTCCAAGGAGGGAGCATCCCACTGGCTAGCCTGAGACACACACCTGCTCCTTGCTAGGGAAGGGGACTCTCAATCACAATCCCACCCATCCACTATCTCCAATGAGAATGTGGCAAGTCCACGGGGGGGCCCAGGGAATGTGAAGTAGTTGCTTGGTGGCCACCCCCATCCCCATATATTAGGACCATAAATTGAGAACCTACTATGTGCTATTGTCTGCTTGATCTTATTGGCTCCCCACCCCTCAACACTGATTTTTTTATATCATAAGAGAAGAAAGCCAAGCCTGGAGAGGACTTTGTCCAACTTCACACGGCAAGTGAGCTGCAGCCAGAATGATGACCTCAGGATCCAAGAGATTGATTCAGTGGTTCTTCCCCTTGACTGCACCCTTAAGTTAACGAGGGTACTTTAGAAAAGTAGGGTGCCTAAGCATCACTCTGGGGAGCCATTTTTCAGAGCCCACGTTTCTCCCTTTCCTACCAAGCACTAAGTCTGGGAAGTTGACCTACTCTGCGCTGGTCCTTCCTTGAAAACTTGGAGATTTTCTCCCAAGATAAAGGATTTGGTAGTTTTTGGTTTAATAGCAGCAGGAAGGTGGGCATGGATGGGATCAGGCAGGGCTTGTTGGGGTTTCTTAACAGGGTCTGCTGCAGTTGGACCACTCACCACTAGGGGCGCCATCACTTAGAATCAGCTTGGGAAGTGTTGGCACTCTCCTCAAAGCCAGAGCAGAAAAACCTTTGGATGCCAAAGCCTTCCCCAGGGTCTGAGAATCATCTGACACTTGCTTCCCAGGCTATGCCTCATCCCACGCCACTGCCCCATGGTGCAGGAGCCAGAACCAATGGGAAAGCCTCTTTCTCCTGCCTTGTCCCTTCTGTGGTCTCTATTTGAGAAAGCTTAGCAAGGTGGTCAGTACAAATTAGAAATGCTCAGGAAGGGCGCCTGGGTGGCTCAGTTGGTTAAGCGACTGCCTTCGGCTCAGGTCATGATCCTGGAGTCCTGGGCTCGAGTCCCGGGATCGAGTCCCGCATCGGGCTCCCTGCTCGGCAGGGAGTCTGCTTCTCCCTCTGACCCTCCCCCCACTCATGTGCTCTCTCCTCTCATCCTCTCTCCCAAATAAATAAATAAAATCTTTAAAAAAAAAAATGCTCAGGAAGTCCTGCCTATTATAGAGGAACAATCATTGGAGGAGCAATTTGGAGCTGAGAGGCAATACACTGATAACTGGCAGAAAGGATGACCTCACAATTCATGATATAATAATGATAATAATAGCTGTAATTTTTAGAGCACTTAAATGTGTCTGGCACTGTGTTATGAACTTCTCACATATTAGCTCATTTAATGCACCAAACAACCCCATGATGTAGGTTCTTCTCATTATCTGTATTTTATACTGAAACTCCCAGAGAAGCTAAACAGCTTAACCTAATGCATGTAGCTAGAACATAGAGAGGCTGGATCCAAGCCAAGGTGCTCTTAACCAACTTACTATAGAGAGAAATCCTAGTTCTCATTGTCTTGTGTGCCCCTTGCAGCATTTGCTTTTCCTTGCTGTGACGGTTAATTGTATGTGTCAACTTGATGGGGTCACGGGCTGGCCAGATATTTGGTGCAATTTTACTCTGGGTGTGTCTGTGAGGGTGTTGCTAGATGAGATTCACATATGAGTAAAGCAGATGGTCCTCCCTAGTGTGGGGAGGCCTCAGCTAACCAACCGATGACCTGAATAGAACAAAGAAGGCTGAGTTAGAGGGAACTCTTCCAGCCTGACTGCGTGAGCTGAAGCATCTGTCTTTTGGGGCCTTCAGATTCAAGGAGAAATCTCTGCTTTTCTTGGGTCCCGGGCCTTCAGACTTGCAGTAGAACCACACCATTAACTCTCTTGGGTCACCTGTTTGCCAGCAGCACATCTTGGGATATTTCTTTTTTTTTTTTTTTTTTAAGATTCTATTTATTTATTTGACAGATAAGAGACATAACAAGAGAGGGAACATAAGCAGGGGGAGTGGGAGAGAGAGAAGCAGGTTTCCCGCAGAGCAGGGAGCTCCCAGGACCCTGGGATCATGACCCGAGCCGAAGGCAGACGCTCAATGACTGAGCCACCCAGGCGCCCTGTCTTGAGATATTTCAGCCTCCATTACGTGTAAGTCAATTCCTTGTAAAAATTGATAAATAAATCCAGTTGGTTCTGTTTCTCTAGAGAACACATACTGATATAGTTGACACTTCAGTGTCCATTCCCGTTGCCATCTTCCTAGTGAAACTGAATTTGTCCGGGCATCCACCCTCCTCCCCTTGGCCACATGCCCCTTCCCCATCCTGCGTAGGTTCTTTTTTTTTAGAGCGAGAGAGGGAGAGAGCTTGAGCCTGCTGCACAAGTGGGGGTGGCTGCTGGGTTGAGGGGCAGATTTCTTTTTTGCAAAGTACATTTCCTCATTGCAAAGTCATTGACTTAGGGTTTTCTTTTACTTGCAGTTGAAAGCATCTTCCTGATAAAATTATTCTGTGTAATGTATTCATCCATTTCCGTGAACATGAATAGGAAAAAAAAAGATGTGACCTGCTTTTCCACTCAAAAAAATGGACATCTTTCTATGTCAATAAATATAGATCCAGATCATTAATTTTCATATCTATGAAAGGATTTCACAAGTATGGTGTTTCATAATTACTATCCTCTATTATTGGATGTTTAGATTGATTCCATTTTTGCTATCATAAACAATATTGTAATTGGAAGGCACCCTTAAATATTTCCTTAGGCTATAATCTCAAAGGTTGGTACCAGGTTTTAAATTGTAACAGGTAAGGGTTAGAATACATGATGATGCAGCAAAGCATTTTTTGGCTAGTTAGGGACTAGGACATTGTGAATGGCTCTGGTGGGTAGCAGGTCGCTGGAAGAGACGATCTCACCATGATAAATTTCTAAAATTGAGGCCAAAAAAAAAATCTCATTTCCTCCTATAGACAGATAATAACTGCTAATCTCAACTTTGTCCTGCTTGATTTTCCTTAAAGAAGGCTGGATTTTTTTCCTGATTTTTCCAAGGTGAGTTTCATTCATTCATTCATTCAGTCAGTCAGTCAGTCATTCAACAAGTTTTTATTGAGAGTGCACTGTGTGTCCACATTGGGGATATGGTGTGGATAAGCCATATTGTAACCGAACTAACAGGAGTTCACTCCTTGGTGAGTCACAGATAGAAACTACACCAGCTAGGGACTCCTGGGTGGCTTAGTCAGTTAAGCATTTGTCTTAGGCTCAGGTCATGATCCCAGGGTCCTGGGATGAAGTCACATCAGGTTCCTTGCTCAGGGGAGAGCCTGCATTTCCCTCTGCCTGCCTCTACCTCTGCTTGTGCTCTCTTTCTCTGACAAATAAATAAGTTAAAAATCTTAAAAAAAAAAAAAAAGAAACTACACCAGGTAAAGATGTCCCACAAAGGATACTTTATTTGCAGCAAATAAGTTGATCACAGGGAATAACTTCCAAAGCTGTGATTCCCTGAGCCATGGTGAATGGATTCCTTTTATTTAGGGTGAGGATGAATATTTAGAAAGGGGAGATTGTCACACATGCTCCTTAAGGAAACATGCCTATACATACATTGCATGTTATGTTAATGAGGTTTGTGCTCCTCCTTGGGCAGAGACTTTCATATTATAATGAAGTAAAGGTAACTGCCCATCACTCCGTGGGTCATTCCATGGTCCATCTATGCAGGCATGAGTTGGGGGTTAAGCTCAAACTGGTCTGGGTGGTCTGGGCTGCCAGAGCTCTTCATCCAGGAAGTTGTTATTGCTTGAGAGGTAGTTTTGGTTTTCCATCATGGGATGTTACGCCCCTTGGGTCTTTTGTCTGAGTTAAGAGATAAACTGGAAAGAAGAGCGTAAGGAAAACAGTAGGACAAAGGTCAGTGGGTACAAGCAGGTGAGTAAAGTTAGGTCTAGGAGTCTAGCTGGTGGCAATATGATGTTCTTTTTCTCATGGAACTCATATTTGAGCTGCGGAGAGACAGACAATAAGCAAGTAATCAAATCCATAAAGTACCAGATCGTGATCAACGCTGTGAAACATGTGAACTGGATGGCATGACACTGGGGACCTTGGGGTTGGGGAGATCAGGAGGAATCAGTCAGGATTGTGGGAGCGTTTAAGGAGTGAAAGCACAGCTGAGACATGAGTGGGGATGACAGTAGCCAGGCCAAGAGTTGGAGGAAAATCATTCCAGGTGCATGGAAAAGTAGACGCAAAGGCCTTGGGGTGGGGTTGGGCGTGCCTAAACAAAGCAGAGAAAGGATGCAGTGGAGTCTGAAACCCAGTGAGTACTCAGGGCTCCTCCAGTCCATAACTCCCTAGAGGAAATCGGGAGACTCTGACACTTTGATCCCACCTCTGTCCATCAGTAAACTTTTTTTTTTTTAGGATTTTTATTTATTTATTTGACAGAGGGAGAGCACAGACAGGGTGAGCAGGAGAGGGAGAAGCAGGCTTCCCGCTGAGCAGGGAGCCTGACGCGGGGCTTGATCCCATGACCCTGGGATCAGGACCTGAGCCCAAGGCAGACGCTCAACTGACTGAGCCACCCAGGCGCCCCAGCAAGCTTTTTTTTTTTTTTTTTTAATGGTGATTACATTCACCATTTTAACCATTTTATTTATTTTTTTAAAGATTTACTTATTTATGAGAGAGAGAGAGAGAGAGTGGGGGGAGGGCAGAGGGAGGGAAAATCTCAAGCAGACTCCCTGCTGAGCATGGAGCCCCACCGTGGGGCTGGGTCCCAGGACCCCCCAAGATCATGACCTGAGCTGAAACCAAGAGCCAGATGCTCAACTGACTGGAGCCACCCAGGCACCTCTCCCTACCATTTAAACCATTTTATTTTATTGTTTTTTAAGATTTATTTATTTATTTGAGAGAGAGAGAGAACTAGCAGGAGGAGGGGCATTGGAAGAGAGAGGAAGCAGACTCCCCACTGAGCATGGAGCCTAAAAGGACACGGGCCTTGATCCTAGAAAGCTGGGATCATGATCTGAGCCAAAACCAAGCATCGGGTGCTTAATTGACTGAGCCACTCAGGCGCCCCTACCCTTTTAACCATTTTAAAATGGACAATTCAGTGGCATTTAGTACATTTGCAATGTTGTGAAACAATCACTTTTATCTAGTTCCAGAACATTTCTTCCACCTCAAAAGGAAACCTTGTGTTCATTAAGCAGTCACTCCCCATTCTCCCGTCCCTGCAGCCCTTGGCAACCACTAATCTGATTTCTGTCTCTATGACTTTGCCTAATCAGGACATTTCATGTAAATGGAATGATACCACATATAGCCTTTGTGTCTAGCTTCTTTCACATAATACTATTTTTGAGACTCATTCATGTCATAGCAAGGGTCTGTACTTCATTCCTTTTTATGGCTTTTTACAATATTCCATTGTACTGATAGAACACATTTTGTTTTTCCATTCATCATTGATGGACATTTAGATTGTTTCCACCTTTTGGCTATTGTGAATAGTACTGCTATGAACATTTGTGTGCATATTTTTGTGTGGGCATATGTAATTTTATTTAACTTGGGTATATACCTAGGAGTGTAATTGCTGAGTGCTAAAGACTGGATGTTTATGTCCCCCCAAATTCATATACTGATATCTAATCCCCAGTGTATTTGGAGGTGTATTGGAGGTGTATTTGGAGGTGGTGTCTTTAGGAGGCTATTAGGTCAGGAGAATGGTGCCCTTGTGAATGGGATTAGTGCCCTTATGAAAGAGAGCCCAGAGAGTTCTCTTGCCCCTTCCACCATGAGGGGACACAATAGGAAGACAGCTGTCTATGAATCAGGAAGTGGGCTCTCACCAGACCCCAAATCTGGCAATGCCTTGATCTTGGACTTCCCAGCCTCCAGAACTGTGAGAAATAAATTTCTGTTATTTATAAACCACCCAGCCGATGGTACTTTGTTATAGCTGCCTGCATGGACTAAGTCACAGCTCATAGGGTAATTCTATATTTAACATTTTGAGGAGCCTTCGAATTATTTTCCATAGTGACTGCACCATGTTGCATTCCTACCAGCAATGCATAAAGACTTCAATTTCTCCACATCCTTGCCTAAACTTACTTTCCTTTTTTTAAATTATAGTCATCCTGGTGGGTGTGAAGTGGTATCTCACTGTGGTTTTGATTTGCATTTCCTTAATGACTAATATGTTGAGCATCTTTTCATATGCTTGTGAGCCATTTGTATAACTTCTTTGGAGAAGTTCTGTTCAAGTCTTTGCTCATTTTTAAGTTGGATTGCCTTTTTGTCGGTGAGTTATACAAATTCTGTATGTATTCTGGATACTAGACTCTCATTACATATATAATTTGCAAATATTTTCTCTTACTCCGTGGGTTGCCTTTTCTCTTTCTTGATAGTGACTTACTGAGATAGTGCACAAAAGTTTTAGAATTTTATGATGACCTATTTATCTTTTTTTCTCTTGTTGCTTGTGGTTTTGGTGTCATATCCAAGAAACCATGTTCAAACCCAAGATCATGACTATTCACTCCTATGTTTTCTTCTAAGATTTTTATAGTTACAGATTTTATATTTAGGTCTCTAATCCATTTTAAGTTGATTTTTGTATATGGTATGAGGTAGGGGTCCAACTTAATTTCATGTGGATATCCAGTTGTCCCGACACAATTTGTTGAAGAGACTATTGTTTCCCCATTGAATGGTCTTGGCAGCCTCTTGAAAACCAATTGATCAGGGCACCTGGGTGGTTCAGTCTGTTAAGCATCTGCCTTCGACTCAGGTCATGATCCTGGGGTCCTGGGATCGAGTCCTGCATCAGGCTCCCTGCTCAGTGGGGAGTCTACTTCTCCCTCTGCCCCTCCCCGACTCATTCTCTCTCTCTCTCTCTCAAATAAATAAATAAAATCTAAAAAAAAAAAAAGAAAACCAATTGATCATAGTTTTATGGGTTTATTTCTGGAGTCTCGTTGTTTGTTTTTTTTTTTAAAGATTTTATTTATTTATTTGTGAGAGAGAATGAAAGACAGAGAGCACGAGAGGGAGGAGGGTCAGAGGGAGAAGCAGACTCCCCGCTGAGCAGGGAGCCCGATGCGGGACTCGATCCCGGGACTCCAGGATCATGACCTGAGCCGAAGGCAGTCGCTTAACCGACTGAGCCACCCAGGCGCCCTGGAGTCTCGTTTTATTCAGTTGATCTAATTGTTGTTCTTAGTCCAGTATCACAATTTTGATTACTGTAAGGAAGCATGAATCTTCTAATTTCATTCTTCTTTTTCAAGATGGTTTTGGCCATTTGGGAAATCTCGATATTCCATATGAATTTTAGGATCAGTTTTTCCATTTCTGCAAAAATAGCTTTAGAGATTTTTATAGGAATTGCATTGAATTTGTAGGTAGTTTGGGACAGTATTGTCATCTTAACAATGTTACATCTTCCAATCCATGAACACAAGATATCTTTCCATTTATTTGTATCTTCTTTAATTTGTTTCAGTGACATTTTGTCATTTTTAACAGATAAGTCTTACACCTCCTTGGTCAAGTTTATTCTAAGCTACTTTATTCTTGTTGCTTGTAAATGGAATTGTTTTCTTAATTTTCTTTCCAAATTGCTCATTGTTAGTGCATGGAAATGCGACTAATTTTTGTCAATTCTTTTTTTTTTTTTAAGTAATCTCTACACCCAACGTGGGGTTCGAATTCACAACCCAGAGATCAAGAGTCACACGCTCTACCGACTAAGCCAGCCAGGCACCCCAGAAATACTACTGATTTTTGTATGTTGATCTTATATCCTGAAGCTTTGTTAAATATGTTTATTAATTAGCTGTAATAGTTTGTGTGTGTGTATATTCTTTAGGATTTTCTCTATGTAAGACCGTGTCTTCACAAATAGAGGTAAATATTGCCTAATGGGTGTGGCTAAAACTTCCAGTGCAGTGTTAAATAGAATTGGTGAAAGTGGGCATCCTTGTCTTGTTCTTGATCTTAAGGGAAAGCTTTCAATCCTACACCATTGAGTGTGATTCTGCAAGCCTTGGGGGTCTTGAATCCGTCCACTTTTCGACTCCCTGTTCCTACTCCTTGCACTCTCTAGTCTTACTATCACCACTTGCTTGGACCACCGCAACCACCTTCTAAAGTGAGTTTCCACTCTTTTTTAAATTTTTATTTATTTTTTATTTTTTTAAAGATTTTATTTATTTATTTGAGAGGGAGAGAATGAGAGAGAGCACGAGAGGGAACAGGGCAGAGGGAGAAGCAGACCCCCTGCCGAGCAGGGAGCCCGATGCGGGACTCGATCCCGGGACTCCAGGATCATGACCCGAGCCGAAGGCAGTCGCTTAACCGACTGAGCCACCCAGGTGCCCGTGAGTTTCCACTCTTAACCTCCATTCTGAAACCCATTCAATCAGTTCTTGCATGTGTCGATCTTTTTCCTCTCTCTCTGGAGTTCAGTGGGTCAGCCCCATCCTGGCCTCCCCTTCCCGCCTTGCTTCCTTCATAGCCCTTATCCCGATTTTGCTCTATATTTTTATTCGTACTTTTATAAAGTTTATTTCTGTGGCTAGACTATCGATCAGTTCCGTGTCTGCCAGTTCGACACAGCAGTTTTTTCTAGCTTGTGAGGTAAGCGTTACAATCGGTGTGTTTCCTATTCTGCACACGAGGAAACTGAGGTCCATGACATGGAGTAATAGGCCCAAGGACTGACCGCTCTGAAGTGGCAAACCCAGGGTGGACACAAAAGCAGGAGGAAGAACACACGAGGCGCTCAGAGGTGACAAGCAGCGTGATGCATTTGAGGGAACTGCATGTTGTTCAGTGAAGACTTGAATATTGGGGTGTGGGATATTAGGGTGCCTTAGGGGGAAGTGGGGTCCAATAAGAAAGACAGCACCACATAAGAAAGGTTAAGACCATAGTCCCTGGTCAGACATACACATGAACTTCAACCCTGCTACTTACTAGCTGTGCAACCTTCATCACAACTCTTAACCTTCCTGAACTTTAGTTTGCTCGTCTATAAAATGGGGGCAATAATTATCAATCTAAGCTGGTCGTGAGTACGAGATGGACACCAGGTGCTCGGTGCTTTTCCTGACACTGAGAAGATGCTCGGAAAATAAATGGCCTCTGGTTTGCAGACTTCAAAATCTGATTGGCTTAGGTCAGCCAATCAAGTGAGGTTGTTTGAGGTCATGTGACCATGCCTGCTCCAATCAGCTGCAGTCACAGGGCTGAAGTTATTTGCTTGCTGCGGCCATCGTTGCTGAAAGGATTGGTGAAGGCCAGCAGAAGAAGGGGTGTGGAGCCCTAGGTGTGTGCTTATGGGGGAGGCCTAGAGAAGCCGGGAGACAAACGTGTTTCTTCCGGTGGACCTGTGGGAGCTTCAGGGTGTCCCAGCTGACGTGGTCCTGGCTTCTGTTCCATAGCCGTTGCCCTCTGAACATCCTTCCTTACTGTCCACGCCTCAGCTTTTGCATCTGCAAAATGGGAGAGGTGTAAATTCTGCTTATCTGTCTTCCAGTGCACCTGTGAGGATGAGCATCCAACGACATCGTGTTTATGGAGACTCCTGGTGTAAATGCCATGTAAATATATAGGATCATTCATTTACCGAAGAAGTGATAAAACTGTTCTAGTGAGCTGCTAAAGGAGATCTTAATCAAGGCTCTTGGGACGGAGAAGACACTCACTCTGAGTCACTTAAGTCGATGGATACGAAGGGGGGGAGGATATGATAGAAAAAAAGCAAGTCAGACAGCACCGTGCCTCTTCTGTCTGGGCTGCATGAGGGCTGTTGATTTTGTCTCCGGCTCTGTGTAACTTTTTTCCCTCTTTGCCGGTGGGTGACTCTCCCTTGGCTAGTGTATGGGAGGGAAACTTACTTTTAATTGCAAACTCTTTTCGGTAGTGTGCTTTTTAAAAAAATATTATGAACATACGTGACCTTTTCACAAAATATAAAATAATAACGATAACGATACAGATTATGGGTCGGGGGTCCCAGCGAGTGTTGAAAGTACTGGCCCGTGTTGCGGATCTTGTCTCCTTGTGAAACAGCTCTTTCTCCAGCCTGTTTTCTTATTTTGGAAAGTGATTTTAGAAACCAAGATCTGGGCGCGAGGTGTGGTGGTTTCTCCTGGGGTGTTGCTGCCTCTAGGCCCTGTCTGCTGGCAGAGGCAGGAAATAAGTGTGTGTGGGTGGGTGGGTGTGTGCGTGAACCTACTTATCTTCATTAAGCTAAACATGAGTTCACACTGATATCTCTAATCCGTCCCCACGTGGGTCATTCCAGCCTCCTCCCTTTGCTTTGCTCGAACCCCAGCCCTGAAGAACCTGGTTCCACCCTTCTGCCATACCTGTACTTAATACAAGTGGACACTCTCTCCCCACTTGATGTATATAGCCAGGACACCCTTGGTGAATTATGTGAAGGAGAAATGGTGGGAGGCGTGGGTCTGTAGGAGCAGCGCCCTTGGCTCCCCGAGGGACTGTTCCCAGAGCTACGCTGGACTTCTGAGCGTCTCCCCCGATGCTTGACCAAGCACCTGGCGAGGAACACACACCTGAACTTGAGGAAACAGACCGTGGGGGGCGGGGGGTGCAGAGGAAGGAAACCTTTTCTATATGAGGTCAAGCAAGGCAGAGGTTTAGGGAGACTCGTGCCCTCCTTACAATGATGCGAGAACAAGAATGCTGTCCCTCCTGCCCTCCAGCCAGGGTGGCCTCCGGTGACAACCAGGAAATGATGCTCTGACTGGGTTCCCGCAGGCGTGAGGGTCGGGGCAGGATAGGCCAGGGTGACAAGATGGACAGGTCGCTCTCCTGGCTCCACAGTGGAATTCACACTGCAAAGGGCACACTTCCATCTGGCCTCATCTGATTCCTCCTCCTGCCTCACGCTCCCTCAGAGGTCTTGGGTCTCCAGTTTCCAGGAGGAATGCAGACATGAGAGGTAAGTTTGTGCTAGGAACCTAGACAAAGCCGAAACAAGGTCCGGGATGCGGGAAGCTGGACACCGGCTACCTTGCAAGCCAGCTGCGCTTTCAGGTCAGCTTTGGCTTCCCAACAAAATCCCCAGGGTTGTGGGTCTGGAACCAGAGGGAAAGTGAGCTGCTTGATGGACAATTCTGCGTCCAGCCTAAGCCCCGGGCAGGTGATGGGGGCACCCCAATGGCGGAGATGCTCCTCACTGTGCTCACTGCGGAGGCAGGGCTGCTAGGCTAGAGGCAAGGGTGCACATGCGTCTAAGCTCAGCCTTGCTTTGGGTGGCGCTGGGTCCTCTACTTGCCTCCTCTGCCTGGATGGGCCTCCGGGATTTGACTTAAGGTAGGATAGTAGTGCCTCCAAACACTGCGCTGTTCTTTTTTTTTTTTTTTTTTTAAGATTTTATTTATTTGACAGAGAGATAGAGAGAGCACAAGTAGGCAGAGCGGCAGGCAGAGGGAGAGGGAGAAGCAGGCTCCCCGCTGAGCAGGGAGCCCGATGCGGGACTCGATCCCAGGACCCAGGGATCATGACCCGAGCCGAAGGCAGATGCTTCACTGACTGAGCCACCTGGGCACCCCAACACTGGGTTATTCTTAATAAATGCTGGGTTCCGTGCTTGCCGTGGGGGTGCTCTGGCGAGAGGGGCACGGGCGTTCAGACCCAAGCCTCCCCCGTAGCTGTGTGTGGTGCTCAGGGCCCTACTCGTCTCTGCTGTAATGCCGAGTGCTCCAAAGGTAGAGCTCACAGACAAAATGAAAATCACCCCAAAAACAACAGCCTCCTCTCCAAGGGGCCCACATTGGTGACATCTGGTGTACCTCCCCCAGTGACTTATTTGTAGGCGAGGGTCCCCTTCTCTCCACCATTATCCCACCAGGGAGACGAAGTCCTTAAGAATTCTGGACCTGGAAGGGTTCTCTCAACAACTGGATTTAGAAAGGCAAAGGACAGTTTGGGGGAAGACACAGTGTCCCGAAAAGATCTCAGTGTGAGTTTTGGAGGCTTAAAGAGGTGACCCTATGAAATCAGGAAAACAAACAGTAAAGAAATTAAACTCAGTGAGCAGTTATTTCTGGGAAGATGGACTTCCGGTTGCACGGATGGGCGGGGTACACAAGTGTGTTTATAGCTATTTGAAGGAAGAATCCCATAGTGATATTGTGGAGCTCACAAATATACACCTACGGGATTAATTTTTTAAATGTCCTAATGCCACACAAATGCCTCACTGCTGTTTGTCAGAACTCCCTGACTCAAAAAGGCCTTTCTTTCCACATAGATGGAAGATAAAGTGCCGGGCCCTGGAAAACTGGTTTAAAAAATTTTAAAACCTCCTTTGTAGGTGATAAAAAATAAATAAATAAAACAACAAAAACTGATATTAGAGATACCTCTAAAGCATTTGAGTAAAAAGAACCATTTTCTAAGCAACACTTACATGTTACACGACATGTAATATAAATATAAATATATCATTGCATCTAAACTAATAAATATCATAAGTACACATTTGATCTCCCTAAAAGTTTGTATTGTTAAGACGAGCCCAAAATCTTTATTCTCTCACTGGGAAAATATTTTTTATTACATCATTGGAAACTTGACTTAGATTTGGGCTCAGCTTACATTTGGGCATTAAGAAAAAGTCTGGAGTATGTGGTACCTATGCTCTCATAATCTACTTTTTTTAACTTAACGTCTTTTAAATATACTACTATTTATGTCCACCGACATCCTTAAAATGGACTGGAAGTGGTAACTGTCACAGAGGAATTTCCATGAATACACGGATGCTCTTCCCCGGGAAAGGGGGGCTCTTTGCTTCTCTCACTGATGATGTTCTTGAAGATGCAGGACTTGCTTCCGCTTCTGGAATGGTCCCCGTGTGCTTGTGCACACACTTCATGCTTTCCACGACTTCTCTCATTCACCCCTCACAACGCAGGGAGGTGGTCTGCGGGCGTCCCTGCTCTTGGCTGCAGACAAGGACAGGGGAGAAGGCTGCTTTGCTCTGGATTCTTGGGCAGAAGGAGGAGGAGGGAGGGCTGTGGGCAGGGGTGCGAGGGGAAGCAGGAGGATGGGGCAAGGGGAAGGGACAGTGTGGTGAGCGTCCCTGCAGAGGCCAGCAGAGCCAGAAGCCCGAGGACCCGGGGTCAGAGGGACGCAGAGCC
>NC_138381.1:65115720-65122164 GCF_054177405.1 Leptonychotes weddellii
AGCGCCCTGGGAGAGTGCTTTTTCTAGTTTGTTTTGTAGAACAAGTAAAATAAATTTCAGTCTTTCCTCTAGCGTGGAAGATAGAAATTTGTTCTTTCTTGGTGATAGTTTAAAAAATGATGTGTCATGTGTCATCAGTTGTGAGACCATCTAAATTTTTGAGATTGCTGTCAAATGTGGGAAAGACTTTACTGAGCTTCTATCAGCATGTGGTAATGTCCATAATCTGGGCATTTTGAGTTTTCTTTGTGAACTGATTAAATTTTAATACTCTTTGAAGTAAGGACACTCATTAACTAATTTGTCACCAATGTAAATTCATAAAGAGTTTTCTATTATCTTTCTTGTGAAATCAGTCAGAAACTTCTTGTATTCTTCAAGATGTTAAGATTTACCCCTCTTTCTAAATTTAGTTATCAAATAATCTGGGAACCCAATCTTTGATTCTATTTGCAATTTATCTCTTCTTCTTCATGAATGGTCGCTTTTGATATAATACAAAAAGTTTTTGTTATAATTCTCACTGTTTGGTGCATTTATAACTATATATGTTGCATTATTGAGCATATTCCAGCATAATTCTCTTGGCTCTACAATAACCTGAATGTCCTAACTGAGCACTCCAGCTTGTTCATTAAGGGAAATGGTCCTCAATCTTGCATATTTAGCGCCTGAAAGTTGGGGGGAAAAGGTGTTGGACAGGAAATGTTTTCTTCTGGTGATTAAGGACACCCACACCCACACACAAAGCCACTACATAACCATTTTCTCCATCATTTCCTAAAAGGAAGACCATCTTAACTCATAAAGAGTAGGAAGGATGTGACTTCAGAAAAAAATAATCATAGCCCTTCCCAGGCAGGGACAGTTGGTAACTTCTGCCACTGGTTTATGGATTTGAGTCTTGTGTCCATTACCTCCTTGCCGTGTGACCTTGGGTAGGCCACCTGGCCTCTCTGCCTCCTTCTCAGGGTGGTTGGGAGGATTAAGTGATCTAATCCACGGAAACCCGCCCCGCCGCTCAGCCGGCTCCAGGAGCTCCAGCGGCTGGGAGAGCGATCTTCGTTATTCACGAGGCAACAGCGCCACCCAGTGGCTCTTCATCCCGCCTGCAGACAAGCCGCCTCTGCGCAGCAATAATGAGGCTTGGCGGTGGGCAGTGGGTGGGCACCTTGTGCTGGGGGCGGAGGGCGGGGGGCAAGGCTGAGGCAGAAGCAGGGAGAAAATATTCATGGAATCATGAATGAAGTTGGACCCTCACCTGACACTATATGCAAAAATTAATTCAAACGGTCAAATATCAAAACATAAGGCAAAACCCATAAAACTCTTAGAAGAAAACAGAGCAAAAGCTTCATGACCTTGGATTTGGCCATAATTTCTTGGATATGACAACAAAAGCACAGGCAACATAATAAAAATAGATAAATGGACTCCATCAAAATTTAAAATTTATATCCATCCCAGGACACAATCAACAGAGTGAAAAAGGCAGCCTGTGGAATGGGAGAAAATATTTGCAAATCATTGATTTGCAGTTAATATTGGAGTTAATATCCAGAATATACAAAGTTCTTACAACTCAAGAACAAAACATAAATGACAAAATTCAAAAATGGGCAAAAGACCTGAATAGACATCCCTCTAAAAACGATATACAAATGGCCAACAAACACATGAAAAATGTTCAACATTATTTTATTATTTTTTAAAGTTACACATTTTTTAGAAGACTTTATTTATTTGAGAGAGTGCAAGAGAGAGCAGGAGTGGTTGGGCGGGGGGGAGAGGGAGAAGCAGGCTTCCTGCTGAGCAGGGAGCTCCATGTGGGGCTCGATCCCAGGACCCTGGGATCATGACCTCAGCTGAAGGCAGACCCTTAATTGCTTAACCGACTGAGCCACCCAGGGGTCCCGAAGATGCTCAACATTATTAATCATTAGAGAAATGCAAATCAAAACCACAGTGGATGCCACTTCACATGCATTAGGATGGTTACCATCCAAGAAACAAAAAAACAAATGTTGGCAAGAATGTGGAGGAAGTGGGACCTCCGTGCACTGTTGGTGGGAGTGTGAAATGCTGCAGCCTCTATGGAAAATGGTGGGGTGGTTACTGGAATTAAAAATAGAATTGCCACATAATCCAGGAACTCTGCTTCTGTGTATATACCCAAAAGAATTGAAAGAGGGGTCTTTTTTTTTTTAAAGATTTTATTTATTTATTTGAGAGAGAGAGAATGAGAGAGAGAGCACATGAGAGGGGGGAGGGTCAGAGGGAGAAGCAGACTCCCCGCTGAGCAGGGACCCCGATGCAGGACCCGATCCAGGGACTCCAGGATCATGACCTGAGCCGAAGGCAGCCACTTCATCAACTGAGCCAGCCAGGCGCCCCGAAAGAAGGGTCTTGAAGAGATATTTGTACACCCATATTCATAGCACTATTATTCACTGTAAGCCAATATATGGAAGCCATCTAAATGTCCATCAACAGATGAGTAATGGATAAAGAAAATGTGGTCTGTACATACAGTGGAATAATATTCAGCCTTAAAATGGAAAGAAATCCTGTCACAGGTTACAACCCGGATAAACCTTGCGGACATTATGTAAGTGAAAATAAGCCAGTCACAAAAGTACAAATGTTGTATGAGTGCACTTATATGAGGCACCTAGGGTAGCCAAATTCACAGGGAGAGAAAATAGAATGACGGTTGCCAGAGGCAATTTTGCAAGATGAAGGGAGTTTTGGAGATTGGACACACAACAGTGTGACTGTATTTAACACTACTGAACTGTACAGTTAAAATGGATTAAGACGGTAAATTTTATGTTATGTGTATTTTAGCACAATTTAAAAAAATTAAAGTGTCAGTACCACAAAAGACAACACAAAGCTAAAAGTCAAGACACAGACTTTAAGAAAAAACATTTGCAACTCATATGCAAATAAGCATACAGACTATATAAAGAATATTTTTCTATAAAGAGAAAATGGTGGGGCACCTGGGTGACTCAGTTGTTTAAACATCTGACTCTTGATTTTGGCTCAGATCATGATCTCAGGGTCATGAGATCCAGTCCCGTGTCGAGCCCCACGTTGGGCTCCATGCTCAGCAGGGAGTCTGCTTGGGATTCTCTCTCTCCCTCTCCCTCTGCTCCTCCCCCCTCTCTAATAAATACATAGAAAATGGTAGAAGATCAAGAAAGGGACAGAATAATAAAACAAATGATTAATAAATCTATGCAAATATACGTAATCTCACCAATCATTTGAGAAAAAGGAGTTAAAAAGAAAAATTATTTCTCAATCACCAATTTGACTAATTATGATTGATAACATTCTCTGTAATTAAGGATGTGGGTGAATAGGAACTCTCATATACTGATAGTGATGATATAAATCAGACTTCTCTTTTGGAACACAAATCTTTCATTTTTACCAAAATATTAAATATCCATACTATTTCCCTAGTATTCTATTTCTAGGACCAATCATTAAAGAAAAAAATCTAGCTCATGTAACAACTGATGAATATACAGGTATGTCCCATTCAGGATTATTATAATAGCAAATAATCGATACCAATGTGAATGCTCCTCAGTGGATAAAGTATGATAAACCATCCTATGGAATAATGGTACAAGTATTTATAAAAACGATCCATATGTTTTGTGTTTAAATCTGGCCATGAGACAACACATAAAACCAGGTTGCCTTATTTAAATATATGTGTATGTTCATTTATAACTGGGATTTCTAGTGTGCACATACTCACCTATTAGAAATATTTTTATTTTCCAAAGCTTTGAAATCAAAGATGATCACTGTTTTATAGATGAGGTGGTTACTAGGTGAGGCAGAGCTGAGAGAGGCAATTCCTTCCAAATGGAAATCTCTGGAAACTACAGAAAACAAGTGCAAAGTAGGGTAACCTTCATGGAGAACAGGGAATCAAACAAAGAATTTAGACCAAAGCTCTTTGCACACTGACTTGACTCCATTCCACTGACTTTCTAAATCGTACACTCTTTACTGACACAGAGAAACAAAGGCAAAAATTCTAGTCTGTGGTCACCTCATTAGACAAAATGGCCAGCTACTCATCTCCCTGTTGCAATACAAAAGCAAAACAAAACAAAACAAAACAAAAACAACAATAACAACAACAAAACCCCCCAAACCCAACAACAACAAAAGAAACTATGAAAGCAAAAATCTATAAAATTAGGGCGCCTGGGTGGCTCAGTTGGTTAAGCGACTGCTTTCGGCTCAGGTCATGATCCTGGAGTCCCGGGATCGAGTCCCGCATCGGGCTCCCTGCTCGGCAGGGAGTCTGCTTCTCCCTCTGACCCTCCCCCCTCTCGTGTGCTCTCTGTCTCTCTCATTCTCTCTGTCTCAAATAAAAAAAAAAAAAAAAATCTATAAAATTATGTTTCGTTTAATAAATATTCTCAGAATCTCAGATAAGAGTTTAGGCCAAACAGACATGGATGAAGGCAGGCACTGCCAGGAGGAAGATGACCTTGATGTTCACTGTGGCTTCTCAGATGTGTCCATCAGTTTCCTCTTGGGCTGCTTCCTCCTCTTTGCTCAGCCTGGGGTCTTTCTTTTGCAAACTGCAGAATAAGTCATAAGCCTCTTTGAGACAATCCAAGTTCCTCAGGCTTATGCAAAGCAAAGGAAAATCAATAAATTATCCTAAAACATGAGAAATAGAATTCTTATTTCAACTGACAGCTGGCTGATCCTTGTCGATGCAGCAAAGATCACTATAAAGAGTGACTATAACCACTTGTAAGTGTTGGAAGAACCCCTGTGAACATACAGATGAATTTGATTATATAAAAATAGAAAAATTTTGCATGGCATAACGTTCAATAAACAAAGTAAAAAAGATAAAGCACAAAATGGGAAAATTTGTATCTTAGATCACAAAGTTATAAGTTACAAATATTTCCTAAGTATAAGGAAGAAAGGACTACCAACAGTTCTAGCAGAACATGCTAGAAACATGAATAAACAGTTCAGAGAAAAAAGAAGACAAATGACCCTTAACCTTGTTCAAAAAAGACAAATTCAAATGCAAATTACACTGAGATACTGCTTCTCTTCCATCAAAAATTGAAAAGTTTCCTAATATACTATGTTAGTGTGATTGTGCTGAAATAGGGTCTCCCATACATTATTGCTCAGAAAGCATCACTCAGCCCAAAATGCAGGGGAATTTGGCAATACCTAGTAAAACTGCACAGGCATTAACCCTTTGATTCAAGAATCTTCTCAAAATGTATCGCAAAGACATACTGGCAAAAATATGAAAAGATTTATATACATGATCAATTGTTGCAGTGTTGGGAAATTTAAAACATACTTCTTTTTTTTTTTTAAGATTTTATTTATTTGCGAGAGAGAGAATGAGAGACAGAGAGCATGAGAGGGAGGAGGGTCAGAGGGAGAAGCAGACTCCCCGCTGAGCAGGGAGCCCGATGTGGGACTCGATCCCGGAACTCCAGGATCATGACCTGAGCCGAAGGCAGTCGCTTAACCAACTGAGCCACCCAGGCGCCCCGTGGAAATTTAAAACATACTTCTAAACTCAAATGTCTACAGAAATAATAATAAAATTTGACGCTTGGTAATAAATATTAAGGAAAATTCTAGAGATTAAAAACTGTGAGGTACACCAAAAGCATTACTTTAAGGCAAATTTATAGCATTCATTATTGATATTAGAAAATCCAACTTAAGTTGGAAACTATCACGAGCACACTATGAATGTGCATACCCTAGTTGTATCTTTCCACAACGCCAATTTATTCGATTATAAAACAAGGTTAACATAATTGCAAAGCAGTTTCAGGATTCCAAACTCAGTGACATTTCACTCCGCATTTAACTGGGCTTCACACAGGTCACACAGAGCAAAGCACAATACAAAGTCACAACCAACAAGCTAGAACAAGGGGTTAGAAGTTGACGAACCAAACACGAAGTCAGTCCGTTGAGCATGCAGTTGTGATGAGGATCGGGTCTGGTATGGGTCAGCTCTGGGCATTTCCTGCTCATTCTGTTCAAGCCGTGGAAGGTCTCTGTTATATTCAGAGATCAATCACGCAGAGCCTTTGGTGGTATTTGCCTTTCAAATGTAGTCAGACAAGGAAGGGTCAGCATCTGGAGGGTCTGTCTGCTGCCAAAGTCTTCCCATTTTAAGGGAGTTTAATCAGGCCTGGGACTTTGTTGGCCACTTCTGGTTCTAGTGATTATCATCAGCTCTATGTCCTTCCAGGCTCTTTCGGCTTTGCTAGTTATCAGTTCTGAGGGCCACCGTCATGTGCTCGTTTCAGTGATGTCTGGTCCTACCTGCAGGGCCCCGGGTTCCTTGCATCACGGCTTGACATGAGTGACTCCATCTTGCTCTCTACAGAAACAATAACAGAATAA
>NC_138381.1:65122264-65131083 GCF_054177405.1 Leptonychotes weddellii
GGGATCATGACCTGGGGCAAAGGCCGATGCTTAGGGCGCCTGGGTGGCTCAGTCGGTTAAGCGACTGCCTTCGGCTCAGGTCATGATCCTGGAGTCCCGGGATCGAGTCCCGCATCGGGCTCCCTGCTCGGCAGGAAGCCTGCTTCTCCCTCTGACCCTCTTCCTGCTCGTGCTCTCTGTCTCTCATTCTCTCTCTCTCAAATAAATAAATAAATAATCTTAAAAAAAAAAAAAAAGGCCGATGCTTAACCGACTGAGCCACCCAGGTGCCCCCAGATTAAGTCTTTAATGAGATTTATTAAGGAAAAAAGAAATCACAAAAAATTATATTAAGAATTAAAAAGAAGACGTAACTATAGATACAGCAGAGATAGAAAAGATAACAAATGGATCTTATGAACAAATTTATGTAATACATTTGAAAAATGTGTACCAAATGTACAAAGTCCTAGAAAAACATAACTTTCCAAAACTGATTTATGGGGAAATGTAAACTCTAGTTTTATAGCCATTGAATAAATTTAATCATAGTTTAAAAGCTTCCCTCTGTCTCTGTCCATCCGTCCATCCATCTGTCTGTCTGTCTGTCTCTCTCTCTCTCACACACACACACACACACACACACACACAGCAGGTCCTATTGGTATTATTGGCTCAGCCGGTTAAGCGTCTGCCTTCAGCTCAGGTCATGATCCCAGAGTCCCTGGATCGAGTCCCGCATCGGGCTCCCTGCTCAGCAGGGAGTCTGCTTCTCCCTCTGACGCGCCCCCCCCCACCTTTGTGCTCTCTCACACTCTCTTTCTCAAATAAATGAATAAAATCTTTAAAAAAAATTTTTTAAAAAATTACTATGTTGTGTATGTGAAACTAATGCAACATTGTATGTTGACTATACTTCAATTTTAAAAAATAATAAAACAAATTTCAGTCGAGTGAATTGGAAGATCTAAGTGGCCATATTAAGTGGTCCACAAATCGGGCAGCATCCTACCTAGCAAGTAGAGAAATGCTCCGAGGAGTTGTACAAAATGGCAAGTTTTTATAAGGAGGAGGGTGGGGTAAGAAGAAAAGATTGTTGCAGGCCAGGACATCTTCTTTTGGGGGGGAAGGGAATGGCAGGGTTTTTATCACGCATATTACCTCACTGACACTCATTGGGAAATTTCAGATTGACTTTTAAAAGGTTACACGGTAGAAAGGTGAAAATTTGCCCATTACCCATGGACTTGATTGTGGTCTCTGGGTAACTGTATTGCCTGTGCTGGGTGGGCTCTTAGGACAGTTCAGAGGAACAAATCAATTTAGAAACGTAAGGGAAAATACAGGAAGAAGCTGATGATGGCCTTGAAGGAAAGAATATTTGGTTCCCATTTGGTCTTCATGTAGGGATTCTGTGTGCCTGGTGTGGGTTTATGTCTTTTAATGTCACTAAATCTAGCTTCTGACAAATCTGTTAGATTTATGGCTGAAACTTTATTTTTTTTTTAAAGATTTTATTCATTTATTTGAGAAAGAGAGTGTGAGAGAGCACAAAGGTGGGGGGGGGCGTCAGAGGGAGAAGCAGACTCCCTGCTGAGCAGGGAGCCCGATGTGGAACTCGATCCAGGGACTCTGGGATCATGACCTGAGCTGAAGGCAGCCGCTTAACCGACTGAGCCACCCAGGCGCCCTTAACTGAAACTTTAAAATTTTACCTTCCCAACAGCCTGGATGAGTTGTTACATGTGAAATCCATCCTTTCATCTGTGTGTCTATTTGTCTGTCCATCCATCAACCATCCATGGATCTGTGTGTCAGCTGCTGAGGTGAGAGTTCCAGATGTCCCTTCCCTAGCCACGACTGTGTTCAACAAGTCAGTCTGGATTGATTGTGATTAAGCAATCCTACCTCCTCCCCCTATCTTATTTCTATTTTCCCCAAATATATCTTCTGTTCCAAGCAGGCAGATTTCTTCACTTTTACCCACATATATCAAGCTCCCCACATATACTGTACGCTATTTCTACCTCCTTGTGGACAGAAAAAAAGATTGCTTTTAAAGACTTATTTCTGCAGTCCCTGGGTGGCTCAGTTGGGTTAAGCATCTGCCTTTGGCTCAGGTCATGATCTCAGGGTCCTGGGATCGAGCCCTACATCGGGCTCTCCGCTTAGTGGGGAGTCTGCTTCTCCTTCTCACTCTCCCTTTGTGCTCTCTCTCACACTATCTCTCTCTCAAATAAATAAAAATCTTTAAAAAAAATAAAGTTTCAGCCATAAATAGTAATTCAACACTTCCATACATTACACAATGTTCACCATGAATTTTGTCTTTGGATATCACCAATCAAGTTGCCTAAAGAGCCAGGGTCTGTGGTCACATGACCTCACGGGAAGGAGGCTCTCAGGTTCTTATGGTGTTTTTTTTTTAAAGATTTTATTTATTTATTTGACAGAGAGAGAGAGCGAGAGCAGGAACACAAGCAGGGGAAGTGGGAGAGGGAGAAGCAGGCTTCCCGCCAAGCAGGGAGCCCGATGCGGGGCTTGATCCCAGGACCCTGGGACCATGACCTGAGCCGAAGGCAGACACTTAACGACTGAGCCACCCAGGCGCCCCTCTTATGGTGTTTATGCAGAGTGCAGCTGATTGGAGATGAAGGACACCCCTCAGGAGACATGTTTTCTCCCAGCATGAGACAGAATTGGATTCTGAGACTGTGGGAAGTCAATGCCATGAGGCGGGGTGGCCTAGACAAATACATTGCAATTTGGTTCTGTTCCATGAGCCATGGTGTAACTTCTGTAGCCACATCATGAAAGCCAGGATTCAAATGGGAAGAATAGAATGCTAACAAAGAGTCACAGAACTGGAAGAAGAGAAGGTAATTATGACTCATAATTCTATCTTTCATTCAATCAACAGATGTTACTGGGTATCTAGAACATTGTTGGTACAGGGAATGCCCAAATGAGTGAGTCCCAAACATGGGAAATGCATAATGTCATTTTTTGAAGAATGTCATAAATCCTTTGGGATCAAATTTATCTGATTCCCACTGGCCTGAGACTGGTGCCTGGGTCCTTCCCTTTGGGGTAAGCACTCCTATCTTCAGGCTTTTACTTCAAAGAGTAGAAGTCCAGGGGTCATGGACCCTAAGTTGTGAGAATCACCATGAGATGCTTTTCGGTTGGCTCACTGCTTGTCAAAGCCTCTGACCCAGCCCCACCCACAGCCCTGCTTGTGGAGCCAAAGGAGATATACAAACAGCCAAGAGCGTATGAAAAGATGCTTAACATCTCCATTAGGGGAAATTGCAAATCAAATCCACATTGAAATACCAACTCAGAACCATTAGGATGGGCACATTGTATGTATACACTACATTGTTTTATCCATTCATCTGTTGATAGACATGCACTTTGCTTCCATCTTTTGACTGTTGGAATAATAATGCTGCAATGAACATGGTGTGCAGATACCTCTTCTTTGAGATCCTGGTTTCGATTCTTTCTGGATATATACCCAGAAGTAGGATTGCTGGATCCTATGGTAGTTCTATTTTCAAATTCTTGAACAACCTCCGTACTGTTTTCCACAGCTGGTGTACCATTTCACATCCCCATCAAGAGTGCACAAGGGTTCGGATTTCTCCACATCCTGAGCCAATACTTATGGTCCCAAGGGTAGACTCCTTCCTCCTTAGAGGTCTTAGGACTTGGATCACACTCTGCCCATTCATCTCACTCAAGTGGCCACCTCCAGGGGCTGAGCAAAGGCACACACTTTGGCATCCCAGCCTCAGGCAGGTAGATTATTCTGGCGGGCAATTTCGTGGCCCACATTCATTGTGTTTCAGAAGCCTCATGAGGTTTTCAAATGGAATTCCCAACATTATACCAGCGTGTTTATCATGAGCTTGTTTGACCATATGGTATGGTCATTATTTATGCCTGAGGAATCTTTCAATACTCAAATGCTACTCTTTGGGGGGAGAACCATGCTCTTCCTGTACTACCGTATGTCTTGCTCTTTACCTATCCCATTGCAAACACTTATCTTTATGTTCATCAACTAGTCCCACCATCCACAGAACAAATAGCAGCGAGCTTTGATATGAAGTCTTGCCATATGACAACTCCCTCAGAGAGCTAAGCATCTTTAATTCCGTGGGGGAAAGATCCAGAACATTTGGCTCTACAATGGAGGTAGGTCCTCAGGTTGTTTTACTACCAATCCTAGAGGCAGAGACTTGATCTGCTTGCATGCTCCCAGAAATACCCCCACTCTTAGCGTATGTCATTTTATAGAGTAATTTTGTTGCACACATCTTTCTAGAGTGACTTTTCAATACCACTCAAGACCTAATAGTTTCTTTATGCTTACATATAATCTGAGGTCCTTCATGCCAATAGCATGCATGCCTAAGGGGTCACATCCAGCCCTGGAGTCAGGAAGTATTCTAATCTAAAATCCAGCTGTCGTCTTAGGAAGCTGCACAGAATTCTCTCAGAACCTCCAGCCTGGGTGTGTTTTACTTGCCAACACATCCATAGCATTTGAATCAGAGCTTGGGTTTTCCGCCGTCCTCTTGGAATACAGAACTCTTTAATATTTACTACACAGGTGGGTTCCGGCAATCCAAAGAACTCCCACTTATCATGGGCAAGCTCAACTGCACAGAGGATGGGCTTGACAGTATTCAGCTATGAGCTGGTGGTAACAAGTTCTCCATTTATGAATCATGGGCATTTTATTTACACTTTTAGGTACAGGTGATCCACCAATTCATATCCCTTCTTCTTACTTTCCTCCTCGGAGTTTTACTGGGACCTTGGTGCTTTTAACATAACATTGACCTAAGCCCAAGCTTCACTTCTGGGCTCTTAATATTACCTTCTTCGATATATGACATTGTAAAAGGTGAAATGAAATAGTCACTTATGTCAAGGGGTTTTAAAATGGAGCCAGAGGCCAGTAAGGAGATGAGCCTTATGCACATCTTCATCTGTAGGAGAACCGTGAATGTCTGAGTTGGGCCAAACTGCAAATATTCCAGGCACCCAGCCCAAACACCTGGAACTTTCTATAGTAAGAGACTTTGCTTAGGGATAGCCTTCGAAACCAGTTATGTTCAGCCAAGATCAGTTTTCTGCTACCAACACCAATCCTTGTAATCTGAATTCTTTGTAAATAACGTATACAAGCTTTCCCTTTTGTCTTTAAAAAACCTTTTACTTTTGGGGTGCCTGGGTGGTTCAATCGATTAAGAGGGTCTTCAGCTCAGGTCATGATCCCAGGGTCCTGGGATGGCGAGCCCCACGTGAGGCTCTTTGCTCAGCAGGGAGTCTGCTTCTCCCTCTCCCTTTGCCCTTCCCCCTAATTATCCTCTCCCTCTCAAATAAATAAATAAAAGCTTAAAAACAAAACAAAAACCTTTTACTTTTTTTCCTGGGTGGGGGGGGACACTGATGTAAATGATGTGATTTGAAGTTTTGGGTTCGTGAGTGAATGGCTAAGAAAGAATTCTTGAGACATTTTTGGTGCAAAAGGGTGATTTAATTACAGCACAGGGACAGGACCTGTTGGTAGAAAGAGCTGTAGCTACAGGTGTGGGGGGTGGCTGATATTTTAAGTTTTGTGGAGGGAGGGATGGTAGAGATAACATAGGTTTCTAAGGAATTTCTGTATGCGGAAAGCAGGCTCTTACAGGACCTTGAAGATTTAGCTATTGTCAAGACAAGGTTACTTTTAGTCTCTAATGAAATATAAACAGGAAGGCATTAAGGTGGTCATGAACTCCTTGAGGAATGTCACGTTCTGCCTATTTCAGGTATCTATCAGTGGACTGCCAGCTGTAAGGAGATTTAATTTAAACTACATTTTTCTTGCCTTTTGTTGTCCTCATCAACATTTTTTGGGCTGCTGCCCAAATCTGTGCTCTGGGAGCTGCAATTCTGAGACCCCAAATAAATACTTCTGTTTTTATTCGATGCAATATATATATATATATAAGCTTTACTCACCACCTCTAAGCCCTTTAAACATTTTAAGTAACTTAATTTTGATACAATCTGAAACTTGCAGGGAAAATTCAAGCACAGCAAGAGTATCCTGTTACATTCTTCACTGAAATGCATTAACTTTATATTCTCTTTCTCTCTCTCCCTTTTTACAACAAATTGCACACATTTACTGTATACATCTTGATGAATTTGGTCATATGCATACACACCTGTGATACCATCACTATAACCAAGGTATTAAATGTATCCATCACCTCCAGAAATGATCTTGTGTTCTTTTGTGGTTATTTACTTACTGGTTGGGGTAGGAATATCTAGCATGAGATCTACCCTCCTGGAAGCAGAGACCTGGGGGCAAGCTGGGGGAGGGGAACATGAAGCCAGGAGAGAGAGAGAGTGATTAAGGTGAATTTACTCAGGGTGGTGTAGAATACCATTCCTTTTACCCAGGTTTCTCTATTAATTTGCAGAGGCATGCTAATTATTCTCTTATCATCCCTTCTCCCTCTCTGCGATCATTTCTTCATTCTCTTTTCAAAGATTCTCAGTGCTTTCTTTTTGTCTTAATTAGGGTGCATAGTGGTTTGGCTACTCTCTTGGTTTCTTAAAGAACCACCTCTTTATTTATTCTATGTATATTTTTCACCTCCCGATTCATCCTCCTCTTCCATTGGCTGGTTTTCGTTAGGTTTATTTTGGTGTGTGATTGTGTTTTCTCCATGCAGGTGTAAATACATACATACATAAATGTATGTGTAGATCCAAGATACTTACAAAATACTTTTCCAAATTGCATTTAGTTATCTATCGCTTTTTTGCCTGTGTATCCCCGATTTTCCAGCTTAAATACCACCTTCTCTCCCACTGCCCTCCCCTCCCTTTTTAAAAAAAGATTTATTTACTTATTTTAAAGAGAGAGCGAGCAAGCAGAGGTAGGGGCAGAGGGAGAGGGAATCTCAAGCAGACTCCATGCTGAGCACAGAGCTTGACCCTGGGCTCGGTCCGGTCCCATGACCCCGAGATCAGGACCTCAGCGGAAACCAAGAGTTGGATGCTTAACTGACTGAGCCACCCAGGCACCCCTCCCCTCCTTTTTTTGCCCAGAAAGAACACCGGCAGATTCCTGCAAGTCATCAAGAACCTAATGATAATCACATCAACTCTCTGGCACTTGGGGTTGTTTCTAAGAGTTATAAATCAGTCAGATTTCCTATTGGATTCATCATTAAATTGAATCATTCATACATCCATCTATTCTCTTTTGACATGTGAATTGAACACATAGTCTTGGCCAGGCACTATTATATCTACTGGAGAGGGAGCAGGGAAAGAAAAGACCAAGTCCCTTCCCTCGAGGCCCTTACATTCTGCTGGTGAAAGACCAACCATGAGCGGTGAGGTAGACTCTGTGGCACTCAGGAACAAATCCAGTGCATGACCTGTAGCACAAGTGGGCAGAAAGTGGTACAACTTCTTTGAAAGGCATGAAAGAAGACCTACTGGAAAGAGTCCCATGTGCCACGAAGAGGTAGGCACTTACTGAAAGATGCATTTCAGGTGTGCTTAATGCAGGTTCAGGAAATATTTACTAAGAGTCTGCTATATCTGAGGACTGGGCTGGACTCAGGGCAGGGCACACACTGAGTCCACAAGTGATGTCTGGAAGTGTCTCATCCAATTCAATATTCCAGAATTTTCTCCTCTGATTCCCTTCTCTTCTCCCTATACCCTCTCACCCGGGTTGCTCTCCTCCAGACAAACCAGACTCTTTTTTTTTTTTTTTTAAGATTTTATTTATTTATTTGACACAGAGAGAGACAGCGAGAGAGGGAACACAGCAGGGGGAGTGGGAGAGGGAGAAGCAGGATTCCCGCGGAGCAGAGAGCCCGATGTGGGACTCGATCCCAGGACCCTGGGATCATGACCTGAGCCGAAGGCAGACGCTTAATGACTGAGCCACCCAGGCGCCCCAAACCAGACTCTTAAATAAACCAGAACACGCACTAGGCATGGCCACTCTCCAGAAGGCACCTGGGCCAGTTTCTGTGGTGCCATCTACACAGCAGCCTGGACACCCACAGACGTCTTCCTTGGTATCATTTATGAACATAAGGATTTTCCGGGAAAATCTTAGTGAGGGCTCTGCAACTCAGAAGTAAATCAATGTCTAAATTCAATCCAACCTCAAAGTAACAGGACATTGGAATCTATTATGTTCTGGAACTTAATGCAATGACTATAATTCATTTGAAAAATAGCTAGGGATTTTCAAGTGTTTAGCCAATTTAGGCTTTTCTAGTCTTTAGAATATTTTCAAGATATTGCAAACAAGACACTGGATAACTGGCACACCAGACAGTGCAGAATTGAGTTTGGAACGAGAGCTAAGGGAACACATAGGTTTCTACAAAATTATGGTGGGACTTCAAAGCAGTGGGTAAGGTTAGGATTATTCAAGAAAAAGTGTCAAGAAAAAGTCTTTTAATTAAAATAGGTGTCCAGTACTACTGGGTATTTACCCCAAAGATACAAATGTAGGGATCCGAAGGGGTACATGCACCCCGATGTTTATAGCAGCAATGTCCACAATAGCCAAACTGTGGAAAGAGCCAAGATGTCCATCGACAGATGAATGGATAAAGAAGATGTGGTGTATATATACAATGGAATATTATGCAGCCATCAAAAGGAATGAGATCTTGCCATTTGCAACGACGTGGATGGAACTGGAGGGTGTTATGCTGAGCGAAAGAAGTCAATCAGAGAAAGACATGTATCATATGACCTCACTGATACAAGGAATTCTTAATCTCAGGAAA